>NW_027211879.1:367564-725129 GCF_036971445.1 Narcine bancroftii | reverse complement strand
TGATTCCCTGCCTCTGATTCCGCACCTCTGATTCCACGCCTCTCTTTCCTTGTCTCTGATTCCACGCCTCTGATTCCCTGCCTCTGATACCCTGCCTCTCTTTGCCTGCCTCTATTTCCGTGCCTCTTTCTCTGCATCTAGTTTCCCACATCTCATTTGCCCCCTCTGATAACCCGCCTCTGATTCCATGCCTCTGATTCACTGCCTCAGATTCTGTGCCTCAGATTCCCCGACTCAGATTTAACGCCTCAGATTCCCCGCCTCAGATTCCCTGCCTCAGATTCCCTGCCTCAGATTCCCTGCCTCAGATTCCCTGCCTCAGATTCCCTGTCTCCGATTCCCCGCCTCTGATTCCCCGCCTCTGATTTCCTGCCACTGATACCCCGCCTCCGATTCCACACCAATGTTTCACAGCCTCTGTTTCTCTGCCTCTTATTTCCCGGCTCAGATTCGCCGGCTCTGATTCCCCGCCTCTGATTCCCAACCTTTCATTCCCCGCCTCTCTTTCCCTGCCTCTATTTCCGCGCCTCTTTCTCTGCCTCTCTTTCCCCACATCTCTTTTCCTCCCGCAGATTCCCCGCCTCTGATTCCCTGCCTGAGATTCCCTGCCTCAGATACCCCGCCTCAGATTCCCCGCCTCAGATTCCCCGTCTCAGATTCCCCACCTCAGATTCCCCGCCTCAGATTCCCCGCCTCAGATTCCCCGCCTCAGATTCACCGCCTCAGATTCCCCGCCTCAGATTCCCCGCCTCAGATTCCCTGCCTCAGATTCCCTGCCTCTGATTGCCTGCCTCTGATTCCCTGCCTCTGATCCCCTGCCTCTGATTCCCTGCCTCTGATTCCCTGCCTCTGATTCCCTGCCTCTGATTCCCTACCTCTGATTCCCTGCCTCTAAATCCCTGCCTCTGATTCCCTGCCTCTGATTCCGCGCCTCAGATTCCCCACCTCTCTTTCCGTGTCTCTGATTCCCCGCCTCAGATTCCCTGCCTCAGATACCCTGCCTCTCTTTGCCTGCCTCTATTTCCGTGCCTCTTTCTCTGCATCTAGATTCCCACATCTGATTTGCCCTCTCTGATTACCCGCCTCTGATTCCATGCCTCTGATTCCCCGCCTCTGATTCCCTGCCTCAGATTCCCTGCCTCAGATTCCTTTCCTCAGATTCCCTGCCTCTGTTTCCCTGCCTCTGATTCCCCACATCTGATTCCCCACCTCAGATTCCCCGGCTCTGATTCCCTGCCTGAGATTCCATGCCTCAGATTCCCCGCCTCAGATTCCCTGCCTCAGATTCCCCGCCTCAGATTCCCCGCCTCAGATGCCCCGCCTCAGATTCCCCGCCTCAGATTCCCCGCCTCAGTTTCTCCGCCTCAGATTCCCCGCCTCAGATTCCCTGCCTCAGATTCCCTGCCTCAGATTCCCTGCCTCAGCTTCCCTTCATCTGATTCCCTTCATCTGATTCCCTGCCTCTGATTCCCTACCTCTGATTCCCTGCCTCTGATTCCCCGCCTCTGATTCCCCACCTCAGATTCCCTGCCTCAGATTCCCTGCCTCAGATTCCCTGCCTCAGATTTCCTGCCTCAGATTCCCTGCCTCTGATTGCCTGCCTCTGATTCCCTGCCTCTGATTCCCTGCCCCTGATTCCCTGCCTCTGATTCCCTGCCTCTGATTCCCTGCCTCTGATTCCCTGCCTCTGATTCCGCACCTCTGATTCCACGCCTCTCTTTCCTTGTCTCTGATTCCACGCCTCTGATTCCCTGCCTCTGATACCCTGCCTCTCTTTGCCTGCCTCTATTTCCGTGCCTCTTTCTCTGCATCTAGTTTCCCACATCTCATTTGCCCCCTCTGATAACCCGCCTCTGATTCCATGCCTCTGATTCACTGCCTCAGATTCTGTGCCTCAGATTCCCCGACTCAGATTTACCGCCTCAGATTCCCCGCCTCAGATTCCCTGCCTCAGATTCCCTGCCTCAGATTCCCTGCCTCAGATTCCCTGCCTCAGATTCCCTGTCTCCGATTCACCGCCTCTGATTCCCCGCCTCTGATTCCCTGCCACTGATACCCCGCCTCTGATTCCACACCAATGTTTCACAGCCTCTGTTTCTCTGCCTCTTATTTCCCGGCTCAGATTCGCCGGCTCTGATTCCGCGCCTCTGATACCACGCTTCTCTTTCCGTGTCTCTGATTGCCTGCCTCTGATTCCCCGCCTCTGATTCCCCACCTTTCATTCCCCGCCTCTCTTTCCCTGCCTCTATTTCCGCGCCTCTTTCTCTGCCTCTCTTTCCCCACATCTCTTTTCCTCCCGCAGATTCCCCGCCTCTGATTCCCCGCCTCTGATTCCCTGCCTCTGATTCCCCGCCTCTGATTCCCTGCCTCAGATTCCCAGCCTCAGATTCCCTGCCTCAGATTCCCGGCCTCTGATTCCCCGCCTCTGATTCCCCGCCTCTTATTTCCCGCCTCTGATTCCCCGCCTCTGATTCCCCGCCTCTGATTCCCTGCCTCAGATTCCCCGGCTCTGATTCCCTGCATCAGATTCCCTGCCTCAGATTCCCTGCCTCTGATTCCCCACCTCTGATTCCCTGCCTCTGATTCCCCGCCTCTGATTCCCTGCCTCAGATTCCCTGCCTAAGATTCCCTGCCTCAGATTCCCTGCCTCTGATTCCCTGCCTTTGATTCCCCGCCTCTTATTCACCGCCTCTGATTCCCCGCCTCTGATTCCCCGCCTCTGATTCCCTGCCTCTGTTTCCCCGCCTCTGAATCCCCGCCTCTGATTGCCCGCCTCTGATTCCCCGCCTCTGTTTCCCTGCCTCTGATTCCCCACCTCTGTCTGTATGCCTCTCTTTCGCCTCCGCTTTTTCCCCTACACTCTTTCCGCGCCTCTCTTTCCTTCCCTCAATTTCAACAACTCTGTTTGATCTGTTCTGTGTACCTCATTTTCAACACACAAGTTCCAACCACTATGTTTCACCCATCACTTTCCCCGCCTCTATTTTTCCGCCTATGTTTACCCGCCTCTGTTTACCCACCTGTTTCACTGCCTCTGATTCCCCGCCTCTGATTCCCCACCTCTGTCTCGACGCCTCTCTTTCACCTCCACTCTTTCCACTCCACTCTTTCCGTGCCTGTCTTTCCCTCCCTCAATTTCAACAACACTGTTTGATCTGTTTTGTGTACCTGATTTTAAACACACAAGTTCCAACCACTATGTTTTGCCCGCCTCTTTCCCCGCCGCTATTTATCCACCTATGTTTACCTGCCTCTGTTTACCCGCCTGTTTCCCCACCTCTGATTCCCCACCTTTCATTCCCCGCCTCTCTTTCCCTGCCTCTATTTCCACGCCTCTTTCTCTGCTTCTCTTTCCCCACAACGCTTTTCCTCCCGCTGATTCCCCGCCTCTGATTCCCCGCCTCTGATTCCCTGCCTCTGATTCCCCGCCTCTGATTCCCTGCCTCAGATTCCCTGCCTCAGATTCCCTGCCTCAGATTCCCTGCCTCTGATTCCCCGCTTCTGATTCCCCGCCTCTTATTCCCCGCCTCTGATTCCCCGCCTCTGATTCCCCGTGTCTGATTCCCTGCCTCAGATTCCCCGGCTCTGATTCCCTGCATCAGATTCCCTGCCTCAGATTCCCTGCCTCTGATTCCCCGCCTCTGATTCCCTGCCTCTGATACACCGCCTCGGACTCCTGCCTCAGATTCCCTGCCTCAGATTCCCTGCCTCTGATTCCATGCCTCTGATTCACTGCCTCAAATTCCGTGCCTCAGATTCCCCGACTCAGATTTACCGCCTCAGATTCCCCGCCTCAGATTCCCTGCCTCCGATTCCCTGCCTCAGATTCCCTGCCTCTGATTCCCTGCCTCTGATTCCCTGCCTCTGATTCCCTGCCTCTGATTCCCTGCCTCTGATTCCGCACCTCTGATTCCACGCCGCTCTTTCCTTGTCTCTGATTCCACGCCTCTGATTCCCTGCCTCTGATACCCTGCCTCTCTTTGCCTGCCTCTATTTCCGTGCCTCTTTCTCTGCATCTAGTTTCCCACATCTCATTTGCCCCCTCTGATAACCCGCCTCTGATTCCATGCCTCTGATTCACTGCCTCAGATTCTGTGCCTCAGATTCCCCGACTCAGATTTAACGCCTCAGATTCCCCGCCTCAGATTCCCTGCCTCAGATTCCCTGCCTCAGATTCCCTGCCTCAGATTCCCTGCCTCAGATTCCCTGTCTCCGATTCCCCGCCTCTGATTCCCCGCCTCTGATTCCCTGCCACTGATACCCCGCCTCCGATTCCACACCAATGTTTCACAGCCTCTGTTTCTCTGCCTCTTATTTCCCGGCTCAGATTCGCCGGCTCTGATTCCCCGCCTCTGATTCCCCACCTTTCATTCCCCGCCTCTCTTTCCCTGCCTCTATTTCCGCGCCTCTTTCTCTGCCTCTCTTTCCCCACATCTCTTTTCCTCCCGCAGATTCCCCGCCTCTGATTCCCTGCCTGAGATTCCCTGCCTCAGATACCCCGCCTCAGATTCCCCGCCTCAGATTCCCCGTCTCAGATTCCCCACCTCAGATTCCCCGCCTCAGATTCCCCGCCTCAGATTCCCCGCCTCAGATTCACCGCCTCAGATTCCCCGCCTCAGATTCCCCGCCTCAGATTCCCTGCCTCAGATTCCCTGCCTCTGATTGCCTGCCTCTGATTCCCTGCCTCTGATCCCCTGCCTCTGATTCCCTGCCTCTGATTCCCTGCCTCTGATTCCCTGCCTCTGATTCCCTACCTCTGATTCCCTGCCTCTAAATCCCTGCCTCTGATTCCCTGCCTCTGATTCCGCGCCTCAGATTCCCCACCTCTCTTTCCGTGTCTCTGATTCCCCGCCTCAGATTCCCTGCCTCAGATACCCTGCCTCTCTTTGCCTGCCTCTATTTCCGTGCCTCTTTCTCTGCATCTAGATTCCCACATCTGATTTGCCCTCTCTGATTACCCGCCTCTGATTCCATGCCTCTGATTCCCCGCCTCTGATTCCCTGCCTCAGATTCCCTGCCTCAGATTCCTTTCCTCAGATTCCCTGCCTCTGTTTCCCTGCCTCTGATTCCCCACATCTGATTCCCCACCTCAGATTCCCCGGCTCTGATTCCCTGCCTGAGATTCCATGCCTCAGATTCCCCGCCTCAGATTCCCTGCCTCAGATTCCCCGCCTCAGATTCCCCGCCTCAGATGCCCCGCCTCAGATTCCCCGCCTCAGATTCCCCGCCTCAGTTTCTCCGCCTCAGATTCCCCGCCTCAGATTCCCTGCCTCAGATTCCCTGCCTCAGATTCCCTGCCTCAGCTTCCCTTCATCTGATTCCCTTCATCTGATTCCCTGCCTCTGATTCCCTACCTCTGATTCCCTGCCTCTGATTCCCCGCCTCTGATTCCCCACCTCAGATTCCCTGCCTCAGATTCCCTGCCTCAGATTCCCTGCCTCAGATTTCCTGCCTCAGATTCCCTGCCTCTGATTGCCTGCCTCTGATTCCCTGCCTCTGATTCCCTGCCCCTGATTCCCTGCCTCTGATTCCCTGCCTCTGATTCCCTGCCTCTGATTCCCTGCCTCTGATTCCGCACCTCTGATTCCACGCCTCTCTTTCCTTGTCTCTGATTCCACGCCTCTGATTCCCTGCCTCTGATACCCTGCCTCTCTTTGCCTGCCTCTATTTCCGTGCCTCTTTCTCTGCATCTAGTTTCCCACATCTCATTTGCCCCCTCTGATAACCCGCCTCTGATTCCATGCCTCTGATTCACTGCCTCAGATTCTGTGCCTCAGATTCCCCGACTCAGATTTACCGCCTCAGATTCCCCGCCTCAGATTCCCTGCCTCAGATTCCCTGCCTCAGATTCCCTGCCTCAGATTCCCTGCCTCAGATTCCCTGTCTCCGATTCACCGCCTCTGATTCCCCGCCTCTGATTCCCTGCCACTGATACCCCGCCTCTGATTCCACACCAATGTTTCACAGCCTCTGTTTCTCTGCCTCTTATTTCCCGGCTCAGATTCGCCGGCTCTGATTCCGCGCCTCTGATACCACGCTTCTCTTTCCGTGTCTCTGATTGCCTGCCTCTGATTCCCCGCCTCTGATTCCCCACCTTTCATTCCCCGCCTCTCTTTCCCTGCCTCTATTTCCGCGCCTCTTTCTCTGCCTCTCTTTCCCCACATCTCTTTTCCTCCCGCAGATTCCCCGCCTCTGATTCCCCGCCTCTGATTCCCTGCCTCTGATTCCCCGCCTCTGATTCCCTGCCTCAGATTCCCAGCCTCAGATTCCCTGCCTCAGATTCCCGGCCTCTGATTCCCCGCCTCTGATTCCCCGCCTCTTATTTCCCGCCTCTGATTCCCCGCCTCTGATTCCCCGCCTCTGATTCCCTGCCTCAGATTCCCCGGCTCTGATTCCCTGCATCAGATTCCCTGCCTCAGATTCCCTGCCTCTGATTCCCCACCTCTGATTCCCTGCCTCTGATTCCCCGCCTCTGATTCCCTGCCTCAGATTCCCTGCCTAAGATTCCCTGCCTCAGATTCCCTGCCTCTGATTCCCTGCCTTTGATTCCCCGCCTCTTATTCACCGCCTCTGATTCCCCGCCTCTGATTCCCCGCCTCTGATTCCCTGCCTCTGTTTCCCCGCCTCTGAATCCCCGCCTCTGATTCCCCGCCTCAGATTCCCCGCCTCTGATTCCCTGCCTGAGATTCCCTGCCTCAGATTCCCCGCCTCAGATTCCCCGCCTCAGATTCCCCGCCTCAGATTCCCTGCCTCAGATTCCCTGCCTCTGATTGCCTGCCTCTGATTCCCTGCCTCTGATTCCCTGCCTCTGATTCCCTGCCTCTGATTCCCTGCCTCTGATTCCCTACCTCTGATTCCCTGCCTCTAAATCCCTGCCTCTGTTTCCCTGCCTCTGATTCCGCGCCTCTGATTCCCCACCTCTCCTTCCGTGTCTCTGATTCCCCGCCTCAGATTCCCTGCCTCAGATACCCTGCCTCTCTTTGCCTGCCTCTATTTCCGTGCCTCTTTCTCTGCATCTAGATTCCCACATCTGATTTGCCCCCTCTGATTACCCGCCTCTGATTCCATGCCTCTGATTCCCCGCCTCTGATTCCCTGCCTCTGATTCCCTGCCTCTGATTCCGCACCTCTGATTCCACGCCTCTATTTCCTTGTCTCTGATTCCACGCCTCTGATTCCCTGCCTCTGATACCCTGCCTCTCTTTGCCTGCCTCTATTTCCGTGACTCATTCTCTGCATCTAGTTTCCCACATCTCATTTGCCCCCTCTGATAACCCGCCTCTGATTCCATGCCTCTGATTCACTGCCTCAAATTCCGTGCCTCAGATTCCCCGACTCAGATTTACCGCCTCAGATTCCCCGCCTCAGATTCCCTGCCTCAGATTCCCTGCCTCAGATTCCCTGCCTCAGATTCCCTGCCTCACATTCCCTGTCTCCGATTCCCCGCCTCTGATTCCCCGCCTCTGATTCCACGCCTCTGATTCCCAGCCTCTGAATCCCCGCCTCTGAATCCCCGCCTCTGATTCCCCGCCTCTGTTTCCCCGCCTCTGATTCCCCCCCACTGATTCCCCGCCTCTGATTCCACGCCTCTGATTCCCCGCCTCTGATTCCAGGCCTCTTATTCCCCGCCTCTGATTCCCCACCTCTGATTGCCTGCCACTGATTGCCCGCCTCTGATTCCCCGCCTCTGTTTCCCTGCCTCTGATTCCCCACCTCTGTCTGTATGCCTCTCTTTCGCCTCCGCTTTTTCCCCTACACTCTTTCCGCGCCTCTCTTTCCTTCCCTCAATTTCAACAACTCTGTTTGATCTGTTCTGTGTACCTCATTTTCAACACACAAGTTCCAACCACTATGTTTCACCCATCACTTTCCCCGCCTCTATTTTTCCGCCTATGTTTACCCGCCTCTGTTTACCCACCTGTTTCACCGCCTCTGATTCCCCGCCTCTGATTCCCCACCTCTGTCTCGACGCCTCTCTTTCACCTCCACTCTTTCCACTCCACTCTTTCCGTGCCTGTCTTTCCCTCCCTCAATTTCAACAACACTGTTTGATCTGTTTTGTGTACCTGATTTTAAACACACAATTTCCGTGCCTGTCTTTCCCTCCCTCAATTTCAACAACACTGTTTGATCTGTTTTGTGTACCTGATTTTAAACACACAAGTTCCAACCACTATGTTTTGCCCGCCTCTTTCCCCGCCGCTATTTATCCACCTATGTTTACCTGCCTCTGTTTACCCGCCTGTTTCCCCACCTCTGATTCCCCACCTTTCATTCCCCGCCTCTCTTTCCCTGCCTCTATTTCCACGCCTCCTCTGATTCCCCGCCTCTGATTCCCTGCCTCAGATTCCCTGCCTCAGATTCCCTGCCTCAGATTCCCTGCCTCTGATTCCCCGCTTCTGATTCCCCGCCTCTTATTCCCCGCCTCTGATTCCCCGCCTCTGATTCCACGTGTCTGATTCCCTGCCTCAGATTCCCCGGCTCTGATTCCCTGCATCAGATTCCCTGCCTCAGATTCCCTGCCTCTGATTCCCCGCCTCTGATTCCCTGCCTCTGATACACCGCCTCGGACTCCTGCCTCAGATTCCCTGCCTCAGATTCCCTGCCTCTGATTCCATGCCTCTGATTCACTGCCTCAAATTCCGTGCCTCAGATTCCCCGACTCAGATTTACCGCCTCAGATTCCCCGCCTCAGATTCCCTGCCTCCGATTCCCTGCCTCAGATTCCCTGCCTCAGATTCCCTGCCTCAGATTCCCTGTCTCCGATTCCCCGCCTCTGATTCCCCGCCTCTGATTCCCCGCCTCTGATTCCCAGCCTCTGAATCCCCGCCTCTGAATCCCCGCCTCTGATTCCCCGCCTCTGTTTCCCCACCTCTGATTCCCCGCCACTGATTCCCCGCCTCTGATTCCCCGTGTCTGATTCCCTGCCTCAGATTCCCCGGCTCTGATTCCCTGCATCAGATTCCCTGCCTCAGATTCCCTGCCTCTGATTCCCCGCCTCTGATTCCCTGCCTCTGATACACCGCCTCGGACTCCTGCCTCAGATTCCCTGCCTCAGATTCCCTGCCTCTGATTCCCTGCCTCTGATTCCCTGCCTCTGATTCCCTGCCTCTTATTCCCTGCCTCTGATTCCCTGCCACTGATACCCCGCCTCCGATTCCACACCAATGTTTCACCGCCTCTGTTTCTCTGCCTCTTATTTCCCGGCTCAGATTCGCCGGCTCTGATTCCGCGCCTCTGATTCCACGCTTCTCTTTCCGTGTCTCTGATAGCCCGCCTCTGATTCCCCGCCTCTGATTCCCCACCTTCCATTCCCCGCCTCTCTTTCCCTGCCTCTATTTCCGCGCATCTTTCTCTGCCTCTCTTTCTCCACATCTCTTTTCCTCCCACTGATTCCCCGCCTCTGATTCCATGCCTCTGATTCACTGCCTCAGATCCTGTGCCTCAGATTCCCCGACTCAGATTTACCGCCTCAGATTCCCCGCCTCAGATTCCCTGCCTCAGATTCCCTGCCTCAGATTCCCTGCCTCAGATTCCCTGCCTCAGATTCCCTGTCTCCGATTCCCCGCCTCTGATTCCCTGCCACTGATACCCCGCCTCCGATTCCACACCAATGTTTCACAGCCTCTGTTTCTCTGCCTCTTATTTCCCGGCTCAGATTCGCCGGCTCTGATTCGGCGCCTCTGATACCACGCTTCTCTTTCCGTGTCTCTGATAGCCCGCCTCTGATTCCCCGCCTCTGATTCCCCACCTTTCATTCCCCGCCTCTCTTTCCCTGCCTCTATTTCCGCGCCTCTTTCTCTGCCTCTCTTTCCCCACATCTCTTTTCCTCCCGCAGATTCCCGGCCTCTGATTCCCCACCTCTGATTTCCCGCCTCTTATTTCCCGCCTCTGATTCCCCGCCTCTGATTCCCCGCCTCTGATTCCCTGCCTCAGATTCCCCGGCTCTGATTCCCTACATCAGATTCCCTGCCTCAGATTCCCTGCCTCTGATTCCCCGCCTCTGATTCCCTGCCTCTGATTCCCCGCCTCTGATTCCCTGCCTCAGATTCCCTGCCTCAGATTCCCTGCCTCAGATTCCCTGCCTCTGATTCCCTGCCTTTGATTCCCCGCCTCTTATTCCCCGCCTCTGATTCCCCGCCTCTGATTCCCCACCTCTGATTCCCTGCCTCTGTTTCCCCGCCTCTGAATCCCCGCCTCTGATTCCCCGCCTCAGATTCCCCGGCTCTGATTCCCTGCCTGAGATTCCCTGCCTCAGATACCCCGCCTCAGATTCCCCGCCTCAGATTCCCCGTCTCAGATTCCCCACCTCAGATTCCCCGCCTCAGATTCCCCGCCTCAGATTCCCCGCCTCAGATTCCCCGCCTCAGATTCTCCGCCTCAGATTCCCCGGCTCTGATTCCCCGCCTCAGATTCCCTGCCTCAGATTCCCTGCCTCTGATTGCCTGCCTCTGATTCCCCGCCTCTGATTCCCCGCCTCTGATTCCCCGCCTCTGATTCCCCGCCTCTGATTCCCCGCCTCTGATTCCCCGCCTCAGATTCCCCGGCTCTGATTCCCTGCCTGAGATTCCCTGCCTCAGATACCCCGCCTCAGATTCCCCGCCTCAGATTCCCCGTCTCAGATTTCCCGCCTCAGATTCCCCGCCTCAGATTCCCCGCCTCAGATTCCCCGCCTCAGATTCCCCGCCTCAGATTCCCCGCCTCAGATTCCCCGCCTCAGATTCCCTGCCTCTGATTGCCTGCCTCTGATTCCCTGCCTCTGATTCCCTCCCTCTGATTGCCTGCCTCTGATTCCCTGCCTCTGATTCCCTGCCTCTGATTCCCTGCCTCTGATTCCCTGCCTCTAAATCCCTGCCTCTGATTCCCTGCCTCTGATTCCGCGCCTCTGATTCCCCGCCTCTCTTTCCGTGTCTCTGATTCCCCGCCTCAGATTCCCTGCCTCAGATACCCTGCCCCTCTTTGCCTGCCTCTATTTCCGTGCCTCTTTCTCTGCATCTAGATTCCCACATCTGATTTGCCCCCTCTGATTACCCGCCTCTGATTCCATGCCTCTGATTCCCCGCCTCTGATTCCCCGCCTCTGATTCCCCGCCTCTGATTCCCTGCCTCAGATTCCCTGCCTCAGATTCCTTTCCTCAGATTCCCTGCCTCTGTTTCCCCGCCTCTGATTCCCCACGTCTGATTCCCCACCTCAGATTCCCCGCCTCTGATTCCCTGCCTGAGATTCCATGCCTCAGATTCCCCGCCTCAGATTCCCTGCCTCAGATTCCCCGCCTCAGATTCCCCGCCTCAGATTCCCCGCCTCAGATTCCCCGCCTCAGATTCCCCTCCTCAGATTCTCCGCCTCAGATTCCCCGCCTCAGATTCCCTGCCTCAGATTCCCTGCCTCAGATTCCCTGCCTCAGCTTCCCTTCATCTGATTCCCTTCATCTGATTCCCTCCCTCTGATTCCCTGCCTCTGATTCCCTGCCTCTGATTCCCCGCCTCTGATTCCCCACCTCAGATTCCCTGCCTCAGATTCCCTGCCTCAGATTCCCTGCCTCAGATTTCCTGCCTCAGATTCCCTGCCTCTGATTGCCTGCCTCTGATTCCCTGCCTCTGTTTCCCTGCCTCTGATTCCCTGCCTCTGATTCCCTGCCTCTGATTCCCTGCCTCTGATTCTCTGCCTCTTATTCCGCACCTCTGATTCCACGCCTCTATTTCCTTGTCTCTGATTCCACGCCTCTGATTCCCTGCCTCTGATACCCTCCCTCTCTTTGCCTGCCTCTATTTCCGTGACTCATTCTCTGCATCTAGTTTCCCACATCTCATTTGCCCCCTCTGATAACCCGCCTCTGATTCCATGCCTCTGATTCACTGCCTCAGATTCCGTGCCTCAGATTCCCCGACTCAGATTTACCACCTCAGATTCCCCGCCTCAGATTCCCTGCCTCAGATTCCCTGCCTCAGATTCCCTGCCTCAGATTCCCTGCCTCAGATTCCCTGTCTCCGATTCCCCGCCTCTGATTCCCCGCCTCTGATTCCCCGCCTCTGATTCCCAGCCTCTGAATCCCCGCCTCTGAATCCCCGCCTCTGATTCCCCGCCTCTGTTTCCCCGCCTCTGATTCCCCGCCACTGATTCCCCGCCTCTGATTCCACGCCTCTGATTCCCCGCCTCTGATTCCAGGCCTCTTATTCCCCGCCTCTGATTCCCCACCTCTGATTGCCTGCCACTGATTGCCCGCCTCTGATTCCCCGCCTCTGTTTCCCCGCCTCTGATTCCCCACCTCTGTCTGTATGCCTCTCTTTCGCCTCCGCTTTTTCCCCTACACTCTTTCCGCGCCTCTCTTTCCTTGTCTCTGATTCCCCGCCTCTGATTCCCCACCTTCCATTCCCCGCCTCTCTTTCCCTGCCTCTATTTCCGCGCATCTTTCTCTGCCTCTCTTTCTCCACATCTCTTTTCCTCCCACTGATTCCCCGCCTCTGATTCCATGCCTCTGATTCACTGCCTCAGATCCTGTGCCTCAGATTCCCCGACTCAGATTTACCGCCTCAGATTCCCCGCCTCAGATTCCCTGCCTCAGATTCCCTGCCTCAGATTCCCTGCCTCAGATTCCCTGCCTCAGATTCCCTGTCTCCGATTCCCCGCCTCTGATTCCCTGCCACTGATACCCCGCCTCCGATTCCACACCAATGTTTCACAGCCTCTGTTTCTCTGCCTCTTATTTCCCGGCTCAGATTCGCCGGCTCTGATTCGGCGCCTCTGATACCACGCTTCTCTTTCCGTGTCTCTGATAGCCCGCCTCTGATTCCCCGCCTCTGATTCCCCACCTTTCATTCCCCGCCTCTCTTTCCCTGCCTCTATTTCCGCGCCTCTTTCTCTGCCTCTCTTTCCCCACATCTCTTTTCCTCCCGCAGATTCCCCGCCTCTGATTCCCCGCCTCTGATTCCCTGCCTCTGATTCCAGCCTCTGATTCCCTGCCTCAGATTCCCTGCCTCAGATTCCCTGCCTCAGATTCCCGGCCTCTGATTCCCCGCCTCTGATTTCCCGCCTCTTATTTCCCGCCTCTGATTCCCCGCCTCTGATTCCCCGCCTCTGATTCCCTGCCTCAGATTCCCCGCCTCTGAATCCCCGCCTCTGATTCCCCGCCTCAGATTCCCCGCCTCTGATTCCCTGCCTGAGATTCCCTGCCTCAGATACCCCGCCTCAGATTCCCCGCCTCAGATTCCCCGCCTCAGATTCCCCGTCTCAGATTCCCCACCTCAGATTCCCCGCCTCAGATTCCCCGCCTCAGATTCCCCGCCTCAGATTCCCCGCCTCAGATTCCCTGCCTCCGATTCCCTGCCTCAGATTCCCTGCCTCAGATTCCCTGCCTCAGATTCCCTGTCTCCGATTCCCCGCCTCTGATTCCCCGCCTCTGATTCCCCGCCTCTGATTCCCAGCCTCTGAATCCCCGCCTCTGAATCCCCGCCTCTGATTCCCCGCCTCTGTTTCCCCACCTCTGATTCCCCGCCACTGATTCCCCGCCTCTGATTCCCCGTGTCTGATTCCCTGCCTCAGATTCCCCGGCTCTGATTCCCTGCATCAGATTCCCTGCCTCAGATTCCCTGCCTCTGATTCCCCGCCTCTGATTCCCTGCCTCTGATACACCGCCTCGGACTCCTGCCTCAGATTCCCTGCCTCAGATTCCCTGCCTCTGATTCCCTGCCTCTGATTCCCTGCCTCTGATTCCCTGCCTCTTATTCCCTGCCTCTGATTCCCTGCCACTGATACCCCGCCTCCGATTCCACACCAATGTTTCACCGCCTCTGTTTCTCTGCCTCTTATTTCCCGGCTCAGATTCGCCGGCTCTGATTCCGCGCCTCTGATTCCACGCTTCTCTTTCCGTGTCTCTGATAGCCCGCCTCTGATTCCCCGCCTCTGATTCCCCACCTTCCATTCCCCGCCTCTCTTTCCCTGCCTCTATTTCCGCGCATCTTTCTCTGCCTCTCTTTCTCCACATCTCTTTTCCTCCCACTGATTCCCCGCCTCTGATTCCATGCCTCTGATTCACTGCCTCAGATCCTGTGCCTCAGATTCCCCGACTCAGATTTACCGCCTCAGATTCCCCGCCTCAGATTCCCTGCCTCAGATTCCCTGCCTCAGATTCCCTGCCTCAGATTCCCTGCCTCAGATTCCCTGTCTCCGATTCCCCGCCTCTGATTCCCTGCCACTGATACCCCGCCTCCGATTCCACACCAATGTTTCACAGCCTCTGTTTCTCTGCCTCTTATTTCCCGGCTCAGATTCGCCGGCTCTGATTCGGCGCCTCTGATACCACGCTTCTCTTTCCGTGTCTCTGATAGCCCGCCTCTGATTCCCCGCCTCTGATTCCCCACCTTTCATTCCCCGCCTCTCTTTCCCTGCCTCTATTTCCGCGCCTCTTTCTCTGCCTCTCTTTCCCCACATCTCTTTTCCTCCCGCAGATTCCCGGCCTCTGATTCCCCACCTCTGATTTCCCGCCTCTTATTTCCCGCCTCTGATTCCCCGCCTCTGATTCCCCGCCTCTGATTCCCTGCCTCAGATTCCTCGGCTCTGATTCCCTACATCAGATTCCCTGCCTCAGATTCCCTGCCTCTGATTCCCCGCCTCTGATTCCCTGCCTCTGATTCCCCGCCTCTGATTCCCTGCCTCAGATTCCCTGCCTCAGATTCCCTGCCTCAGATTCCCTGCCTCTGATTCCCTGCCTTTGATTCCCCGCCTCTTATTCCCCGCCTCTGATTCCCCGCCTCTGATTCCCCACCTCTGATTCCCTGCCTCTGTTTCCCCGCCTCTGAATCCCCGCCTCTGATTCCCCGCCTCAGATTCCCCGGCTCTGATTCCCTGCCTGAGATTCCCTGCCTCAGATACCCCGCCTCAGATTCCCCGCCTCAGATTCCCCGTCTCAGATTCCCCACCTCAGATTCCCCGCCTCAGATTCCCCGCCTCAGATTCCCCGCCTCAGATTCCCCGCCTCAGATTCTCCGCCTCAGATTCCCCGGCTCTGATTCCCCGCCTCAGATTCCCTGCCTCAGATTCCCTGCCTCTGATTGCCTGCCTCTGATTCCCCGCCTCTGATTCCCCGCCTCTGATTCCCCGCCTCTGATTCCCCGCCTCTGATTCCCCGCCTCTGATTCCCCGCCTCAGATTCCCCGGCTCTGATTCCCTGCCTGAGATTCCCTGCCTCAGATACCCCGCCTCAGATTCCCCGCCTCTGATTCCCCACGTCTGATTCCCCACCTCAGATTCCCCGCCTCTGATTCCCTGCCTGAGATTCCATGCCTCAGATTCCCCGCCTCAGATTCCCTGCCTCAGATTCCCCGCCTCAGATTCCCCGCCTCAGATTCCCCGCCTCAGATTCCCCGCCTCAGATTCCCCTCCTCAGATTCTCCGCCTCAGATTCCCCGCCTCAGATTCCCTGCCTCAGATTCCCTGCCTCAGATTCCCTGCCTCAGCTTCCCTTCATCTGATTCCCTTCATCTGATTCCCTCCCTCTGATTCCCTGCCTCTGATTCCCTGCCTCTGATTCCCCGCCTCTGATTCCCCACCTCAGATTCCCTGCCTCAGATTCCCTGCCTCAGATTCCCTGCCTCAGATTTCCTGCCTCAGATTCCCTGCCTCTGATTGCCTGCCTCTGATTCCCTGCCTCTGTTTCCCTGCCTCTGATTCCCTGCCTCTGATTCCCTGCCTCTGATTCCCTGCCTCTGATTCTCTGCCTCTTATTCCGCACCTCTGATTCCACGCCTCTATTTCCTTGTCTCTGATTCCACGCCTCTGATTCCCTGCCTCTGATACCCTCCCTCTCTTTGCCTGCCTCTATTTCCGTGACTCATTCTCTGCATCTAGTTTCCCACATCTCATTTGCCCCCTCTGATAACCCGCCTCTGATTCCATGCCTCTGATTCACTGCCTCAGATTCCGTGCCTCAGATTCCCCGACTCAGATTTACCACCTCAGATTCCCCGCCTCAGATTCCCTGCCTCAGATTCCCTGCCTCAGATTCCCTGCCTCAGATTCCCTGCCTCAGATTCCCTGTCTCCGATTCCCCGCCTCTGATTCCCCGCCTCTGATTCCCCGCCTCTGATTCCCAGCCTCTGAATCCCCGCCTCTGAATCCCCGCCTCTGATTCCCCGCCTCTGTTTCCCCGCCTCTGATTCCCCGCCACTGATTCCCCGCCTCTGATTCCACGCCTCTGATTCCCCGCCTCTGATTCCAGGCCTCTTATTCCCCGCCTCTGATTCCCCACCTCTGATTGCCTGCCACTGATTGCCCGCCTCTGATTCCCCGCCTCTGTTTCCCCGCCTCTGATTCCCAACCTCTGTCTGTATGCCTCTCTTTCGCCTCCGCTTTTTCCCCTACACTCTTTCCGCGCCTCTCTTTCCTTGTCTCTGATTCCCCGCCTCTGATTCCCCACCTTCCATTCCCCGCCTCTCTTTCCCTGCCTCTATTTCCGCGCATCTTTCTCTGCCTCTCTTTCTCCACATCTCTTTTCCTCCCACTGATTCCCCGCCTCTGATTCCATGCCTCTGATTCACTGCCTCAGATCCTGTGCCTCAGATTCCCCGACTCAGATTTACCGCCTCAGATTCCCCGCCTCAGATTCCCTGCCTCAGATTCCCTGCCTCAGATTCCCTGCCTCAGATTCCCTGCCTCAGATTCCCTGTCTCCGATTCCCCGCCTCTGATTCCCTGCCACTGATACCCCGCCTCCGATTCCACACCAATGTTTCACAGCCTCTGTTTCTCTGCCTCTTATTTCCCGGCTCAGATTCGCCGGCTCTGATTCGGCGCCTCTGATACCACGCTTCTCTTTCCGTGTCTCTGATAGCCCGCCTCTGATTCCCCGCCTCTGATTCCCCACCTTTCATTCCCCGCCTCTCTTTCCCTGCCTCTATTTCCGCGCCTCTTTCTCTGCCTCTCTTTCCCCACATCTCTTTTCCTCCCGCAGATTCCCCGCCTCTGATTCCCCGCCTCTGATTCCCTGCCTCTGATTCCCGCCTCTGATTCCCTGCCTCAGATTCCCTGCCTCAGATTCCCTGCCTCAGATTCCCGGCCTCTGATTCCCCGCCTCTGATTTCCCGCCTCTTATTTCCCGCCTCTGATTCCCCGCCTCTGATTCCCCGCCTCTGATTCCCTGCCTCAGATTCCCCGCCTCTGAATCCCCGCCTCTGATTCCCCGCCTCAGATTCCCCGCCTCTGATTCCCTGCCTGAGATTCCCTGCCTCAGATACCCCGCCTCAGATTCCCCGCCTCAGATTCCCCGCCTCAGATTCCCCGTCTCAGATTCCCCACCTCAGATTCCCCGCCTCAGATTCCCCGCCTCAGATTCCCCGCCTCAGATTCCCCGCCTCAGATTCCCCACCTCAGATTCCCTGCCTCAGATTCCCTGCCTCTGATTGCCTGCCTCTGATTCCCTGCCTCTGATTCCCTGCCTCTGATTCCCTGCCTCTGATTCCCTGCCTCTGATTCCCTACCTCTGATTCCCTGCCTCTAAATCCCTGCCTCTGATTCCCTGCCTCTGATTCCGCGCCTCTGATTCCCCACCTCTCTTTCCGTGTCTCTGATTCCCCGCCTCAGATTCCCTGCCTCAGATACCCTGCCTCTCTTTGACTGCCTCTATTTCCGTGCCTCTTTCTCTGCATCTAGATTCCCACATCTGATTTGCCCTCTCTGATTACCCGCCTCTGATTCCATGCCTCTGATTCCCCGCATCTGATTCCCTGCCTGAGATTCCCTGCCTCAGATTCCCCGCCTCAGATTCCCTGCCTCAGATTCCCCGCCTCAGATTCCCCGCCTCAGATGCCCCGCCTCAGATTCCCCGCCTCAGATTCCCCGCCTCAGTTTCTCCGCCTCAGATTCCCCGCCTCAGATTCCCTGCCTCAGATTCCCTGCCTCAGATTCCCTGCCTCAGCTTCCCTTCATCTGATTCCCTTCATCTGATTCCCTGCCTCTGATTCCCTGCCTCTGATTCCCTGCCTCTGATTCCCCGCCTCTGATTCCCCACCTCAGATTCCCTGCCTCAGATTCCCTGCCTCAGATTCCCTGCCTCAGATTTCCTGCCTCAGATTCCCTGCCTCTGATTGCCTGCCTCTGATTCTCTGCCTCTGATTCCCTGCCTCTGATTCCCTGCCTCTGATTCCCTGCCTCTGATTCCCTGCCTCTGATTCCCTGCCTCTGATTCCGCACCTCTGATTCCACGCCTCTCTTTCCTTGTCTCTGATTCCACGCCTCTGATTCCCTGCCTCTGATACCCTGCCTCTCTTTGCCTGCCTCTATTTCCGTGCCTCTTTCTCTGCATCTAGTTTCCCACATCTCATTTGCCCCCTCTGATAACCCGCCTCTGATTCCATGCCTCTGATTCACTGCCTCAGATTCTGTGCCTCAGATTCCCCGACTCAGATTTACCGCCTCAGATTCCCCGCCTCAGATTCCCTGCCTCAGATTCCCTGCCTCAGATTCCCTGCCTCAGATTCCCTGCCTCAGATTCCCTGTCTCCGATTCCCCGCCTCTGATTCCCCGCCTCTGATTCCCTGCCACTGATACCCCGCCTCCGATTCCACACCAATGTTTCACAGCCTCTGTTTCTCTGCCTCTTATTTCCCGGCTCAGATTCGCCGGCTCTGATTCCGCGCCTCTGATACCACGCTTCTCTTTCCGTGTCTCTGATTGCCCGCCTCTGATTCCCCGCCTCTGATTCCCCACCTTTCATTCCCCGCCTCTCTTTCCCTGCCTCTATTTCCGCGCCTCTTTCTCTGCCTCTCTTTCCCCACATCTCTTTTCCTCCCGCAGATTCCCCGCCTCTGATTCCCTGCCTGAGATTCCCTGCCTCAGATACCCCGCCTCAGATTCCCCGCCTCAGATTCCCCGTCTCAGATTCCCCACCTCAGATTCCCCGCCTCAGATTCCCCGCCTCAGATTCCCCGCCTCAGATTCCCCGCCTCAGATTCCCCGCCTCAGATTCCCCGCCTCAGATTCCCTGCCTCAGATTCCCTGCCTCTGATTGCCTGCCTCTGATTCCCTGCCTCTGATTCCCTGCCTCTGATTCCCTGCCTCTGATTCCCTGCCTCTGATTCCCTGCCTCTGATTCCCTACCTCTGATTCCCTGCCTCTAAATCCCTGCCTCTGATTCCCTGCCTCTGATTCCGCGCCTCTGATTCCCCACCTCTCTTTCCGTGTCTCTGATTCCCCGCCTCAGATTCCCTGCCTCAGATACCCTGCCTCTCTTTGCCTGCCTCTATTTCCGTGCCTCTTTCTCTGCATCTAGATTCCCACATCTGATTTGCCCTCTCTGATTACCCGCCTCTGATTCCATGCCTCTGATTCCCCGCCTCTGATTCCCTGCCTCAGATTCCCTGCCTCAGATTCCTTTCCTCAGATTCACTGCCTCTGTTTCCCTGCCTCTGATTCCCCACATCTGATTCCCCACCTCAGATTCCCCGGCTCTGATTCCCTGCCTGAGATTCCATGCCTCAGATTCCCCGCCTCAGATTCCCTGCCTCAGATTCCCCGCCTCAGATTCCCCGCCTCAGATGCCCCGCCTCAGATTCCCCGCCTCAGATTCCCCGCCTCAGTTTCTCCGCCTCAGATTCCCCGCCTCAGATTCCCTGCCTCAGATTCCCTGCCTCAGATTCCCTGCCTCAGCTTCCCTTCATCTGATTCCCTTCATCTGATTCCCTGCCTCTGATTCCCTGCCTCTGATTCCCTGCCTCTGATTCCCCGCCTCTGATTCCCCACCTCAGATTCCCTGCCTCAGATTCCCTGCCTCAGATTCCCTGCCTCAGATTTCCTGCCTCAGATTCCCTGCCTCTGATTGCCTGCCTCTGATTCCCTGCCTCTGATTCCCTGCCCCTGATTCCCTGCCTCTGATTCCCTGCCTCTGATTCCCTGCCTCTGATTCCCTGCCTCTGATTCCGCAACTCTGATTCCACGCCTCTCTTTCCTTGTCTCTGATTCCACGCCTCTGATTCCCTGCCTCTGATACCCTGCCTCTCTTTGCCTGCCTCTATTTCCGTGCCTCTTTCTCTGCATCTAGTTTCCCACATCTCATTTGCCCCCTCTGATAACCCGCCTCTGATTCCATGCCTCTGATTCACTGCCTCAGATTCTGTGCCTCAGATTCCCCGACTCAGATTTACCGCCTCAGATTCCCCGCCTCAGATTCCCTGCCTCAGATTCCCTGCCTCAGATTCCCTGCCTCAGATTCCCTGCCTCAGATTCCCTGTCTCCGATTCCCCGCCTCTGATTCCCCGCCTCTGATTCCCTGCCACTGATACCCCGCCTCCGATTCCACACCAATGTTTCACAGCCTCTGTTTCTCTGCCTCTTATTTCCCGGCTCAGATTCGCCGGCTCTGATTCCGCGCCTCTGATACCACGCTTCTCTTTCCGTGTCTCTGATTGCCTGCCTCTGATTCCCCGCCTCTGATTCCCCACCTTTCATTCCCCGCCTCTCTTTCCCTGCCTCTATTTCCGCACCTCTTTCTCTGCCTCTCTTTCCCCACATCTCTTTTCCTCCCGCAGATTCCCCGCCTCTGATTCCCCGCCTCTGATTCCCTGCCTCTGATTCCCCGCCTCTGATTCCCTGCCTCAGATTCCCAGCCTCAGATTCCCTGCCTCAGATTCCCGGCCTCTGATTCCCCGCCTCTGATTCCCCGCCTCTTATTTCCCGCCTCTGATTCCCCGCCTCTGATTCCCTGCCTCAGATTCCCCGTCTCTGATTCCCTGCATCAGATTCCCTGCCTCAGATTCCCTGCCTCTGATTCCCCGCCTCTGATTCCCTGCCTCTGATTCCCCGCCTCTGATTCCCTGCCTCAGATTCCCTGCCTCAGATTCCCTGCCTCAGATTCCCTGCCTCTGATTCCCTGCCTTTGATTCCCCGCCTCTTATTCACCGCCTCTGATTCCCCGCCTCTGATTCCCCGCCTCTGATTCCCTGCCTCTGTTTCCCCGCCTCTGAATCCCCGCCTCTGATTCCCCGCCTCAGATTCCCCGCCTCTGATTCCCTGCCTGAGATTCCCTGCCTCAGATACCCCGCCTCAGATTCCCCGCCTCAGATTCCCCGTCTCAGATTCCCCACCTCAGATTCCCCGCCTCAGATTCCCCGACTCAGATTCCCCGCCTCAGATTCCCCGCCTCAGATTCCCCGCCTCAGATTCCCCGCCTCAGATTCCCTGCCTCAGATTCCCTGCCTCTGATTGCCTGCCTCTGATTCCCTGCCTCTGATTCCCTGCCTCTGATTCCCTGCCTCTGAATCCCTGCCTCTGATTCCCTGCCTCTGATTCCCTACCTCTGATTCCCTGCCTCTAAATCCCTGCCTCTGTTTCCCTGCCTCTGATTCCGCGCCTCTGATTCCCCACCTCTCCTTCCGTGTCTCTGATTCCCCGCCTCAGATTCCCTGCCTCAGATACCCTGCCTCTCTTTGCCTGCATCTATTTCCGTGCCTCTTTCTCTGCATCTAGATTCCCACATCTGATTTGCCCCCTCTGATTACCCGCCTCTGATTCCATGCCTCTGATTCCCCGCCTCTGATTCCCTGCCTCTGATTCCCTGCCTCTGATACCG
The DNA here is from genome assembly GCF_036971445.1 of Narcine bancroftii. Classification (NCBI taxonomy): domain Eukaryota; kingdom Metazoa; phylum Chordata; class Chondrichthyes; order Torpediniformes; family Narcinidae; genus Narcine; species Narcine bancroftii. Next base: position 703,575 of record NW_027211879.1, on the reverse strand, counting down.
CACCTCTGATTCCACGCCTCTATTTCCTTGTCTCTGATTCCACGCCTCTGATTCCCTGCCTCTGATACCCTGCCTCTCTTTGCCTGCCTCTATTTCCGTGACTCATTCTCTGCATCTAGTTTCCCACATCTCATTTGCCCCCTCTGATAACCCGCCTCTGATTCCATGCCTCTGATTCACTGCCTCAAATTCCGTGCCTCAGATTCCCCGACTCAGATTTACCGCCTCAGATTCCCCGCCTCAGATTCCCTGCCTCAGATTCCCTGCCTCAGATTCCCTGCCTCAGATTCCCTGCCTCAGATTCCCTGTCTCCGATTCCCCGCCTCTGATTCCCCGCCTCTGATTCCCCGCCTCTGATTCCCAGCCTCTGAATCCCCGCCTCTGAATCCCCGCCTCTGATTCCCCGCCTCTGTTTCCCCGCCTCTGATTCCCCGCCACTGATTCCCCGCCTCTGATTCCACGCCTCTGATTCCCCGCCTCTGATTCCAGGCCTCTTATTCCCCGCCTCTGATTCCCCACCTCTGATTGCCTGCCACTGATTGCCCGCCTCTGATTCCCCGCCTCTGTTTCCCCGCCTCTGATTCCCCACCTCTGTCTGTATGCCTCTCTTTCGCCTCCGCTTTTTCCCCTACACTCTTTCCGCGCCTCTCTTTCCTTCCCTCAATTTCAACAACTCTGTTTGATCTGTTCTGTGTACCTCATTTTCAACACACAAGTTCCAACCACTATGTTTCACCCATCACTTTCCCCGCCTCTATTTTTCCGCCTATGTTTACCCGCCTCTGTTTACCCACCTGTTTCACCGCCTCTGATTTCCCGCCTCTGATTCCCCACCTCTGTCTCGACGCCTCTCTTTCACCTCCACTCTTTCCACTCCACTCCTTCCGTGCCTGTCTTTCCCTCCCTCAATTTCAACAACACTGTTTGATCTGTTTTGTGTACCTGATTTTAAACACACAAGTTCCAACCACTATGTTTTGCCCGCCTCTTTCCCCGCCGCTATTTATCCACCTATGTTTACCTGCCTCTGTTTACCCGCCTGTTTCCCCACCTCTGATTCCCCACCTTTCATTCCCCGCCTCTCTTTCCCTGCCTCTATTTCCACGCCTCTTTCTCTGCTTCTCTTTCCCCACAACGCTTTTCCTCCCGCTGATTCCCCGCCTCTGATTCCCCGCCTCTGATTCCCTGCCTCTGATTCCCCGCCTCTGATTCCCTGCCTCAGATTCCCTGCCTCAGATTCCCTGCCTCAGATTCCCTGCCTCTGATTCCCCGCTTCTGATTCCCCGCCTCTTATTCCCCGCCTCTGATTCCCCGCCTCTGATTCCCCGTGTCTGATTCCCTGCCTCAGATTCCCCGGCTCTGATTCCCTGCATCAGATTCCCTGCCTCAGATTCCCTGCCTCTGATTTCCCGCCTCTGATTCCCTGCCTCTGATACACCGCCTCGGACTCCTGCCTCAGATTCCCTGCCTCAGATTCCCTGCCTCTGATTCCCTGCCTCTGATTCCCTGCCTCTGATTCCCTGCCTCTTATTCCCTGCCTCTGATTCCCTGCCACTGATACCCCGCCTCCGATTCCACACCAATGTTTCACCGCCTCTGTTTCTCTGCCTCTTATTTCCCGGCTCAGATTCGCCGGCTCTGATTCCGCGCCTCTGATTCCACGCTTCTCTTTCCGTGTCTCTGATAGCCCGCCTCTGATTCCCCGCCTCTGATTCCCCACCTTCCATTCCCCGCCTCTCTTTCCCTGCCTCTATTTCCGCGCATCTTTCTCTGCCTCTCTTTCTCCACATCTCTTTTCCTCCCACTGATTCCCCGCCTCTGATTCCATGCCTCTGATTCACTGCCTCAGATCCTGTGCCTCAGATTCCCCGACTCAGATTTACCGCCTCAGATTCCCCGCCTCAGATTCCCTGCCTCAGATTCCCTGCCTCAGATTCCCTGCCTCAGATTCCCTGCCTCAGATTCCCTGTCTCCGATTCCCCGCCTCTGATTCCCTGCCACTGATACCCCGCCTCCGATTCCACACCAATGTTTCACAGCCTCTGTTTCTCTGCCTCTTATTTCCCGGCTCAGATTCGCCGGCTCTGATTCGGCGCCTCTGATACCACGCTTCTCTTTCCGTGTCTCTGATAGCCCGCCTCTGATTCCCCGCCTCTGATTCCCCACCTTTCATTCCCTGCCTCTCTTTCCCTGCCTCTATTTCCGCGCCTCTTTCTCTGCCTCTCTTTCCCCACATCTCTTTTCCTCCCGCAGATTCCCCGCCTCTGATTCCCCGCCTCTGATTCCCTGCCTCTGATTCCCGCCTCTGATTCCCTGCCTCAGATTCCCTGCCTCAGATTCCCTGCCTCAGATTCCCGGCCTCTGATTCCCCGCCTCTGATTTCCCGCCTCTTATTTCCCGCCTCTGATTCCCCGCCTCTGATTCCCCGCCTCTGATTCCCTGCCTCAGATTCCCCGGATCTGATTCCCTGCATCAGATTCCCTGCCTCAGATTCCCTGCCTCTGATTCCCCGCCTCTGATTGCCTGCCTCTGATTCCCCGCCTCTGATTCCCTGCCTCAGATTCCCTGCCTCAGATTCCCTGCCTCAGATTCCCTGCCTCTGATTCCCTGCCTTTGATTCCCCGCCTCTTATGCCCCGCCTCTGATTCCCCGCCTCTGATTCCCCACCTCTGATTCCCTGCCTCTGTTTCCCCGCCTCTGAATCCCCGCCTCTGATTCCCCGCCTCAGATTCCCCGGCTCTGATTCCCTGCCTGAGATTCCCTGCCTCAGATACCCCGCCTCAGATTCCCCGCCTCAGATTCCCCGTCTCAGATTCCCCACCTCAGATTCCCCGCCTCAGATTCCCCGCCTCAGATTCCCCGTCTCAGATTTCCCGCCTCAGTTTCCCCGCCTCAGATTCCCCGCCTCAGATTCCCCGCCTCAGATTCCCTGCCTCTGATTGCCTGCCTCTGATTCCCTGCCTCTGATTCCCTCCCTCTGATTGCCTGCCTCTGATTCCCTGCCTCTGATTCCCTGCCTCTGATTCCCTGCCTCTGATTCCCTGCCTCTAAATCCCTGCCTCTGATTCCCTGCCTCTGATTCCGCGCCTCTGATTCCCCGCCTCTCTTTCCGTGTCTCTGATTCCCCGCCTCAGATTCCCTGCCTCAGATACCCTGCCTCTCTTTGCCTGCCTCTATTTCCGTGCCCCTTTCTCTGCATCTAGATTCCCACATCTGATTTGCCCCCTCTGATTACCCGCCTCTGATTCCATGCCTCTGATTCCCCGCCTCTGATTCCCCGCCTCTGATTCCCCGCCTCTGATTCCCTGCCTCAGATTCCCTGCCTCAGATTCCTTTCCTCAGATTCCCTGCCTCTGTTTCCCCGCCTCTGATTCCCCACGTCTGATTCCCCACCTCAGATTCCCCGCCTCTGATTCCCTGCCTGAGATTCCATGCCTCAGATTCCCCGCCTCAGATTCCCTGCCTCAGATTCCCCGCCTCAGATTCCCCGCCTCAGATTCCCCGCCTCAGATTCCCCGCCTCAGATTCCCCTCCTCAGATTCTCCGCCTCAGATTCCCCGCCTCAGATTCCCTGCCTCAGATTCCCTGCCTCAGATTCCCTGCCTCAGCTTCCCTTCATCTGATTCCCTTCATCTGATTCCCTCCATCTGATTCCCTGCCTCTGATTCCCTGCCTCTGATTCCCCGCCTCTGATTCCCCACCTCAGATTCCCTGCCTCAGATTCCCTGCCTCAGATTCCCTGCCTCAGATTTCCTGCCTCAGATTCCCTGCCTCTGATTGCCTGCCTCTGATTCCCTGCCTCTGTTTCCCTGCCTCTGATTCCCTGCCTCTGATTCCCTGCCTCTGATTCCCTGCCTCTGATTCTCTGCCTCTTATTCCGCACCTCTGATTCCACGCCTCTATTTCCTTGTCTCTGATTCCACGCCTCTGATTCCCTGCCTCTGATACCCTGCCTCTCTTTGCCTGCCTCTATTTCCGTGACTCATTCTCTGCATCTAGTTTCCCACATCTCATTTGCCCCCTCTGATAACCCGCCTCTGATTCCATGCCTCTGATTCACTGCCTCAGATTCCGTGCCTCAGATTCCCCGACTCAGATTTACCACCTCAGATTCCCCGCCTCAGATTCCCTGCCTCAGATTCCCTGCCTCAGATTCCCTGCCTCAGATTCCCTGCCTCAGATTCCCTGTCTCCGATTCCCCGCCTCTGATTCCCCGCCTCTGATTCCCCGCCTCTGATTCCCAGCCTCTGAATCCCCGCCTCTGAATCCCCGCCTCTGATTCCCCGCCTCTGTTTCCCCGCCTCTGATTCCCCGCCACTGATTCCCCGCCTCTGATTCCACGCCTCTGATTCCCCGCCTCTGATTCCAGGCCTCTTATTCCCCGCCTCTGATTCCCCACCTCTGATTGCCTGCCACTGATTGCCCGCCTCTGATTCCCCGCCTCTGTTTCCCCGCCTCTGATTCCCCACCTCTGTCTGTATGCCTCTCTTTCGCCTCCACTTTTTCCCCTACACTCTTTCCGCGTCTCTCTTTCCTTCCCTCAATTTCAACAACTCTGTTTGATCTGTTCTGTGTACCTCATTTTCAACACACAAGTTCCAACCACTATGTTTCACCCATCACTTTCCCCGCCTCTATTTTTCCGCCTATGTTTACCCGCCTCTGTTTACCCACCTGTTTCACCGCCTCTGATTCCCCGCCTCTGATTCCCCACCTCTGTCTCGACGCCTCTCTTTCGCCTCCACTCTTTCCACTCCACTCTTTCCGTGCCTGTCTTTCCCTCCCTCAATTTCAACAACACTGTTTGATCTGTTTTGTGTACCTGATTTTAAACACACAAGTTCCAACCACTATGTTTTGCCCGCCTCTTTCCCCGCCGCTATTTATCCACCTATGTTTACCTGCCTCTGTTTACCCGCCTGTTTCCCCACCTCTGATTCCCCACCTTTCATTCCCCGCCTCTCTTTCCCTGCCTCTATTTCCACACCTCTTTCTCTGCCTCTCTTTCCCCACAACGCTTTTCTTCCCGCTGATTCCCCGCCTCTGATTCCCCGCCTCTGATTCCCTGCCTCTGATTCCCCGCCTCTGATTCCCTGCCTCAGATTCCCTGCCTCAGATTCCCCGCCTCAGATTCCCCGTCTCAGATTCCCCACCTCAGGTTCCCCGCCTCAGATTCCCCGCCTCAGATTCCCCGCCTCAGATTCCCCGCCTCAGATTCCCCGCCTCAGATTCCCCGCCTCAGATTCCCCGCCTCAGATTCCCTGCCTCAGATTCCCTGCCTCTGATTGCCTGCCTCTGATTCCCTGCCTCTGATTCCCTGCCTCTGATTCCCTGCCTCTGATTCCCTGCCTCTGATTCCCTGCCTCTAATTCCCTGCCTCTGATTCCCTGCCTCTAAATCCCTGCCTCTGATTCCCTGCCTCTGATTCCGCGCCTCTGATTCCACACCTCTATTTCCGTGTCTCTGATTCCCCGCCTCAGATTCCCTGCCTCAGATACCCTGCCTCTCTTTGCCTGCCTCTATTTCCGTGCCTCTTTCTCTGCATCTAGTTTCCCACATCTGATTTGCCCCCTCTGATTACCCGCCTCTGATTCCATGCCTCTGATTCCCCGCCTCTGATTCCCCGCCTCTGATTCCCCGCCTCTGATTCCCCGCCTCAGATTCCCCGGCTCTGATTCCCTGCCTGAGATTCCCTGCCTCAGATACCCCGCCTCAGATTCCCCGCCTCAGATTCCCCGTCTCAGATTCCCCGCCTCAGATTCCCCGCCTCAGATTCCCCGCCTCAGATTCCCCGCCTCAGATTCCCCGCCTCAGATTCCCCGCCTCAGATTCCCCGCCTCAGATTCCCCGCCTCAGATTCCCTGTCTCTGATTGCCTGCCTCTGATTCCCTGCCTCTGATTCCCTCCCTCTGATTGCCTGCCTCTGATTCCCTGCCTCTGATTCCCTGCCTCTGATTCCCTGCCTCTGATTCCCTGCCTCTAAATCCCTGCCTCTGATTCCCTGCCTCTGATTCCGCGCCTCTGATTCCCCGCCTCTCTTTCCGTGTCTCTGATTCCCCGCCTCAGATTCCCTGCCTCAGATACCCTGCCTCTCTTTGCCTGCCTCTATTTCCGTGCCTCTTTCTCTGCATCTAGATTCCCACATCTGATTTGCCCCCTCTGATTACCCGCCTCTGATTCCATGCCTCTGATTCCCCGCCTCTGATTCCCCGCCTCTGATTCCCTGCCTCAGATTCCTTTCCTCAGATTCCCTGCCTCTGTTTCCCCGCCTCTGATTCCCCACGTCTGATTCCCCAACTCAGATTCCCCGCCTCTGATTCCCTGCCTGAGATTCAATGCCTCAGATTCCCCGCCTCAGATTCCCTGCCTCAGATTCCCCGCCTCAGATTCCCCGCCTCAGATTCCCCGCCTCAGATTCCCTGCCTCAGATTCCCCTCCTCAGATTCTCCGCCTCAGATTCCCCGCCTCAGATTCCCTGCCTCAGATTCCCTGCCTCAGATTCCCTGCCTCAGCTTCCCTTCATCTGATTCCCTTCATCTGATTCCCTCCCTCTGATTCCCTGCCTCTGATTCCCTGCCTCTGATTCCCTGCCTCAGATTCCCTGCCTCAGATTTCCTGCCTCAGATTCCCTGCCTCTGATTGCCTGCCTCTGATTCCCACCCTCTGTTTCCCTGCCTCTGATTCCCAGCCTCTGATTCCCTGCCTCTGATTCCCTGTCTCTGATTCCCTGCCTCTGATTCCGCACCTCTGATTCCACGCCTCTATTTCCTTGTCTCTGATTCCACGCCTCTGATTCCCTGCCTCTGATACCCTGCCTCTCTTTGTCTGCCTCTATTTCCGTGACTCATTCTCTGCATCTAGTTTCCCACATCTCATTTGCCCCCTCTGATAACCCGCCTCTGATTCCATGCCTCTGATTCACTGCCTCAGATTCCGTGCCTCAGATTCCCCGACTCAGATTTACCGCCTCAGATTCCCCGCGTCAGATTCCCTGCCTCAGATTCCCTGCCTCAGATTCCCTGCCTCAGATTCCCTGCCTCAGATTCCCTGTCTCCGATTCCCCGCCTCTGATTCCCCGCCTCTGATTCCCCGCCTCTGATTCCCAGCCTCTGAATCCCCGCCTCTGAATCCCCGCCTCTGATTCCCCGCCTCTGTTTCCCCGCCTCTGATTCCCCGCCACTGATTCCCCGCCTCTGATTCCACGCCTCTGATTCCCCGCCTCTGATTCCAGGCCTCTTATTCCCCGCCTCTGATTCCCCACCTCTGATTGCCTGCCACTGATTGCCCGCCTCTGATTCCCCGCCTCTGTTTCCCCGCCTCTGATTCCCCACCTCTGTCTGTATGCCTCTCTTTCGCCTCCGCTTTTTCCCCTACACTCTTTCCGCGCCTCTCTTTCCTTCCCTCAATTTCAACAACTCTGTTTGATCTGTTCTGTGTACCTCATTTTCAACACACAAGTTCCAACCACTATGTTTCACCCATCACTTTCCCCGCCTCTATTTTTCCGCCTATGTTTACCCGCCTCTGTTTACCCACCTGTTTCACCGCCTCTGATTCCCCACCTCTGATTCCCCACCTCTGTCTCGACGCCTCTCTTTCGCCTCCACTCTTTCCACTCCACTCTTTCCGTGCCTGTCTTTCCCTCCCTCAATTTCAACAACACTGTTTGATCTGTTTTGTGTACCTGATTTTAAACACACAAGTTCCAACCACTATGTTTTGCCCGCCTCTTTCCCCGCCGCTATTTATCCACCTATGTTTACCTGCCTCTGTTTACCCGCCTGTTTCCCCACCTCTGATTCCCCACCTTTCATTCCCCGCCTCTCTTTCCCTGCCTCTATTTCCACGCCTCTTTCTCTGCCTCTCTTTCCCCACAACGCTTTTCTTCCCGCTGATTCCCCGCCTCTGATTCCCCGCCTCTGATTCCCTGCCTCTGATTCCCCGCCTCTGATTCCCTGCCTCAGATTCCCTGCCTCAGATTCCCTGCCCCAGATTCCCTGCCTCTGATTCCCCGCCTCTGATTCCCCGCCTCTTATTCCCCGCCTCTGATTCCCCGCCTCTGATTCCCCGTGTCTGATTCCCTGCCTCAGATTCCCCGGCTCTGATTCCCTGCATCAGATTCCCTGCCTCAGATTCCCTGCCTCTGATTCCCCGCCTCTGATTCCCTGCCTCTGATACCCCGCCTCGGATTCCTGCCTCAGATTCCCTGCCTCAGATTCCCTGCCTCTGATTCCCTGCCTCTGATTCCCTGCCTCTGATTCCCTGCCTCTTATTCCCTGCCTCTGATTCCCTGCCACTGATACCACGCCTCCGATTCCACACCAATGTTTCACCGCCTCTGTTTCTCTGCCTCTTATTTCCCGGCTCAGATTCGCCGGCTCTGATTCCGCGCCTCTGATTCCACGCTTCTCTTTCCGTGTCTCTGATAGCCCGCCTCTGATTCCCCGCCTCTGATTCCCCACCTTCCATTCCCCGCCTCTCTTTCCCTGCCTCTATTTCCGCGCATCTTTCTCTGCCTCTCTTTCTCCACATCTCATTTCCTCCCACTGATTCCCCGCCTCTGATTCCCCGCCTCTGATTCCCTGCCTCTGATTACCCGCCTTTGATACACTGCCTCAGATTCCCTGCCTCAGATTCCCTGCCTCAGATTCCCGGCCTCTGATTCCCCGCCTCTGATTCCCCGCCACTTATTCCCCGCCTCTGATTCCCCGCCTCTGATTCCCCGCCTCTGATTCCCTGCCTCAGATTCCCCGGCTCTTACTCCCTGCATCAGATTCCCTGCCTCAGATTCCCTGCCTCTGATTCCCCGCCTCTGATTCCCTGCCTCTGATTCCCCGCCTCTGATTCCCTGCCTCAGATTCCCTGCCTCAGATTCCCTGCCTCAGATTCCCTGCCTCTGATTCCCCGCCTTTGATTCCCAGCCTCTTATTCCCCGCCTCTGATTCCCCGCCTCTGATTCCCCACCTCTGATTCCCTGCCTCTGTTTCCCCGCCTCTGAATCCCCGCCTATGATTCCCCGCCTCAGATTCCCCGGCTCTGATTCCCTGCCTGAGATTCCCTGCCTCAGATACCCCGCCTCAGATTCCGCGCCTCAGATTCCCCGCCTCAGATACCCCGCCTCAGAATCCCCGCCTCAGATTCCCCGCCTCAGATTCCCCGTCTCAGATTCCCCGCCTCAGATTCCTCGCCTCAGATTCCCCGCCTCAGATTCCCCGCCTCAGATTCCCCGCCTCAGATTCCCCGCCTCAGATTCCCCGCCTTAGATTCCCCGCCTCAGATTCCCTGCCTCAGATTCCCTGCCTCTGATTGCCTGCCTCTGATTCCCTGCCTCTGATTCCCTGCCTCTGATTCCCTGCCTCTGATTCCCTGCCTCTAAATCCCTGCCTCTGATTCCCTGCCTCTGATTTCCTGCCTCTGATTCCGCGCCTCTGATTCCCCGCCTCTCTTTCCGTGTCTCTGATTCCCCGCCTCAGATTCCCTTCCTCAGATACCCTGCCTCTCTTTGCCTGCCTCTATTTCCGTGCCTCTTTCTCTGCATCTAGTTTCCCACATCTCATTTGCCCCCTCTGATAACCCGCCTCTGATTCCATGCCTCTGATTCCCCGCCTCTGATTCCCCGCCTCTGATTACCCGCCTCTGATTCCCTGCCTCAGATTCCCTGCCTCAGATTCCTTTCCTAAGATTCCCTGCCTCTGTTTCCCTGCCTCTGATTCCCCACATCTGTTTCCCCACCTCAGATTCCCCGGCTCTGATTCCCTGCCTGAGATTCCATGCCTCAGATTACCCGCCTCAGATTCCCTGCCTCAGATTCCCCGCCTCAGATTCCCCGCCTCAGATGCCCCGCCTCAGATTCCCCGCCTCAGATTCCCCGCCTCAGATTCCCCGCCTCAGTTTCTCCGCCTCAGATTCCCCGCCTCAGATTCCCTGCCTCAGATTCCCTGCCTCAGATTCCCTGCCTCAGCTTCCCTTCATTTGATTCCCTTCATCTGATTCCCTGCCTCTGATTCCCTGCCTCTGATTCCCTGCCTCTGATTCCCCGCCTCTGATTCCCCGCCTCAGATTCCCTGCCTCAGATTCCCTGCCTCAGATTCCCTGCCTCAGATTTCCTGCCTCAGATTCCCTGCCTCTGATTGCCTGCCTCTGATTCCCTGCCTCTGATTCCCTGCCTCTGATTCCCTGCCTCTGATTCCCTGCCTCTGATTCCCTGCCTCTAAATCCCTGCCTCTGATTCCCTGCCTCTGATTCCGCGCCTCTGATTCCACACCTCTATTTCCGTGTCTCTGATTCCCCGCCTCAGATTCCCTGCCTCAGATACCCTGCCTCTCTTTGCCTGCCTCTATTTCCGTGCCTCTTTCTCTGCATCTAGTTTCCCACATCTGATTTGCCCCCTCTGATTACCCGCCTCTGATTCCATGCCTCTGATTCCCCGCCTCTGATTCCCCGCCTGTGATTCCCCGCCTCTGATTCCCCGCCTCAGATTCCCCGGCTCTGATTCCCTGCCTGAGATTCCCTGCCTCAGATACCCCGCCTCAGATTCCCCGCCTCAGATTCCCCGTCTCAGATTCCCCGCCTCAGATTCCCCGCCTCAGATTCCCCGCCTCAGATTCCCCGCCTCAGATTCCCCGCCTCAGATTCCCCGCCTCAGATTCCCCGCCTCAGATTCCCCGCCTCAGATTCCCTGTCTCTGATTGCCTGCCTCTGATTCCCTGCCTCTGATTCCCTCCCTCTGATTGCCTGCCTCTGATTCCCTGCCTCTGATTCCCTGCCTCTGATTCCCTGCCTCTGATTCCCTGCCTCTAAATCCCTGCCTCTGATTCCCTGCCTCTGATTCCGCGCCTCTGATTCCCCGCCTCTCTTTCCGTGTCTCTGATTCCCCGCCTCAGATTCCCTGCCTCAGATACCCTGCCTCTCTTTGCCTGCCTCTATTTCCGTGCCTCTTTCTCTGCATCTAGATTCCCACATCTGATTTGCCCCCTCTGATTACCCGCCTCTGATTCCATGCCTCTGATTCCCCGCCTCTGATTCCCCGCCTCTGATTCCCTGCCTCAGATTCCCTGCCTCAGATTCCTTTCCTCAGATTCCCTGCCTCTGTTTCCCCGCCTCTGATTCCCCACGTCTGATTCCCCACCTCAGATTCCCCGCCTCTGATTCCCTGCCTGAGATTCAATGCCTCAGATTCCCCGCCTCAGATTCCCTGCCTCAGATTCCCCGCCTCAGATTCCCCGCCTCAGATTCCCCGCCTCAGATTCCCTGCCTCAGATTCTCCTCCTCAGATTCTCCGCCTCAGATTCCCCGCCTCAGATTCCCTGCCTCAGATTCCCTGCCTCAGATTCCCTGCCTCAGCTTCCCTTCATCTGATTCCCTTCATCTGATTCCCTCCCTCTGATTCCCTGCCTCTGATTCCCTGCCTCTGATTCCCCGCCTCTGATTCCCCACCTCAGATTCCCTGCCTCAGATTCCCTGCCTCAGATTCCCTGCCTCAGATTTCCTGCCTCAGATTCCCTGCCTCTGATTGCCTGCCTCTGATTCCCACCCTCTGTTTCCCTGCCTCTGATTCCCTGCCTCTGATTCCCTGCCTCTGATTCCCTGTCTCTGATTCCCTGCCTCTGATTCCGCACCTCTGATTCCACGCCTCTATTTCCTTGTCTCTGATTCCACGCCTCTGATTCCCTGCCTCTGATACCCTGCCTCTCTTTGCCTGCCTCTATTTCCGTGACTCATTCTCTGCATCTAGTTTCCCACATCTCATTTGCCCCCTCTGATAACCCGCCTCTGATTCCATGCCTCTGATTCACTGCCTCAGATTCCGTGCCTCAGATTCCCCGACTCAGATTTACCGCCTCAGATTCCCCGCCTCAGATTCCCTGCCTCAGATTCCCTGCCTCAGATTCCCTGCCTCAGATTCCCTGCCTCAGATTCCCTGTCTCCGATTCCCCGCCTCTGATTCCCCGCCTCTGATTCCCCGCCTCTGATTCCCAGCCTCTGAATCCCCGCCTCTGAATCCCCGCCTCTGATTCCCCGCCTCTGTTTCCCCGCCTCTGATTCCCCGCCACTGATTCCCCGCCTCTGATTCCACGCCTCTGATTCCCCGCCTCTGATTCCAGACCTCTTATTCCCCGCCTCTGATTCCCCACCTCTAATTGCCTGCCACTGATTGCCCGCCTCTGATTCCCCGCCTCTGTTTCCCCGCCTCTGATTCCCCACCTCTGTCTGTATGCCTCTCTTTCGCCTCCGCTTTTTCCCCTACACTCTTTCCGCGCCTCTCTTTCCTTCCCTCAATTTCAACAACTCTGTTTGATCTGTTCTGTGTACCTCATTTTCAACACACAAGTTCCAACCACTATGTTTCACCCATCACTTTCCCCGCCTCTATTTTTCCGCCTATGTTTACCCGCCTCTGTTTACCCACCTGTTTCACCGCCTCTGATTCCCCACCTCTGATTCCCCACCTCTGTCTCGACGCCTCTCTTTCGCCTCCACTCTTTCCACTCCACTCTTTCCGTGCCTGTCTTTCCCTCCCTCAATTTCAACAACACTGTTTGATCTGTTTTGTGTACCTGATTTTAAACACACAAGTTCCAACCACTATGTTTTGCCCGCCTCTTTCCCCGCCGCTATTTATCCACCTATGTTTACCTGCCTCTGTTTACCCGCCTGTTTCCCCACCTCTGATTCCCCACCTTTCATTCCCCGCCTCTCTTTCCCTGCCTCTATTTCCACGCCTCTTTCTCTGCCTCTCTTTCCCCACAACGCTTTTCTTCCCGCTGATTCCCCGCCTCTGATTCCCCGCCTCTGATTCCCTGCCTCTGATTCCCCGCCTCTGATTCCCTGCCTCAGATTCCCTGCCTCAGATTCCCTGCCTCAGATTCCCTGCCTCTGATTCCCCGCCTCTGATTCCCCGCCTCTTATTCCCCGCCTCTGATTCCCCGCCTCTGATTCCCCGTGTCTGATTCCCTGCCTCAGATTCCCCGGCTCTGATTCCCTGCATCAGATTCCCTGCCTCAGATTCCCTGCCTCTGATTCCCCGCCTCTGATTCCCTGCCTCTGATACCCCGCCTCGGATTCCTGCCTCAGATTCCCTGCCTCAGATTCCCTGCCTCTGATTCCCTGCCTCTGATTCCCTGCCTCTGATTCCCTGCCTCTTATTCCCTGCCTCTGATTCCCTGCCACTGATACCACGCCTCCGATTCCACACCAATGTTTCACCGCCTCTGTTTCTCTGCCTCTTATTTCCCGGCTCAGATTCGCCGGCTCTGATTCCGCGCCTCTGATTCCACGCTTCTCTTTCCGTGTCTCTGATAGCCCGCCTCTGATTCCCCGCCTCTGATTCCACACCTTCCATTCCCCGCCTCTCTTTCCCTGCCTCTATTTCCGCGCATCTTTCTCTGCCTCTCTTTCTCCACATCTCTTTTCCTCCCACTGATTCCCCGCCTCTGATTCCCCGCCTCTGATTCCCTGCCTCTGATTCCCCGCCTTTGATACACTGCCTCAGATTCCCTGCCTCAGATTCCCTGCCTCAGATTCCCGGCCTCTGATTCCCCGCCTCTGATTCCCCGCCACTTATTCCCCGCCTCTGATTCCCCGCCTCTGATTCCCCGCCTCTGATTCCCTGCCTCAGATTCCCCGGCTCTGATTCCCTCCATCAGATTCCCTGCCTCAGATTCCCTGCCTCTGATTCCCCGCCTCTGATTCCCTGCCTCTGATTCCCCGCCTCTGATTCCCTGCCTCAGATTCCCTGCCTCAGATTCCCTGCCTCAGATTCCCTGCCTCTGATTCCCCGCCTTTGATTCCCAGCCTCTTATTCCCCGCCTCTGATTCCCCGCCTCTGATTCCCCGCCTCTGATTCCCTGCCTCTGTTTCCCCGCCTCTGAATCCCCGCCTATGATTCCCCGCCTCAGATTCCTCGGCTCTGATTCCCTGCCTGAGATTCCCTGCCTCAGATACCCCACCTCAGATTCCGCGCCTCAGATTCCCCGCCTCAGATACCCCGCCTCAGAATCCCCGCCTCAGATTCCCCGCCTCAGATTCCCCGTCTCAGATTCCCCGCCTCAGATTCCTCGCCTCAGATTCCCCGCCTCAGATTCCCCGCCTCAGATTCCCCGCCTCAGATTCCCCGGCTCAGATTCCCCGCCTCAGATTCCCCGCCTCAGATTCCCTGCCTCAGATTCCCTGCCTCTGATTGCCTGCCTCTGATTCCCTGCCTCTGATTCCCTGCCTCTGATTCCCTGCCTCTGATTCCCTGCCTCTAAATCCCTGCCTCTGATTCCCTGCCTCTGATTTCCTGCCTCTGATTCCGCGCCTCTGATTCCCCGCCTCTCTTTCCGTGTCTCTGATTCCCCGCCTCAGATTCCCTTCCTCAGATACCCTGCCTCTCTTTGCCTGCCTCTATTTCCGTGCCTCTTTCTCTGCATCTAGTTTCCCACATCTCATTTGCCCCCTCTGATTACCCGCCTCTGATTCCATGCCTCTGATTCCCCGCCTCTGATTCCCCGCCTCTGATTACCCGCCTCTGATTCCCTGCCTCAGATTCCCTGCCTCAGATTCCTTTCCTAAGATTCCCTGCCTCTGTTTCCCTGCCTCTGATTCCCCACCTCAGATTCCCCGGCTCTGATTCCCTGCCTGAGATTCCATGCCTCAGTTTACCCGCCTCAGATTCCCTGCCTCAGATTCCCCGCCTCAGATTCCCCGCCTCAGATGCCCCGCCTCAGATTCCCCGCCTCAGATTCCCCGCCTCAGATTCCCCGCCTCAGTTTCTCCGCCTCAGATTCCCCGCCTCAGATTCCCTGCCTCAGATTCCCTGCCTCAGATTCCCTGCCTCAGCTTCCCTTCATTTGATTCCCTTCATCTGATTCCCTGCCTCTGATTCCCTGCCTCTGATTCCCTGCCTCTGATTCCCCGCCTCTGATTCCCCGCCTCAGATTCCCTGCCTCAGATTCCCTGCCTCAGATTCCCTGCCTCAGATTTCCTGCCTCAGATTCCCTGCCTCTGATTGCCTGCCTCTGATTCCCTGCCTCTGATTCCCTGCCTCTGATTCCCTGCCTCTGATTCCCTGCCTCTGATTCCCTGCCTCTGATTCCCTGCCTCTGATTCCGCACCTCTGATTCCACGCCTCTCTTTCCTTGTCTCTGATTCCACGCCTCTGATTCCCTGCCTCTGATACCCTGCCTCTCTTTGCCTGCCTCTATTTCCGTGCCTCTTTCTCTGCATCTAGTTTCCCACATCTCATTTGCCCCCTCTGATAACCCGCCTCTGATTCCATGCCTCTGATTCACTGCCTCAGATTCTGTGCCTCAGATTCCCCGACTCAGATTTACCGCCTCAGATTCCCCGCCTCAGATTCCCTGCCTCAGATTCCCTGCCTCAGATTCCCTGCCTCAGATTCCCTGCCTCAGATTCCCTGTCTCCGATTCCCCGCCTCTGATTCCCCGCCTCTGATTCCCTGCCACTGATACCCCGCCTCCGATTCCACACCAATGTTTCACAGCCTCTGTTTCTCTGCCTCTTATTTCCCGGCTCAGATTCGCCGGCTCTGATTCCGCGCCTCTGATACCACGCTTCTCTTTCCGTGTCTCTGATTGCCCGCCTCTGATTCCCCGCCTCTGATTCCCCACCTTTCATTCCCCGCCTCTCTTTCCCTGCCTCTATTTCCGCGCCTCTTTCTCTGCCTCTCTTTCCCCACATCTCTTTTCCTCCCGCAGATTCCCCGCCTCTGATTCCCCGCCTCTGATTGCCTGCCTCTGATTCCCCGCCTCTGATTCCCTGCCTCAGATTCCCTGCCTCAGATTCCCTGCCTCAGATTCCCGGCCTCTGATTCCCCGCCTCTGATTCCCCGCCTCTTATTTCCCGCCTCTGAATCCCCGCCTCTGATTCCCCGCCTCTGATTCCCTGCCTCAGATTCCCCGGCTCTGATTCCCTGCATCAGATTCCCTGCCTCAGATTCCCTGCCTCTGATTCCCCGCCTCTGATTCCCTGCCTCTGATTCCCCGCCTCTGATTCCCTGCCTCAGATTCCCTGCCTCAGATTCCCTGCCTCAGATTCCCTGCCTCTGATTCCCTGCCTTTGATTCACCGCCTCTTATTCCCCGCCTCTGATTCCCCGCCTCTGATTCCCCGCCTCAGATTCCCAGCCTCTGATTCCCTGCCTGAGATTCCCTGCCTCAGATACCCCGCCTCAGATTCCCCACCTCAGATTCCCCGTCTCAGATTCCCCACCTCAGATTCCCCGCCTCAGATTCCCCGCCTCAGATTCCCCGCCTCAGATTCCCCGCCTCAGATTCCCCGCCTCAGATTCCCCGCCTCAGATTCCCTGCCTCAGATTCCCTGCCTCTGATTGCCTGCCTCTGATTCCCTGCCTCTGATTCCCTGCCTCTGATTCCCTGCCTCTGATTCCCTGCCTCTGATTCCCTGCCTCTGATTCCCTACCTCTGATTCCCTGCCTCTAAATCCCTGCCTCTGATTCCCTGCCTCTGATTCCGCGCCTCTGATTCCCCACCTCTCTTTCCGTGTCTCTGATTCCCCGCCTCAGATTCCCTGCCTCAGATACCCTGCCTCTCTTTGCCTGCCTCTATTTCCGTGCCTCTTTCTCTGCATCTAGATTCCCACATCTGATTTGCCCTCTCTGATTACCCGCCTCTGATTCCATGCCTCTGATTCCCCGCCTCTGATTCCCTGCCTCAGATTCCCTGCCTCAGATTCCTTTCCTCAGATTCCCTGCCTCTGTTTCCCTGCCTCTGATTCCCCACATCTGATTCCCCACCTCAGATTCCCCGGCTCTGATTCCCTGCCTGAGATTCCATGCCTCAGATTCCCCGCCTCAGATTCCCTGCCTCAGATTCCCCGCCTCAGATTCCCCGCCTCAGATGCCCCGCCTCAGATTCCCCGCCTCAGATTCCCCGCCTCAGATTCTCCGCCTCAGATTCCCCGCCTCAGATTCCCTGCCTCAGATTCCCTGCCTCAGATTCCCTGCCTCAGCTTCCCTTCATCTGATTCCCTTCATCTGATTCCCTGCCTCTGATTCCCTGCCTCTGATTCCCTGCCTCTGATTCCCCGCCTCTGATTCCCCACCTCAGATTCCCTGCCTCAGATTCCCTGCCTCAGATTCCCTGCCTCAGATTTCCTGCCTCAGATTCCCTGCCTCTGATTGCCTGCCTCTGATTCTCTGCCTCTGATTCCCTGCCTCTGATTCCCTGCCTCTGATTCCCTGCCTCTGATTCCCTGCCTCTGATTCCCTGCCTCTGATACCTCACCTCTGATTCCACGCCTCTCTTTCCTTGTCTCTGATTCCACGCCTCTGATTCCCTGCCTCTGATACCCTGCCTCTCTTTGCCTGCCTCTATTTCCGTGCCTCTTTCTCTGCATCTAGTTTCCCACATCTCATTTGCCCCCTCTGATAACCCGCCTCTGATTCCATGCCTCTGATTCACTGCCTCAGATTCTGTGCCTCAGATTCCCCGACTCAGATTTACCGCCTCAGATTCCCCGCCTCAGATTCCCTGCCTCAGATTCCCTGCCTCAGATTCCCTGCCTCAGATTCCCTGCCTCAGATTCCCTGTCTCCGATTCCCCGCCTCTGATTCCCCGCCTCTGATTCCCTGCCACTGATACCCCGCCTCCGATTCCACACCAATGTTTCACAGCCTCTGTTTCTCTGCCTCTTATTTCCCGGCTCAGATTCGCCGGCTCTGATTCCGCGCCTCTGATACCACGCTTCTCTTTCCGTGTCTCTGATTGCCCGCCTCTGATTCCCCGCCTCTGATTCCCCACCTTTCATTCCCCGCCTCTCTTTCCCTGCCTCTATTTCCGCGCCTCTTTCTCTGCCTCTCTTTCCCCACATCTCTTTTCCTCCCGCAGATTCCCCGCCTCTGATTCCCTGCCTGAGATTCCCTGCCTCAGATACCCCGCCTCAGATTCCCCGCCTCAGATTCCCCGTCTCAGATTCCCCACCTCAGATTCCCCGCCTCAGATTCCCCGCCTCAGATTCCCCGCCTCAGATTCCCCGCCTCAGATTCCCCGCCTCAGATTCCCCGCCTCAGATTCCCCGCCTCAGATTCCCTGCCTCTGATTGCCTGCCTCTGATTCCCTGCCTCTGATTCCCTGCCTCTGATTCCCTGCCTCTGATTCCCTGCCTCTGATTCCCTGCCTCTGATTCCCTACCTCTGATTCCCTGCCTCTAAATCCCTGCCTCTGATTCCCTGCCTCTGATTCCGCGCCTCTGATTCCCCACCTCTCTTTCCGTGTCTCTGATTCCCCGCCTCAGATTCCCTGCCTCAGATACCCTGCCTCTCTTTGCCTGCCTCTATTTCCGTGCCTCTTTCTCAGCATCTAGATTCCCACATCTGATTTGCCCTCTCTGATTACCCGCCTCTGATTCCATGCCTCTGATTCCCCGCCTCTGATTCCCTGCCTCAGATTCCCTGCCTCAGATTCCTTTCCTCAGATTCCCTGCCTCTGTTTCCCTGCCTCTGATTCCCCACATCTGATTCCCCACCTCAGATTCCCCGGCTCTGATTCCCTGCCTGAGATTCCATGCCTCAGATTCCCCGCCTCAGATTCCCTGCCTCAGATTCCCCGCCTCAGATTCCCCGCCTCAGATGCCCCGCCTCAGATTCCCCGCCTCAGATTCCCCGCCTCAGTTTCTCCGCCTCAGATTCCCCGCCTCAGATTCCCTGCCTCAGATTCCCTGCCTCAGATTCCCTGCCTCAGCTTCCCTTCATCTGATTCCCTTCATCTGATTCCCTGCCTCTGATTCCCTGCCTCTGATTCCCTGCCTCTGATTCCCCGCCTCTGATTCCCCACCTCAGATTCCCTGCCTCAGATTCCCTGCCTCAGATTCCCTGCCTCAGATTTCCAGCCTCAGATTCCCTGCCTCTGATTGCCTGCCTCTGATTCCCTGCCTCTGATTCCCTGCCTCTGATTCCCTGCCTCTGATTCCCTGCCTCTGATTCCCTGCCTCTGATTCCCTGCCTCTGATTCCGCACCTCTGATTCCACGCCTCTCTTTCCTTGTCTCTGATTCCACGCCTCTGATTCCCTGCCTCTGATACCCTGCCTCTCTTTGCCTGCCTCTATTTCCGTGCCTCTTTCTCTGCATCTAGTTTCCCACATCTCATTTGCCCCCTCTGATAACCCGCCTCTGATTCCATGCCTCTGATTCACTGCCTCAGATTCTGTGCCTCAGATTCCCCGACTCAGATTTACCGCCTCAGATTCCCCACCTCAGATTCCATGCCTCAGATTCCCTGCCTCAGATTCCCTGCCTCAGATTCCCTGCCTCAGATTCCCTGTCTCCGATTCCCCGCCTCTGATTCCCCGCCTCTGATTCCCTGCCAGTGATACCCCGCCTCCGATTCCACACCAATGTTTCACAGCCTCTGTTTCTCTGCCTCTTATTTCCCGGCTCAGATTCGCCAGCTCTGATTCCGCGCCTCTGATACCACGCTTCTCTTTCCGTGTCTCTGATTGCCCGCCACTGATTCCCCGCCTCTGATTCCCCACCTTTCATTCCCCGCCTCTCTTTCCCTGCCTCTATTTCCGCGCCTCTTTCTCTGCCTCTCTTTCCCCACATCTCTTTTCCTCCCGCAGATTCCCCGCCTCTGATTCCCCGCCTCTGATTCCCTGCCTCTGATTCCCCGCCTCTGATTCCCTGCCTCAGATTCCCTGCCTCAGATTCCCTGCCTCAGATTCCCGGCCTCTGATTCACCGCCTCTGATTCCCCGCCTCTTATTTCCCGCCTCTGATTCCCCACCTCTGATTCCCCGCCTCTGATTCCCTGCCTCAGATTCCCCGGCTCTGATTCCCTGCATCAGATTCCCTGCCTCAGATTCCCTGCCTCTGATTCCCCGCCTCTGATTCCCTGCCTCTGATTCCCCGCCTCCGATTCCCTGCCTCAGATTCCCTGCCTCAGATTCCCTGCCTCAGATTCCCTGCCTGATTCCCTGCATTTGATTCCCCGCCTCTTATTCACCGCCTCTGATTCCCCGCCTCTGATTCCCCACCTCTCCTTCCGTGTCTCTGATTCCCCGCCTCAGATTCCCTGCCTCAGATACCCTTCCTCTCTTTGCCTGCCTCTATTTCCGTGCCTCTTTCTCTGCATCTAGATTCCCACATCTGATTTGCCCCCTCTGATTACCCGCCTCTGATTCCATGCCTCAGATTCCCTGCCTCAGATTCCTTTCCTCAGATTCCCTGCCTCTGTTTCCCTGCCTCTGATTCCCCACATCTGATTCTCCTCCTCAGATTCCCCGGCTCTGATTCCCTGCCTGAGATTCCATGCCTCAGATTCCCCGCCTCAGATTCCCTGCCTCAGATTCCCCGCCTCAGATTCCCCGCCTCAGATGCCCCGCCTCAGATTCCCCGCCTCAGATTCCCCGCCTCAGATTCCCCGCCTCAGTTTCTCCACCTCAGATTCCCCGCCTCAGATTCCCTGCCTCAGATTCCCTGCCTCAGATTCCCTGCCTCAGCTTCCCTTCATCTGATTCCCTTCATCTGATTCCCTGCCTCTGATTCCCTGCCTCTGATTCCCTGCCTCTGATTCCCCGCCTCTGATTCCCCGCCTCAGATTCCC
This sequence comes from Narcine bancroftii, assembly GCF_036971445.1. NCBI lineage: Eukaryota > Metazoa > Chordata > Chondrichthyes > Torpediniformes > Narcinidae > Narcine > Narcine bancroftii. The sequence continues at coordinate 683,015 of NW_027211879.1, read as the reverse complement.
CGTCTCAGATTCCCCACCTCAGATTCCCCGCCTCAGATTCCCCGCCTCAGATTCCCCGCCTCAGATTCCCCGCCTCAGATTCCCCGCCTCAGATTCCCCGCCTCAGATTCCCTGCCTCAGATTCCCTGCCTCTGATTGCCTGCCTCTGATTCCCTGCCTCTGATTCCCTGCCTCTGATTCCCTGCCTCTGATTCCCTGCCTCTGATTCCCTGCCTCTGATTCCCTACCTCTGATTCCCTGCCTCTAAATCCCTGCCTCTGATTCCCTGCCTCTGATTCCGCGCCTCTGATTCCCCACCTCTCTTTCCGTGTCTCTGATTCCCCGCCTCAGATTCCCTGCCTCAGATACCCTGCCTCTCTTTTCCTGCCTCTATTTCCGTGCCTCTTTCTCAGCATCTAGATTCCCACATCTGATTTGCCCTCTCTGATTACCCGCCTCTGATTCCATGCCTCTGATTCCCCGCCTCTGATTCCCTGCCTCAGATTTCCTGCCTCAGATTCCTTTCCTCAGATTCCCTGCCTCTGTTTCCCTGCCTCTGATTCCCCACATCTGATTCCCCACCTCAGATTCCCCGGCTCTGATTCCCTGCCTGAGATTCCATGCCTCAGATTCCCCGCCTCAGATTTCCTGCCTCAGATTCCCCGCCTCAGATTCCCCGCCTCAGATGCCCCGCCTCAGATTCCCCGCCTCAGATTCCCCGCCTCAGTTTCTCCGCCTCAGATTCCCCGCCTCAGATTCCCTGCCTCAGATTCCCTGCCTCAGATTCCCTGCCTCAGCTTCCCTTCATCTGATTCCCTTCATCTGATTCCCTGCCTCTGATTCCCTGCCTCTGATTCCCTGCCTCTGATTCCCCGCCTCTGATTCCCCACCTCAGATTCCCTGCCTCAGATTCCCTGCCTCAGATTCCCTGCCTCAGATTTCCTGCCTCAGATTCCCTGCCTCTGATTGCCTGCCTCTGATTCCCTGCCTCTGATTCCCTGCCTCTGATTCCCTGCCTCTGATTCCCTGCCTCTGATTCCCTGCCTCTGATTCCCTGCCTCTGATTCCCTGCCTCTGATTCCGCACCTCTGATTCCACGCCTCTCTTTCCTTGTCTCTGATTCCACGCCTCTGATTCCCTGCCTCTGATACCCTGCCTCTCTTTGCCTGCCTCTATTTCCGTGCCTCTTTCTCTGCATCTAGTTTCCCACATCTCATTTGCCCCCTCTGATAACCCGCCTCTGATTCCATGCCTCTGATTCACTGCCTCAGATTCTGTGCCTCAGATTCCCCGACTCAGATTTACCGCCTCAGATTCCCCACCTCAGATTCCATGCCTCAGATTCCCTGCCTCAGATTACCTGCCTCAGATTCCCTGCCTCAGATTCCCTGTCTCCGATTCCCCGCCTCTGATTCCCCGCCTCTGATTCCCTGCCAGTGATACCCCGCCTCCGATTCCACACCAATGTTTCACAGCCTCTGTTTCTCTGCCTCTTATTTCCCGGCTCAGATTCGCCAGCTCTGATTCCGCGCCTCTGATACCACGCTTCTCTTTCCGTGTCTCTGATTGCCCGCCACTGATTCCCCGCCTCTGATTCCCCACCTTTCATTCCCCGCCTCTCTTTCCCTGCCTCTATTTCCGCGCCTCTTTCTCTGCCTCTCTTTCCCCACATCTCTTTTCCTCCCGCAGATTCCCCGCCTCTGATTCCCCGCCTCTGATTCCCTGCCTCTGATTCCCCGCCTCTGATTCCCTGCCTCAGATTCCCTGCCTCAGATTCCCTGCCTCAGATTCCCGGCCTCTGATTCACCGCCTCTGATTCCCCGCCTCTTATTTCCCGCCTCTGATTCCCCGCCTCTGATTCCCCGCCTCTGATTCCCTGCCTCAGATTCCCCGGCTCTGATTCCCTGCATCAGATTCCCTGCCTCAGATTCCCTGCCTCTGATTCCCCGCCTCTGATTCCCTGCCTCTGATTCCCCGCCTCTGATTCCCTGCCTCAGATTCCCTGCCTCAGATTCCCTGCCTCAGATTCCCTGCCTGATTCCCTGCATTTGATTCCCCGCCTCTTATTCACCGCCTCTGATTCCCCGCCTCTGATTCCCCGCCTCTGATTCCCTGCCTCTGTTTCCCCGCCTCTGAATCCCCACCTCTGATTCCCCGCCTCAGATTCCCCGCCTCTGATTCCCTGCCTGAGATTCCCTGCCTCAGATACCCCGCCTCAGATTCCCCTCCTCAGATTCCCCGTCTCAGATTCCCCACCTCAGATTCCCCGCCTCAGATTCCCCGCCTCAGATTCCCCGCCTCAGATTCCCCGCCTCAGATTCCCCGCCTCAGATTCCCCGCCTCAGATTCCCTGCCTCAGATTCCCTGCCTCTGATTGCCTGCCTCTGATTCCCTGCCTCTGATTCCCTGCCTCTGATTCCCTGCCTCTGATTCCCTGCCTCTGATTCCCTACCTCTGATTCCCTGCCTCTAAATCCCTGCCTCTGATTCCCTGCCTCTGATTCCGCGCCTCTGATTCCCCACCTCTCCTTCCGTGTCTCTGATTCCCCGCCTCAGATTCCCTGCCTCAGATACCCTTCCTCTCTTTGCCTGCCTCTATTTCCGTGCCTCTTTCTCTGCATCTAGATTCCCACATCTGATTTGCCCCCTCTGATTACCCGCCTCTGATTCCATGCCTCAGATTCCCTGCCTCAGATTCCTTTCCTCAGATTCCCTGCCTCTGTTTCCCTGCCTCTGATTCCCCACATCTGATTCTCCTCCTCAGATTCCCCGGCTCTGATTCCCTGCCTGAGATTCCATGCCTCAGATTCCCCGCCTCAGATTCCCTGCCTCAGATTCCCCGCCTCAGATTCCCCGCCTCAGATGCCCCGCCTCAGATTCCCCGCCTCAGATTCCCCGCCTCAGATTCCCCGCCTCAGTTTCTCCACCTCAGATTCCCCGCCTCAGATTCCCTGCCTCAGATTCCCTGCCTCAGATTCCCTGCCTCAGCTTCCCTTCATCTGATTCCCTTCATCTGATTCCCTGCCTCTGATTCCCTGCCTCTGATTCCCTGCCTCTGATTCCCCGCCTCTGATTCCCCGCCTCAGATTCCCTGCCTCAGATTCCCTGCCTCAGATTCCCTGCCTCAGATTTCCTGCCTCAGATTCCCTGCCTCTGATTGCCTGCCTCTGATTCCCTGCCTCTGATTCCCTGCCTCTGATTCCCTGCCTCTGATTCCCTGCCTCTGATTCCCTGCCTCTGATTCCCTGCCTCTGATTCCGCACCTCTGATTCCACGCCTCTCTTTCCTTGTCTCTGATTCCACGCCTCTGATTCCCTGCCTCTGATACCCTGCCTCTCTTTGCCTGCCTCTATTTCCGTGCCTCTTTCTCTGCATCTAGTTTCCCACATCTCATTTGCCCCCTCTGATAACCCGCCTCTGATTCCATGCCTCTGATTCACTGCCTCAGATTCTGTGCCTCAGATTCCCCGACTCAGATTTACCGCCTCAGATTCCCCGCCTCAGATTCCCTGCCTCAGATTCCCTGCCTCAGATTCCCTGCCTCAGATTCCCTGCCTCAGATTCCCTGTCTCCGATTCCCCGCCTCTGATTCCCCGCCTCTGATTCCCTGCCACTGATACCCCGCCTCCGATTCCACACCAATGTTTCACAGCCTCTGTTTCTCTGCCTCTTATTTCCCGGCTCAGATTCGCCGGCTCTGATTCGGCGCCTCTGATACCACGCTTCTCTTTCCGTGTCTCTGATAGCCCGCCTCTGATTCCCCACCTTTCATTCCCCGCCTCTCTTTCCCTGCCTCTATTTCCGCGCCTCTTTCTCTGCCTCTCTTTCCCCACATCTCTTTTCCTCCCGCAGATTCCCCGCCTCTGATTCCCCGCCTCTGATTCCCTGCCTCTGATTCCCCGCCTCTGATTCCCTGCCTCAGATTCTCTGCCTCAGATTCCCTGCCTCAGATTCCCGGCCTCTGATTCCCCGCCTCTGATTTCCCGCCTCTTATTTCCCGCCTCTGATTCCCCGCCTCTGATTCCCCGCCTCTGATTCCCTGCCTCAGATTCCCCGGCTCTGATTCCCTGCATCAGATTCCCTGCCTCAGATTCCCTGCCTCTGATTCCCCGCCTCTGATTCCCTGCCTCTGATTCCCCGCCTCTGATTCCCTGCCTCAGATTCCCTGCCTCATATTCCCTGCCTCAGATTCCCTGCCTCTGATTCCCTGCCTTTGATTCCCCGCCTCTTATTCCCCGCCTCTGATTCCCCGCCTCTGATTCCCCGCCTCTGATTCCCTGCCTCTGTTTCCCCGCCTCTGAATCCCCGCCTCTGATTCCCCGCCTCAGATTCCCCGGCTCTGATTCCCTGCCTGAGATTCCCTGCCTCAGATACCCCGCCTCAGATTCCCCGCCTCAGATTCCCCGTCTCAGATTCCCCACCTCAGATTCCCCGCCTCAGATTCCCCGCCTCAGATTCCCCGCCTCAGATTCCCCGCCTCAGATTCCCCACCTCAGATTCCCCGCCTCAGATTCCCCGCCTCAGATTCCCTGCCTCAGATTCCCTGCCTCTGATTGCCTGCCTCTGATTGCCTGCCTCTGATTCCCTTCCTCTGATTCCCTGCCTCTGATTCCCTGCCTCTGATTCGCTGCCTCTGATTCCCTGCCTCTGATTCCCTGCCTCTAAATCCCTGCCTCTGATTCCCTGCCTCTGATTCCGCGCCTCTGATTCCACACCTCTATTTCCGTGTCTCTGATTCCCCGCCTCAGATTCCCTGCATCAGATACCCTGCCTCTGTTTGCCTGCCTCTATTTCCGTGCCTCTTTCTCTGCATCTAGATTCCCACATCTGATTTGCCCCCTCTGATTACCCGCCTCTGATTCCATGCCTCTGATTCCCCGCCTCTGATTCCCCGCCTCTGATTCCCCGCCTCTGATTCCCCGCCTCAGATTCCCCGGCTCTGATTCCCTGCCTGAGATTCCCTGCCTCAGATACCCCGCCTCAGATTCCCCGCCTCAGATTCCCCGTCTCAGATTCCCCGCCTCAGATTCCCCGCCTCAGATTCCCCGCCTCAGATTCCCCGCCTCAGATTCCTCGCCTCAGATTCCCCGCCTCAGATTCCCCGCCTCAGATTCCCTGCCTCTGATTGCCTGCCTCTGATTCCCTGCCTCTGATTCCCTGCCTCTGATTCCCTGCCTCTGATTCCCTGCCTCTAAATCCCTGCCTCAGATTCCCTGCCTCTGATTGCCTGCCTCTGATTCCCTCCCTCTGATTGCCTGCCTCTGATTCCCTGCCTCTGATTCCCTGCCTCTGATTCCCTGCCTCTGATTCCCTGCCTCTAAATCCCTTCCTCTGATTCCCTGCCTCTGATTTCCTGCCTCTGATTCCGCGCCTCTGATTCCCCGCCTCTCCTTCCGTGTCTCTGATTCCCCGCCTCAGATTCCCTTCCTCAGATACCCTGCCTCTCTTTGCCTGCCTCTATTTCCGTGCCTCTTTCTCTGCATCTAGTTTCCCACATCTCATTTGCCCCCTCTGATTACCCGCCTCTGATTCCATGCCTCTGATTCCCAGCCTCTGATTCCCCGACTCTGATTCCCCGCCTCTGATTCCCTGCCTCAGATTCCCTGCCTCAGATTCCTTTCCTAAGATTCCCTGCCTCTGTTTCCCTGCCTCTGATTCCCCACATCTGTTTCCCCACCTCAGATTCCCCGGCTCTGATTCCCTGCCTGAGATTCCATGCCTCAGATTCCCTGCCTCTGATTGCCTGCCTCTGATTCCCTGCCTCTGATTCCCTGCCTCTGATTCCCTGCCTCTGATTCCCTGCCTCTGATTCCCTGCCTCTGATTCCCTACCTCTGATTCCCTGCCTCTAAATCCCTGCCTCTGATTCCCTGCCTCTGATTCCGCGCCTCTGATTCCCCACCTCTCTTTCCGTGTCTCTGATTCCCCGCCTCAGATTCCCTGCCTCAGATACCCTGCCTCTCTTTGCCTGCCTCTATTTCCGTGCCTCTTTCTCTGCATCTAGATTCCCACATCTGATTTGCCCTCTCTGATTACCCGCCTCTGATTCCATGCCTCTGATTCCCCGCCTCTGATTCCCTGCCTCAGATTCCCTGCCTCAGATTCCTTTCCTCAGATTCCCTGCCTCTGTTTCCCTGCCTCTGATTCCCCACATCTGATTCCCCACCTCAGATTCCCCGGCTCTGATTCCCTGCCTGAGATTCCATGCCTCAGATTCCCCGCCTCAGATTCCCTGCCTCAGATTCCACGCCTCAGATTCCCCGCCTCAGATGCCCCGCCTCAGATTCCCCGCCTCAGATTCCCCGCCTCAGTTTCTCCGCCTCAGATTCCCCGCCTCAGATTCCCTGCCTCAGATTCCCTGCCTCAGATTCCCTGCCTCAGCTTCCCTTCATCTGATTCCCTTCATCTGATTCCCTGCCTCTGATTCCCTGCCTCTGATTCCCTGCCTCTGATTCCCCGCCTCTGATTCCCCACCTCAGATTCCCTGCCTCAGATTCCCTGCCTCAGATTCCCTGCCTCAGATTTCCTGCCTCAGATTCCCTGCCTCTGATTGCCTGCCTCTGATTCCCTGCCTCTGATTCCCTGCCTCTGATTCCCTGCCTCTGATTCCCTGCCTCTGATTCCCTGCCTCTGATTCCCTGCCTCTGATTCCGCACCTCTGATTCCACGCCTCTCTTTCCTTGTCTCTGATTCCACGCCTCTGATTCCCTGCCTCTGATACCCTGCCTCTCTTTGCCTGCCTCTATTTCCGTGCCTCTTTCTCTGCATCTAGTTTCCCACATCTCATTTGCCCCCTCTGATAACCCGCCTCTGATTCCATGCCTCTGATTCACTGCCTCAGATTCTGTGCCTCAGATTCCCCGACTCAGATTTACCGCCTCAGATTCCCCACCTCAGATTCCATGCCTCAGATTCCCTGCCTCAGATTCCCTGCCTCAGATTCCCTGCCTCAGATTCCCTGTCTCCGATTCCCCGCCTCTGATTCCCCGCCTCTGATTCCCTGCCAGTGATACCCCGCCTCCGATTCCACACCAATGTTTCACAGCCTCTGTTTCTCTGCCTCTTATTTCCCGGCTCAGATTCGCCAGCTCTGATTCCGCGCCTCTGATACCACGCTTCTCTTTCCGTGTCTCTGATTGCCCGCCACTGATTCCCCGCCTCTGATTCCCCACCTTTCATTCCCCGCCTCTCTTTCCCTGCCTCTATTTCCGCGCCTCTTTCTCTGCCTCTCTTTCCCCACATCTCTTTTCCTCCCGCAGATTCCCCGCCTCTGATTCCCCGCCTCTGATTCCCTGCCTCTGATTCCCCGCCTCTGATTCCCTGCCTCAGATTCCCTGCCTCAGATTCCCTGCCTCAGATTCCCGGCCTCTGATTCACCGCCTCTGATTCCCCGCCTCTTATTTCCCGCCTCTGATTCCCCGCCTCTGATTCCCCGCCTCTGATTCCCTGCCTCAGATTCCCCGGCTCTGATTCCCTGCATCAGATTCCCTGCCTCAGATTCCCTGCCTCTGATTCCCCGCCTCTGATTCCCTGCCTCTGATTCCCCGCCTCTGATTCCCTGCCTCTGATTCCCCGCCTCTGATTCCCTGCCTCAGATTCCCTGCCTCATATTCCCTGCCTCAGATTCCCTGCCTCTGATTCCCTGCCTTTGATTCCCCGCCTCTTATTCCCCGCCTCTGATTCCCCGCCTCTGATTCCCCGCCTCTGATTCCCTGCCTCTGTTTCCCCGCCTCTGAATCCCCGCCTCTGATTCCCCGCCTCAGATTCCCCGGCTCTGATTCCCTGCCTGAGATTCCCTGCCTCAGATACCCCGCCTCAGATTCCCCGCCTCAGATTCCCCGTCTCAGATTCCCCACCTCAGATTCCCCGCCTCAGATTCCCCGCCTCAGATTCCCCGCCTCAGATTCCCCGCCTCAGATTCCCCACCTCAGATTCCCCGCCTCAGATTCCCCGCCTCAGATTCCCTGCCTCAGATTCCCTGCCTCTGATTGCCTGCCTCTGATTGCCTGCCTCTGATTCCCTTCCTCTGATTCCCTGCCTCTGATTCCCTGCCTCTGATTCGCTGCCTCTGATTCCCTGCCTCTGATTCCCTGCCTCTAAATCCCTGCCTCTGATTCCCTGCCTCTGATTCCGCGCCTCTGATTCCACACCTCTATTTCCGTGTCTCTGATTCCCCGCCTCAGATTCCCTGCATCAGATACCCTGCCTCTGTTTGCCTGCCTCTATTTCCGTGCCTCTTTCTCTGCATCTAGATTCCCACATCTGATTTGCCCCCTCTGATTACCCGCCTCTGATTCCATGCCTCTGATTCCCCGCCTCTGATTCCCCGCCTCTGATTCCCCGCCTCTGATTCCCCGCCTCAGATTCCCCGGCTCTGATTCCCTGCCTGAGATTCCCTGCCTCAGATACCCCGCCTCAGATTCCCCGCCTCAGATTCCCCGTCTCAGATTCCCCGCCTCAGATTCCCCGCCTCAGATTCCCCGCCTCAGATTCCCCGCCTCAGATTCCTCGCCTCAGATTCCCCGCCTCAGATTCCCCGCCTCAGATTCCCTGCCTCTGATTGCCTGCCTCTGATTCCCTGCCTCTGATTCCCTGCCTCTGATTCCCTGCCTCTGATTCCCTGCCTCTAAATCCCTGCCTCAGATTCCCTGCCTCTGATTGCCTGCCTCTGATTCCCTCCCTCTGATTGCCTGCCTCTGATTCCCTGCCTCTGATTCCCTGCCTCTGATTCCCTGCCTCTGAATCCCTGCCTCTAAATCCCTTCCTCTGATTCCCTGCCTCTGATTTCCTGCCTCTGATTCCGCGCCTCTGATTCCCCGCCTCTCCTTCCGTGTCTCTGATTCCCCGCCTCAGATTCCCTTCCTCAGATACCCTGCCTCTCTTTGCCTGCCTCTATTTCCGTGCCTCTTTCTCTGCATCTAGTTTCCCACATCTCATTTGCCCCCTCTGATTACCCGCCTCTGATTCCATGCCTCTGATTCCCCGCCTCTGATTCCCCGACTCTGATTCCCCGCCTCTGATTCCCTGCCTCAGATTCCCTGCCTCAGATTCCTTTCCTAAGATTCCCTGCCTCTGTTTCCCTGCCTCTGATTCCCCACATCTGTTTCCCCACCTCAGATTCCCCGGCTCTGATTCCCTGCCTGAGATTCCATGCCTCAGATTCCCTGCCTCTGATTGCCTGCCTCTGATTCCCTGCCTCTGATTCCCTGCCTCTGATTCCCTGCCTCTGATTCCCTGCCTCTGATTCCCTGCCTCTGATTCCCTACCTCTGATTCCCTGCCTCTAAATCCCTGCCTCTGATTCCCTGCCTCTGATTCCGCGCCTCTGATTCCCCACCTCTCTTTCCGTGTCTCTGATTCCCCGCCTCAGATTCCCTGCCTCAGATACCCTGCCTCTCTTTGCCTGCCTCTATTTCCGTGCCTCTTTCTCTGCATCTAGATTCCCACATCTGATTTGCCCTCTCTGATTACCCGCCTCTGATTCCATGCCTCTGATTCCCCGCCTCTGATTCCCTGCCTCAGATTCCCTGCCTCAGATTCCTTTCCTCAGATTCCCTGCCTCTGTTTCCCTGCCTCTGATTCCCCACATCTGATTCCCCACCTCAGATTCCCCGGCTCTGATTCCCTGCCTGAGATTCCATGCCTCAGATTCCCCGCCTCAGATTCCCTGCCTCAGATTCCCCGCCTCAGATTCCCCGCCTCAGATGCCCCGCCTCAGATTCCCCGCCTCAGATTCCCCGCCTCAGTTTCTCCGCCTCAGATTCCCCGCCTCAGATTCCCTGCCTCAGATTCCCTGCCTCAGATTCCCTGCCTCAGCTTCCCTTCATCTGATTCCCTTCATCTGATTCCCTGCCTCTGATTCCCTGCCTCTGATTCCCTGCCTCTGATTCCCCGCCTCTGATTCCCCACCTCAGATTCCCTGCCTCAGATTCCCTGCCTCAGATTCCCTGCCTCAGATTTCCTGCCTCAGATTCCCTGCCTCTGATTGCCTGCCTCTGAATCCCTGCCTCTGATTCCCTGCCTCTGATTCCCTGCCTCTGATTCCCTGCCTCTGATTCCCTGCCTCTGATTCCCTGCCTCTGATTCCGCACCTCTGATTCCACGCCTCTCTTTCCTTGTCTCTGATTCCACGCCTCTGATTCCCTGCCTCTGATACCCTGCCTCTCTTTGCCTGCCTCTATTTCCGTGCCTCTTTCTCTGCATCTAGTTTCCCACATCTCATTTGCCCCCTCTGATAACCCGCCTCTGATTCCATGCCTCTGATTCACTGCCTCAGATTCTGTGCCTCAGATTCCCCGACTCAGATTTACCGCCTCAGATTCCCCACCTCAGATTCCATGCCTCAGATTCCCTGCCTCAGATTCCCTGCCTCAGATTCCCTGCCTCAGATTCCCTGTCTCCGATTCCCCGCCTCTGATTCCCCGCCTCTGATTCCCTGCCAGTGATACCCCGCCTCCGATTCCACACCAATGTTTCACAGCCTCTGTTTCTCTGCCTCTTATTTCCCGGCTCAGATTCGCCAGCTCTGATTCCGCGCCTCTGATACCACGCTTCTCTTTCCGTGTCTCTGATTGCCCGCCACTGATTACCCGCCTCTGATTCCCCACCTTTCATTCCCCGCCTCTCTTTCCCTGCCTCTATTTCCGCGCCTCTTTCTCTGCCTCTCTTTCCCCACATCTCTTTTCCTCCCGCAGATTCCCCGCCTCTGATTCCCCGCCTCTGATTCCCTGCCTCTGATTCCCCGCCTCTGATTCCCTGCCTCAGATTCCCTGCCTCAGATTCCCTGCCTCAGATTCCCGGCCTCTGATTCACCGCCTCTGATTCCCCGCCTCTTATTTCCCGCCTCTGATTCCCCGCCTCTGATTCCCCGCCTCTGATTCCCTGCCTCAGATTCCCCGGCTCTGATTCCCTGCATCAGATTCCCTGCCTCAGATTCCCTGCCTCTGATTCCCCGCCTCTGATTCCCTGCCTCTGATTCCCCGCCTCTGATTCCCTGCCTCAGATTCCCTGCCTCAGATTCCCTGCCTCAGATTCCCTGCCTGATTCCCTGCATTTGATTCCCCGCCTCTTATTCACCGCCTCTGATTCCCCGCCTCTGATTCCCCGCCTCCTATTCCCTGCCTCTGTTTCCCCGCCTCTGAATCCCCACCTCTGATTCCCCGCCTCAGATTCCCCGCCTCTGATTCCCTGCCTGAGATTCCCTGCCTCAGATACCCCGCCTCAGATTCCCCTCCTCAGATTCCCCGTCTCAGATTCCCCACCTCAGATTCCCCGCCTCAGATTCCCCGCCTCAGATTCCCCGCCTCAGATTCCCCGCCTCAGATTCCCCGCCTCAGATTCCCTGCCTCAGATTCCCTGCCTCTGATTGCCTGCCTCTGATTCCCTGCCTCTGATTCCCTGCCTCTGATTCCCTGCCTCTGATTCCCTGCCTCTGATTCCCTACCTCTGATTCCCTGCCTCTAAATCCCTGCCTCTGATTCCCTGCCTCTGATTCCGCGCCTCTGATTCCCCACCTCTCCTTCCGTGTCTCTGATTCCCCGCCTCAGATTCCCTGCCTCAGATACCCTGCCTCTCTTTGCCTGCCTCTATTTCCGTGCCTCTTTCTCTGCATCTAGATTCCCACATCTGATTTGCCCCCTCTGATTACACGCCTCTGATTCCATGCCTCAGATTCCCTGCCTCAGATTCCTTTCCTCAGATTCCCTGCCTCTGTTTCCCTGCCTCTGATTCCCCACATCTGATTCTCCTCCTCAGATTCCCCGGCTCTGATTCCCTGCCTGAGATTCCATGCCTCAGATTCCCCGCCTCAGATTCCCTGCCTCAGATTCCCCGCCTCAGATTCCCCGCCTCAGATGCCCCGCCTCAGATTCCCCGCCTCAGATTCCCCGCCTCAGATTCCCCGCCTCAGTTTCTCCACCTCAGATTCCCCGCCTCAGATTCCCTGCCTCAGATTCCCTGCCTCAGATTCCCTGCCTCAGCTTCCCTTCATCTGATTCCCTTCATCTGATTCCCTGCCTCTGATTCCCTGCCTCTGATTCCCTGCCTCTGATTCCCCGCCTCTGATTCCCCGCCTCAGATTCCCTGCCTCAGATTCCCTGCCTCAGATTCCCTGCCTCAGATTTCCTGCCTCAGATTCCCTGCCTCTGATTGCCTGCCTCTGATTCCCTGCCTCTGATTCCCTGCCTCTGATTCCCTGCCTCTGATTCCCTGCCTCTGATTCCCTGCCTCTGATTCCCTGCCTCTGATTCCGCACCTCTGATTCCACGCCTCTCTTTCCTTGTCTCTGATTCCACGCCTCTGATTCCCTGCCTCTGATACCCTGCCTCTCTTTGCCTGCCTCTATTTCCGTGCCTCTTTCTCTGCATCTAGTTTCCCACATCTCATTTGCCCCCTCTGATAACCCGCCTCTGATTCCATGCCTCTGATTCACTGCCTCAGATTCTGTGCCTCAGATTCCCCGACTCAGATTTACCGCCTCAGATTCCCCGCCTCAGATTCCCTGCCTCAGATTCCCTGCCTCAGATTCCCTGCCTCAGATTCCCTGCCTCAGATTCCCTGTCTCCGATTCCCCGCCTCTGATTCCCCGCCTCTGATTCCCTGCCACTGATACCCCGCCTCCGATTCCACACCAATGTTTCACAGCCTCTGTTTCTCTGCCTCTTATTTCCCGGCTCAGATTCGCCGGCTCTGATTCGGCGCCTCTGATACCACGCTTCTCTTTCCGTGTCTCTGATAGCCCGCCTCTGATTCCCCGCCTCTGATTCCCCACCTTTCATTCCCCGCCTCTCTTTCCCTGCCTCTATTTCCGCGCCTCTTTCTCTGCCTCTCTTTCCCCACATCACTTTTCCTCCCGCAGATTCCCCGCCTCTGATTCCCCGCCTCTGATTCCCTGCCTCTGATTCCCCGCCTCTGATTCCCTGCCTCAGATTCTCTGCCTCAGATTCCCTGCCTCAGATTCCCGGCCTCTGATTCCCCGCCTCTGATTTCCCGCCTCTTATTTCCCGCCTCTGATTCCCCGCCTCTGATTCCCCGCCTCTGATTCCCTGCCTCAGATTCCCCGGCTCTGATTCCCTGCATCAGATTCCCTGCCTCAGATTCCCTGCCTCTGATTCCCCGCCTCTGATTCCCTGCCTCTGATTCCCCGCCTCTGATTCCCTGCCTCAGATTCCCTGCCTCATATTCCCTGCCTCAGATTCCCTGCCTCTGATTCCCTGCCTTTGATTCCCCGCCTCTTATTCCCCGCCTCTGATTCCCCGCCTCTGATTCCCCGCCTCTGATTCCCTGCCTCTGTTTCCCCGCCTCTGAATCCCCGCCTCTGATTCCCCGCCTCAGATTCCCCGGCTCTGATTCCCTGCCTGAGATTCCCTGCCTCAGATACCCCGCCTCAGATTCCCCGCCTCAGATTCCCCGTCTCAGATTCCCCACCTCAGATTCCCCGCCTCAGATTCCCCGCCTCAGATTCCCCGCCTCAGATTCCCCGCCTCAGATTCCCCACCTCAGATTCCCCGCCTCAGATTCCCCGCCTCAGATTCCCTGCCTCAGATTCCCTGCCTCTGATTGCCTGCCTCTGATTGCCTGCCTCTGATTCCCTTCCTCTGATTCCCTGCCTCTGATTCCCTGCCTCTGATTCGCTGCCTCTGATTCCCTGCCTCTGATTCCCTACCTCTAAATCCCTGCCTCTGATTCCCTGCCTCTGATTCCGCGCCTCTGATTCCACACCTCTATTTCCGTGTCTCTGATTCCCCGCCTCAGATTCCCTGCATCAGATACCCTGCCTCTGTTTGCCTGCCTCTATTTCCGTGCCTCTTTCTCTGCATCTAGATTCCCACATCTGATTTGCCCCCTCTGATTACCCGCCTCTGATTCCATGCCTCTGATTCCCCGCCTCTGATTCCCCGCCTCTGATTCCCCGCCTCTGATTCCCCGCCTCAGATTCCCCGGCTCTGATTCCCTGCCTGAGATTCCCTGCCTCAGATACCCCGCCTCAGATTCCCCGCCTCAGATTCCCCGTCTCAGATTCCCCGCCTCAGATTCCCCGCCTCAGATTCCCCGCCTCAGATTCCCCGCCTCAGATTCCTCGCCTCAGATTCCCCGCCTCAGATTCCCCGCCTCAGATTCCCTGCCTCTGATTGCCTGCCTCTGATTCCCTGCCTCTGATTCCCTGCCTCTGATTCCCTGCCTCTGATTCCCTGCCTCTAAATCCCTGCCTCAGATTCCCTGCCTCTGATTGCCTGCCTCTGATTCCCTCCCTCTGATTGCCTGCCTCTGATTCCCTGCCTCTGATTCCCTGCCTCTGATTCCCTGCCTCTGATTCCCTGCCTCTAAATCCCTGCCTCTGATTCCCTGCCTCTGATTTCCTGCCTCTGATTCCGCGCCTCTGATTCCCCGCCTCTCTTTCCGTGTCTCTGATTCCCCGCCTCAGATTCCCTTCCTCAGATACCCTGCCTCTCTTTGCCTGCCTCTATTTCCGTGCCTCTTTCTCTGCATCTAGTTTCCCACATCTCATTTGCCCCCTCTGATTACCCGCCTCTGATTCCATGCCTCTGATTCCCCGCCTCTGATTCCCCGACTCTGATTCCCCGCCTCTGATTCCCTGCCTCAGATTCCCTGCCTCAGATTCCTTTCCTAAGATTCCCTGCCTCTGTTTCCCTGCCTCTGATTCCCCACATCTGTTTCCCCACCTCAGATTCCCCGGCTCTGATTCCCTGCCTGAGATTCCATGCCTCAGATTCCCCGCCTCAGATTCCCTGCCTCAGATTCCCCGCCTCAGATTCCCCGCCTCAGATGCCCCGCCTCAGATTCCCCGCCTCAGATTCCCCGCCTCAGATTCCCCGCCTCAGTTTCTCCGCCTCAGATTCCCCGCCTCAGATTCCCTGCCTCAGATTCCCTGCCTCAGATTCCCTGCCTCAGCTTCCCTTCATCTGATTCCCTTCATCTGATTCCCTGCCTCTGATTCCCTGCCTCTGATTCCCTGCCTCTGATTCCCCGCCTCTGATTCCCCGCCTCAGATTCCCTGCCTCAGATTCCCTGCCTCAGATTCCCTGCCTCAGATTTCCTGCCTCAGATTCCCTGCCTCTGATTGCCTGCCTCTGATTCCCTGCCTCTGATTCCCTGCCTCTGATTCCCTGCCTCTGATTCCCTGCCTCTGATTCCCTGCCTCTGATTCCCTGCCTCTGATTCCGCACCTCTGATTCCACGCCTCTCTTTCCTTGTCTCTGATTCCACGCCTCTGATTCCCTGCCTCTGATACCCTGCCTCTCTTTGCCTGCCTCTATTTCCGTGCCTCTTTCTCTGCATCTAGTTTCCCACATCTCATTTGTCCCCTCTGATAACCCGCCTCTGATTCCATGCCTCTGATTCACTGCCTCAGATTCTGTGCCTCAGATTCCCCGACTCAGATTTACCGCCTCAGATTCCCCGCCTCAGATTCCCTGCCTCAGATTCCCTGCCTCAGATTCCCTGCCTCAGATTCCCTGCCTCAGATTCCCTGTCTCCGATTCCCCGCCTCTGATTCCCCGCCTCTGATTCCCTGCCACTGATACCCCGCCTCCGATTCCACACCAATGTTTCACAGCCTCTGTTTCTCTGCCTCTTATTTCCCGGCTCAGATTCGCCGGCTCTGATTCCGCGCCTCTGATACCACGCTTCTCTTTCCGTGTCTCTGATTGCCTGCCTCTGATTCCCCGCCTCTGATTCCCTGCCTCAGATTCCCTGCCTCAGATTCCCTGCCTCAGATTCCCGGCCTCTGATTCCCCGCCTCTGATTCCCCGCCTCTTATTTCCCGCCTCTGAATCCCCGCCTCTGATTCCCCGCCTCTGATTCCCTGCCTCAGATTCCCCGGCTCTGATTCCCTGCATCAGATTCCCTGCCTCAGATTCCCTGCCTCTGATTCCCCGCCTCTGATTCCCTGCCTCTGATTCCCCGCCTCTGATTCCCTGCCTCAGATTCCCTGCCTCAGATTCCCTGCCTCAGATTCCCTGCCTCTGATTCCCTGCCTTTGATTCACCGCCTCTTATTCCCCACCTCTGATTCCCCGCCTCTGATTCCCCGCCTCTGATTCCCTGCCTCTGTTTCCCCGCCTCTGAATCCCCGCCTCTGATTCCCCGCCTCAGATTCCCCGCCTCTGATTCCCTGCCTGAGATTCCCTGCCTCAGATACCCCGCCTCAGATTCCCCGCCTCAGATTCCCCGTCTCAGATTCCCCACCTCAGATTCCCCGCCTCAGATTCCCCGCCTCAGATTCCCCGCCTCAGATTCCCCGCCTCAGATTCCCCGCCTCAGATTCCCCGCCTCAGATTCCCTGCCTCAGATTCCCTGCCTCTGATTGCCTGCCTCTGATTCCCTGCCTCTGATTCCCTGCCTCTGATTCCCTGCCTCTGATTCCCTGCCTCTGATTCCCTGCCTCTGATTCCCTACCTCTGATTCCCTGCCTCTAAATCCCTGCCTCTGATTCCCTGCCTCTGATTCCTCGCCTCTGATTCCCCACCTCTCTTTCCGTGTCTCTGATTCCCCGCCTCAGATTCCCTGCCTCAGATACCCTGCCTCTCTTTGCCTGCCTCTATTTCCGTGCCTCTTTCTCTGCATCTAGATTCCCACATCTGATTTGCCCTCTCTGATTACCCGCCTCTGATTCCATGCCTCTGATTCCCCGCCTCTGATTCCCTGCCTCAGATTCCCTGCCTCAGATTCCTGTCCTCAGATTCCCTGCCTCTGTTTCCCTGCCTCTGATTCCCCACATCTGATTCCCCACCTCAGATTCCCCGGCTCTGATTCCCTGCCTGAGATTCCATGCCTCAGATTCCCCGCCTCAGATTCCCTGCCTCAGATTCCCCGCCTCAGATTCCCCGCCTCAGATGCCCCGCCTCAGATTCCCCGCCTCAGATTCCCCGCCTCAGATTCTCCGCCTCAGATTCCCCGCCTCAGATTCCCTGCCTCAGATTCCCTGCCTCAGATTCCCTGCCTCAGCTTCCCTTCATCTGATTCCCTTCATCTGATTCCCTGCCTCTGATTCCCTGCCTCTGATTCCCTGCCTCTGATTCCCCGCCTCTGATTCCCCACCTCAGATTCCCTGCCTCAGATTCCCTGCCTCAGATTCCCTGCCTCAGATTTCCTGCCTCAGATTCCCTGCCTCAGATTTCCTGCCTCTGATTCCCTGCCTCTGATTCCCTTCCTCTGATTCCGCACCTCTGATTCCACGCCTCTCTTTCCTTGTCTCTGATTCCACGCCTCGGATTCCCTGCCTCTGATACCCTGCCTCTTTTTGCCTGCCTCTATTTCCGTGCCTCTTTCTCTGCATCTAGTTTCCCACATCTCATTTGCCCCCTCTGATAACCCGCCTCTGATTCCATGCCTCTGATTCACTGCCTCAGATTCTGTGCCTCAGATTCCCCGACTCAGATTTACCGCCTCAGATTCCCCGCCTCAGATTCCCTGCCTCAGATTCCCTGCCTCAGATTCCCTGCCTCAGATTCCCTGCCTCAGATTCCCTGTCTCCGATTCCCCGCCTCTGATTCCCCGCCTCTGATTCCCTGCCACTGATACCCCGCCTCCGATTCCACACCAATGTTTCACAGCCTCTGTTTCTCTGCCTCTTATTTCCCGGCTCAGATTCGCCGGCTCTGATTCCGCGCCTCTGATACCACGCTTCTCTTTCCGTGTCTCTGATTGCCCGCCTCTGATTTCCCGCCTCTGATTCCCCACCTTTCATTCCCCGCCTCTCTTTCCCTGCCTCTATTTCCGCGCCTCTTTCTCTGCCTCTCTTTCCCCACATCTCTTTTCCTCCCGCAGATTCCCCGCCTCTGATTCCCTGCCTGAGATTCCCTGCCTCAGATACCCCGCCTCAGATTCCCCACCTCAGATTCCCCGTCTCAGATTCCCCACCTCAGATTCCCCGCCTCAGATTCCCCGCCTCAGATTCCCCGCCTCAGATTCCCCGCCTCAGATTCCCCGCCTCAGATTCCCCGCCTCAGATTCCCTGCCTCAGATTCCCTGCCTCTGAT
This sequence comes from Narcine bancroftii, assembly GCF_036971445.1. NCBI lineage: Eukaryota > Metazoa > Chordata > Chondrichthyes > Torpediniformes > Narcinidae > Narcine > Narcine bancroftii. Next base: position 665,041 of record NW_027211879.1, on the reverse strand, counting down.
TGCCTGCCTCTGATTCCCTGCCTCTGATTCCCTGCCTCTGATTCCCTGCCTCTGATTCCCTGCCTCTGATTCCCTGCCTCTGATTCCCTACCTCTGATTCCCTGCCTCTAAATCCCTGCCTCTGATTCCCTGCCTCTGATTCCGCGCCTCTGATTCCCCACCTCTCTTTCCGTGTCTCTATTCCCCGCCTCAGATTCCCTGCCTCAGATACCCTGCCTCTCTTTGCCTGCCTCTATTTCCGTGCCTCTTTCTCTGCATCTAGATTCCCACATCTGATTTGCCCTCTCTGATTACCCGCCTCTGATTCCATGCCTCTGATTCCCCGCCTCTGATTCCCTGCCTCAGATTCCCTGCCTCAGATTCCTTTCCTCAGATTCCCTGCCTCTGTTTCCCTGCCTCTGATTCCCCACATCTGATTCCCCACCTCAGATTCCCCGGCTCTGATTCCCTGCCTGAGATTCCATGCCTCAGATTCCCCGCCTCAGATTCCCTGCCTCAGATTCCCCGCCTCAGATTCCCCGCCTCAGATGCCCCGCCTCAGATTCCCCGCCTCAGATTCCCCGCCACAGTTTCTCCGCCTCAGATTCCCCGCCTCAGATTCCCTGCCTCAGATTCCCTGCCTCAGATTCCCTGCCTCAGCTTCCCTTCATCTGATTCCCTTCATCTGATTCCCTGCCTCTGATTCCCTGCCTCTGATTCCCTGCCTCTGATTCCCCGCCTCGGATTCCCCACCTCAGATTCCCTGCCTCAGATTCCCTGCCTCAGATTCCCTGCCTCAGATTTCCTGCCTCAGATTCCCTGCCTCTGATTGCCTGCCTCTGATTCCCTGCCTCTGATTCCCTGCCTCTGATTCCCTGCCTCTGATTCCCTGCCTCTGATTCCCTGCCTCTGATTCCGCACCTCTGATTCCACGCCTCTCTTTCCTTGTCTCTGATTCCACGCCTCTGATTCCCTGCCTCTGATACCCTGCCTCTCTTTGCCTGCCTCTATTTCCGTGCCTCTTTCTCTGCATCTAGTTTCCCACATCTCATTTGCCCCCTCTGATAACCCGCCTCTGATTCCATGCCTCTGATTCACTGCCTCAGATTCTGTGCCTCAGATTCCCCGACTCAGATTTACCGCCTCAGATTCCCCGCCTCAGATTCCCTGCCTCAGATTCCCTGCCTCAGATTCCCTGCCTCAGATTCCCTACCTCAGATTCCCTGTCTCCGATTCCCCGCCTCTGATTCCCCGCCTCTGATTCCCTGCCAGTGATACCCCGCCTCCGATTCCACACCAATGTTTCACAGCCTCTGTTTCTCTGCCTCTTATTTCCCGGCTCAGATTCGCCGGCTCTGATTCCGCGCCTCTGATACCACGCTTCTCTTTCCGTGTCTCTGATTGCCCGCCTCTGATTCCCCGCCTCTGATTCCCCACCTTTCATTCCCCGCCTCTCTTTCCCTGCCTCTATTTCCGCGCCTCTTTCTCTGCCTCTCTTTCCCCACATTTCTTTTCCTCCCGCAGATTCCCCGCCTCTGATTCCCCGCCTCTGATTCCCTGCCTCTGATTCCCCGCCTCTGATTCCCTGCCTCAGATTCCCTGCCTCAGATTCCCTGCCTCAGATTCCCGGCCTCTGATTCCCCGCCTCTGATTCCCCGCCTCTTATTTCCCGCCTCTGATTCCCCGCCTCTGATTCCCCGCCTCTGATTCCCTGCCTCAGATTCCCCGGCTCTGATTCCCTGCATCAGATTCCCTGCCTCAGATTCCCTGCCTCTGATTCCCCGCCTCTGATTTCCTGCCTCTGATTCCCCGCCTCTGATTCCCTGCCTCAGATTCCCTGCCTCAGATTCCCTGCCTCAGATTCCCTGCCTCTGATTCCCTGCATTTGATTCCCCGCCTCTTATTCACCGCCTCTGATTCCCCGCCTCTGATTCCCCGCCTCTGATTCCCTGCCTCTGTTTCCCCGCCTCTGAATCCCCGCCTCTGATTCCCCGCCTCAGATTCCCCGCCTCTGATTCCCTGCCTGAGATTCCCTGCCTCAGATACCCCGCCTCAGATTCCCCGCCTCAGATTCCCCGTCTCAGATTCCCCACCTCAGATTCCCCGCCTCACATTCCCCGCCTCAGATTCCCCGCCTCAGATTCCCCGCCTCAGATTCCCCGCCTCAGATTCCCCGCCTCAGATTCCCTGCCTCAGATTCCCTGCCTCTGATTGCCTGCCTCTGATTCCCTGCCTCTGATTCCCTGCCTCTGATTCCCTGCCTCTGATTCCCTGCCTCTGATTCCCTGCCTCTGATTCCCTACCTCTGATTCCCTGCCTCTAAATCCCTGCCTCTGATTCCCTGCCTCTGATTCCGCGCCTCTGATTCCCCACCTCTCCTTCCGTGTCTCTGATTCCCCGCCTCAGATTCCCTGCCTCAGATACCCTGCCTCTCTTTGCCTGCCTCTATTTCCGTGCCTCTTTCTCTGCATCTAGATTCCCACATCTGATTTGCCCCCTCTGATTACCCGCCTCTGATTCCATGCCTCAGATTCCCTGCCTCAGATTCCTTTCCTCAGATTCCCTGCCTCTGTTTCCCTGCCTCTGATTCCCCACATCTGATTCTCCTCCTCAGATTCCCCGGCTCTGATTCCCTGCCTGAGATTCCATGCCTCAGATTCCCCGCCTCAGATTCCCTGCCTCAGATTACCCGCCTCAGATTCCCCGCCTCAGATGCCCCGCCTCAGATTCCCCGCCTCAGATTCCCCGCCTCAGATTCCCCGCCTCAGTTTCTCCGCCTCAGATTCCCCGCCTCAGATTCCCTGCCTCAGATTCCCTGCCTCAGATTCCCTGCCTCAGCTTCCCTTCATCTGATTCCCTTCATCTGATTCCCTGCCTCTGATTCCCTGCCTCTGATTCCCTGCCTCTGATTCCCCGCCTCTGATTCCCCGCCTCAGATTCCCTGCCTCAGATTCCCTGCCTCAGATTCCCTGCCTCAGATTTCCTGCCTCAGATTCCCTGCCTCTGATTGCCTGCCTCTGATTCCCTGCCTCTGATTCCCTGCCTCTGATTCCCTGCCTCTGATTCCCTGCCTCTGATTCCCTGCCTCTGATTCCCTGCCTCTGATTCCGCACCTCTGATTCCACGCCTCTCTTTCCTTGTCTCTGATTCCACGCCTCTGATTCCCTGCCTCTGATACCCTGCCTCTCTTTGCCTGCCTCTATTTCCGTGCCTCTTTCTCTGCATCTAGTTTCCCACATCTCATTTGCCCCCTCTGATAACCCGCCTCTGATTCCATGCCTCTGATTCACTGCCTCAGATTCTGTGCCTCAGATTCCCCGACTCATATTTACCGCCTCAGATTCCCCGCCTCAGATTCCCTGCCTCAGATTCCCTGCCTCAGATTCCCTGCCTCAGATTCCCTGCCTCAGATTCCCTGTCTCCTATTCCCCGCCTCTGATTCCCCGCCTCTGATTCCCTGCCACTGATACCCCGCCTCCGATTCCACACCAATGTTTCACAGCCTCTGTTTCTCTGCCTCTTATCTCCCGGCTCAGATTCGCCGGCTCTGATTCGGCGCCTCTGATACCACGCTTCTCTTTCCGTGTCTCTGATAGCCCGCCTCTGATTCCCCGCCTCTGATTCCCCACCTTTCATTCCCCGCCTCTCTTTCCCTGCCTCTATTTCCGCGCCTCTTTCTCTGCCTCTCTTTCCCCACATCTCTTTTCCTCCCGCAGATTCCCCGCCTCTGATTCCCCGCCTCTGACTCCCTGCCTCTGATTCCCCGCCTCTGATTCCCTGCCTCAGATTCTCTGCCTCAGATTCCCTGCCTCAGATTCCCGGCCTCTGATTCCCCGCCTCTGAATTCCCGCCTCTTATTTCCCGCCTCTGAATCCCCGCCTCTGATTCCCCGCCTCTGATTCCCTGCCTCATATTCCCCGGCTCTGATTCCCTGCATCAGATTCCCTGCCTCAGATTCCCTGCCTCTGATTCCCCGCCTCTGATTCCCTGCCTCTGATTCCCCGCCTCTGATTCCCTGCCTCAGATTCCCTGCCTCATATTCCCTGCCTCAGATTCCCTGCCTCTGATTCCCTGCCTTTGATTCCCCGCCTCTTATTCCCCGCCTCTGATTCCCCGCCTCTGATTCCCCGCCTCTGATTCCCTGCCTCTGTTTCCCCGCCTCTGAATCCCCGCCTCTGATTCCCCGCCTCAGATTCCCCGGCTCTGATTCCCTGCCTGAGATTCCCTGCCTCAGATACCCCGCCTCAGATTCCCCGCCTCAGATTCCCCGTCTCAGATTCCCCACCTCAGATTCCCCGCCTCAGATTCCCCGCCTCAGATTCCCCGCCTCAGATTCCCCGCCTCAGATTCCCCACCTCAGATTCCCCGCCTCAGATTCCCCGCCTCAGATTCCCTGCCTCTGATTGCCTGCCTCTGATTGCCTGCCTCTGATTCCCTGCCTCTGATTCCCTGCCTCTGATTCCCTGCCTCTGATTCGCTGCCTCTGATTCCCTGCCTCTGATTCCCTGCCTCTAAATCCCTGCCTCTGATTCCCTGCCTCTGATTCCGCGCCTCTGATTCCACACCTCTATTTCCGTGTCTCTGATTCCCCGCCTCAGATTCCCTGCATCAGATACCCTGCCTCTGTTTGCCTGCCTCTATTTCCGTGCCTCTTTCTCTGCATCTAGATTCCCACATCTGATTTGCCCCCTCTGATTACCCGCCTCTGATTCCATGCCTCTGATTCCCCGCCTCTGATTCCCCGCCTCTGATTCCCCGCCTCTGATTCCCCGCCTCAGATTCCCCGGCTCTGATTCCCTGCCTGAGATTCCCTGCCTCAGATACCCCGCCTCAGATTCCCCGCCTCAGATTCCCCGTCTCAGATTCCCCGCCTCAGATTCCCCGCCTCAGATTCCCCGCCTCAGATTCCCCGCCTCAGATTCCTCGCCTCAGATTCCCCGCCTCAGATTCCCCGCCTCAGATTCCCTGCCTCTGATTGCCTGCCTCTGATTCCCTGCCTCTGATTCCCTGCCTCTGATTCCCTGCCTCTGATTCCCTGCCTCTAAATCCCTGCCTCAGATTCCCTGCCTCTGATTGCCTGCCTCTGATTCCCTCCCTCTGATTGCCTGCCTCTGATTCCCTGCCTCTGATTCCCTGCCTCTGATTCCCTGCCTCTGATTCCCTGCCTCTAAATCCCTGCCTCAGATTCCCTGCCTCTGATTGCCTGCCTCTGATTCCCTGCCTCTGATTCCCTCCCTCTGATTGCCTGCCTCTGATTCCTGCCTCAGATTCCCTGCCTCAGATTCCCTGCCTCAGATTTCCTGCTTCTGATTCCCCGCCTTTGATTCCCTGCCTCTTATTCCCCGCCTCTGATTCCCCGCATCTGATTCCCCGCCTCTGATTCCCTGCCTCTGATTCTCTGCCTCTGATTCCCTGCCTCTGATTCCCTGCCTCTTATTCCCTGCCTCTGATTCCCTGCCACTGATACCCCGCCTCCGATTCCACACCAATGTTTCACCGCCTCTGATTCTCTGCCTCTTATTTCCCGGCTCAGATTCGCCGGCTCTGATTCCGCGCCTCTGATTCCACGCTTCTCTTTCCGTGTCTCTGATAGCCCGCCTCTGATTCCCCGCCTCTGATTCCCCACCTTCCATTCCCTGCCTCTCTTTGCCTGCCTCTATTTCCGTGCCTCTTTCTCTGCATCTAGTTTCCCACATCTCATTTGCCCCCTCTGATTACCCGCCTCTGATTCCATGCCTCTGATTCCCCGCCTCTGATTCCCCGCCTCTGATTCCCAGCCTCTGATTCCCTGCCTCAGATTCACTGCCTCAGATTCCTTTCCTCAGATTCCCTGCCTCTGTTTCCCTGCCTCTGATTCCCCACATCTGATTCCCCACCTCAGATTCCCCGGCTCTGATTCCCTGCCTGAGATTCCATGCCTCAGATTCCCCGCCTCAGATTCCCTGCCTCAGATTCCCCGCCTCAGATTCCCCGCCTCAGATGCCCCGCCTCTGATTCCCCGCCTCTGATTCCCCGCCTCTGATTCCCTGCCTCTGATTCCCCGCCTCTGAATCCCCGCCTCTGATTCCCCGCCTCAGATTCCCCGGCTCAGATTCCCCGTCTCAGATTCCCCGCCTCAGATTCCTCGCCTCAGATTCCCCGCCTCAGATTCCCCGCCTCAGATTCCCCGCCTCAGATTCCCCGCCTCAGATTCCCCGCCTCAGATTCCCCGCCTCAGATTCCCTGCCTCAGATTCCCTGCCTCTGATTGCCTGCCTCTGATTCCCTGCCTCTGATTCCCTGCCTCTGATTCCCTGCCTCTGATTCCCTGCCTCTGATTCCCTGCCTCTGATTCCCTGCCTCTGATTCCCTGCCTGTAAATCCCTGCCTCTGATTCCCTGCCTCTGATTTCCTGCCTCTGATTCCGCGCCTCTGATTCCCCGCTTCTGATTCCCTGCCTCTGATTCCCTGCCTTTGATTCCCTGCCTCTAAATCCCTGCCTCTGATTCCCTGCCTCTGATTTCCTGCCTCTGATTCCGTGCCTCTGATTCCCCGCCTCTCTTTCCGTGTCTCTGATTCCACGCCTCAGATTCCCTGCCTCAGATACCCTGCCTCTCTTTGCCTGCCTCTATTTCCGTGCCTCTTTCTCTGCATCTAGTTTCCCACATCTCATTTGCCCCCTCTGATTACCCGCCTCTGATTCCATGCCTCTGATTCCCCGCCTCTGATTCCCCGCCTCTGATTCCCCGCCTCTGATTCCCTGCCTCAGATTCCCTGCCTCAGATTCCTTTCCTCAGATTCCCTGCCTCTGTTTCCCTGCCTCTGATTCCCCACATCTGATTCCCCACCTCAGATTCCCCGGCTCTGATTCCCTGCCTGAGATTCCATGCCTCAGATTCCCCGCCTCAGATTCCCTGCCTCAGATTCCCCGCCTCAGATTCCCCGCCTCAGATGCCCCGCCTCAGATTCCCCGCCTCAGAATCCCCGCCTCAGATTCCCCGCCTCAGTTTCTCCACCTCAGATTCCCCGCCTCAGATTCCCTGCCTCAGATTCCCTGCCTCAGATTCCCTGCCTCAGCTTCCCTTCATCTGATTCCCTTCATCTGATTCCCTGCCTCTGATTCCCTGCCTCTGATTCCCTGCCTCTGATTCCCCGCCTCTGATTCCCCGCCTCAGATTCCCTGCCTCAGATTCCCTGCCTCAGATTTCCTGCCTCAGATTCCCTGCCTCTGATTGCCTGCCTCTGATTCCCTGCCTCTGATTCCCTGCCTCTGATTCCCTGCCTCTGATTCCCTGCCTCTGATTCCCTGCCTCTGATTCCGCACCTCTGATTCCACGCCTCTCTTTCCTTGTCTCTGATTCCACGCCTCTGATTCCATGCCTCTGATTCACTGCCTCAGATTCTGTGCCTCAGATTCCCCGACTCAGATTTACCGCCTCAGATTCCCCGCCTCAGATTCCCTGCCTCAGATTCCCTGCCTCAGATTCCCTGCCTCAGATTCCCTGCCTCAGATTCCCTGTCTCCGATTCCCCGCCTCTGATTCCCCGCCTCTGATTCCCTGCCACTGATACCCCGCCTCCGATTCCACACCAATGTTTCACAGCCTCTGTTTCTCTGCCTCTTATTTCCCGGTTCAGATTCGCCTGCTCTGATTCGGCGCCTCTGATACCACGCTTCTCTTTCCGTGTCTCTGATAGCCCGCCTCTGATTCCCCGCCTCTGATTCCCCACCTTTCATTCCCCGCCTCTCTTTCCCTGCCTCGATTTCCGCGCCTCTTTCTCTGCCTCTCTTTCCCCACATCTCTTTTCCTCCCGCAGATTCCCCGCCTCTGATTCCCCGCCTCTGATTCCCTGCCTCTGATTCCCCGCCTCTGATTCCCTGCCTCAGATTCCCTGCCTCAGATTCCCTGCCTCAGATTCCCGGCCTCTGATTCCCCACCTCTGATTTCCCGCCTCTTATTTCCCGCCTCTGATTCCCCGCCTCTGATTCCCCGCCTCTGATTCCCTGCCTCTGTTTCCCCGCCTCTGAATCCCCGCCTCTGATTCCCCGCCTCAGATTCCCCGGCTCTGATTCCCTGCCTGAGATTCCCTGCCTCAGATACCCCGCCTCAGATTCCCCGCCTCAGATTCCCCGTCTCAGATTCCCCACCACAGATTCCCCGCCTCAGATTCCCCGCCTCAGATTCCCCGCCTCAGATTCCCCGCCTCAGATTCCCCGCCTCAGATTCCCCGCCTCAGATTCCCCGCCTCAGATTCCCCGCCTCAGATTCCCTGCCTCTGATTGCCTGCCTCTGATTGCCTGCCTCTGATTCCCTGCCTCTGATTCCCTGCCTCTGATTCCCTGCCTCTGATTCCCTGCCTCTGATTCCCTGCCTCTAAATCCCTGCCTCTGATTCCCTGCCTCTGATTCCGCGCCTCTGATTCCACACCTCTATTTCCGTGTCTCTGATTCCCCGCCTCAAATTCCCTGCCTCAGATACCCTGCCTCTCTTTGCCTGCCTCTATTTCCGTGCCTCTTTCTCTGCATCTAGATTCCCACATCTGATTTGCCCCCTCTGATTCCCTGCCTCTGATTCCGCGCCTCTGATTCCACACCTCTATTTCCGTGTCTCTGATTCCCCGCCTCAAATTCCCTGCCTCAGATACCCTGCCTCTCTTTGCCTGCCTCTATTTCCGTGCCTCTTTCTCTGCATCTAGATTCCCACATCTGATTTGCCCCCTCTGATTCCCCGCCTCTGATTCCCCGCCTCTGATTCCCCGCCTCTGATTCCCCGCCTCAGATTCCCCGGCTCTGATTCCCCGCCTCAGATTCCCCGCCTCAGATTCCCCGCCTCAGATTCCCCGTCTCAGATACCCCGCCTCAGATTCCCCGCCTCAGATTCCCCGCCTCAGATTCCCCGCCTCAGATTCCCCGCCTCAGATTCCCCGCCTCAGATTCCCCGCCTCAGATTCCCCGCCTCAGATTCCCTGCCTCTGATTGCCTGCCTCTGATTCCCTGCCTCTGATTCCCTCCCTCTGATTGCCTGCCTCTGATTCCCTGCCTCTGATTCCCTGCCTCTGATTCCCTGCCTCTGATTCCCTGCCTCTAAATCCCTGCCTCTGATTCCCTGCCTCTGATTCCGCGCCTCTGATTCCCCGCCTCTCTTTCCGTGTCTCTGATTCCCCGCCTCAGATTCCCTGCCTCAGATACCCTGCCTCTCATTGCCTGCCTCTATTTCCGTGCCTCTTTCTCTGCATCTAGATTCCCACATCTGATTTGCCCCCTCTGATTACCCGCCTCTGATTCCATGCCTCTGATTCCCCGCCTCTGATTCCCCGCCTCTGATTCCCCGCCTCTGATTCCCTGCCTCAGATTCCCTGCCTCAGATTCCTTTCCTCAGATTCCCTGCCTCTGTTTCCCCGCCTCTGATTCCCCACGTCTTATTCCCCACCTCAGATTCCCCGGCTCTGATTCCCTGCCTGAGATTCCATGCCTCAGATTCCCTGCCTCTGATTCCCTTCCTCTGATTCCGCACCTCTGATTCCACGCCTCTCTTTCCTTGTCTCTGATTCCACGCCTCTGATTCCCTGCCTCTGATACCCTGCCTCTCTTTGCCTGCCTCTATTTCCGTGCCTCTTTCTCTGCATCTAGTTTCCCACATCTCATTTGCCCCCTCTGATAACCCGCCTCTGATTCCATGCCTCTGATTCACTGCCTCAGATTCTGTGCCTCAGATTCCCCGACTCAGATTTACCGCCTCAGATTCCCCGCCTCAGATTCCCTGCCTCAGATTCCCTGCCTCAGATTCCCTGCCTCAGATTCCCTGCCTCAGATTCCCTGTCTCCGATTCCCCGCCTCTGATTCCCCGCCTCTGATTCCCTGCCACTGATACCCCGCCTCCGATTCCACACCAATGTTTCACAGCCTCTGTTTCTCTGCCTCTTATTTCCCGGCTCAGATTCGCCGGCTCTGATTCCGCGCCTCTGATACCACGCTTCTCTTTCCGTGTCTCTGATTGCCCGCCTCTGATTCCCCGCCTCTGATTCCCCACCTTTCATTCCCCGCCTCTCTTTCCCTGCCTCTATTTCCGCGCCTCTTTCTCTGCCTCTCTTTCCCCACATCTCTTTTCCTCCCGCAGATTCCCCGCCTCTGATTCCCTGCCTGAGATTCCCTGCCTCAGATACCCCGCCTCAGATTCCCCGCCTCAGATTCCCCGTCTCAGATTCCCCACCTCAGATTCCCCGCCTCAGATTCCCCGCCTCAGATTCCCCGCCTCAGATTCCCCGCCTCAGATTCCCCGCCTCAGATTCCCCGCCTCAGATTCCCTGCCTCAGATTCCCTGCCTCTGATTGCCTGCCTCTGATTCCCTGCCTCTGATTCCCTGCCTCTGATTCCCTGCCTCTGATTCCCTGCCTCTGATTCCCTGCCTCTGATTCCCTACCTCTGATTCCCTGCCTCTAAATCCCTGCCTCTGATTCCCTGCCTCTGATTCCGCGCCTCTGATTCCCCACCTCTCTTTCCGTGTCTCTATTCCCCGCCTCAGATTCCCTGCCTCAGATACCCTGCCTCTCTTTGCCTGCCTCTATTTCCGTGCCTCTTTCTCTGCATCTAGATTCCCACATCTGATTTGCCCTCTCTGATTACCCGCCTCTGATTCCATGCCTCTGATTCCCCGCCTCTGATTCCCTGCCTCAGATTCCCTGCCTCAGATTCCTTTCCTCAGATTCCCTGCCTCTGTTTCCCTGCCTCTGATTCCCCACATCTGATTCCCCACCTCAGATTCCCCGGCTCTGATTCCCTGCCTGAGATTCCATGCCTCAGATTCCCCGCCTCAGATTCCCTGCCTCAGATTCCCCGCCTCAGATTCCCCGCCTCAGATGCCCCGCCTCAGATTCCCCGCCTCAGATTCCCCGCCACAGTTTCTCCGCCTCAGATTCCCCGCCTCAGATTCCCTGCCTCAGATTCCCTGCCTCAGATTCCCTGCCTCAGCTTCCCTTCATCTGATTCCCTTCATCTGATTCCCTGCCTCTGATTCCCTGCCTCTGATTCCCTGCCTCTGATTCCCCGCCTCTGATTCACCACCTCAGATTCCCTGCCTCAGATTCCCTGCCTCAGATTCCCTGCCTCAGATTTCCTGCCTCAGATTCCCTGCCTCTGATTGCCTGCCTCTGATTCCCTGCCTCTGATTCCCTGCCTCTGATTCCCTGCCTCTGATTCCCTGCCTCTGATTCCCTGCCTCTGATTCCCTGCCTCTGATTCCGCACCTCTGATTCCACGCCTCTCTTTCCTTGTCTCTGATTCCACGCCTCTGATTCCCTGCCTCTGATACCCTGCCTCTCTTTGCCTGCCTCTATTTCCGTGCCTCTTTCTCTGCATCTAGTTTCCCACATCTCATTTGCCCCCTCTGATAACCCGCCTCTGATTCCATGCCTCTGATTCACTGCCTCAGATTCTGTGCCTCAGATTCCCCGACTCAGATTTACCGCCTCAGATTCCCCGCCTCAGATTCCCTGCCTCAGATTCCCTGCCTCAGATTCCCTGCCTCAGATTCCCTGCCTCAGATTCCCTGTCTCCGATTCCCCGCCTCTGATTCCCCGCCTCTGATTCCCTGCCAGTGATACCCCGCCTCCGATTCCACACCAATGTTTCACAGCCTCTGTTTCTCTGCCTCTTATTTCCCGGCTCAGATTCGCCGGCTCTGATTCCGCGCCTCTGATACCACGCTTCTCTTTCCGTGTCTCTGATTGCCCGCCTCTGATTCCCCGCCTCTGATTCCCCACCTTTCATTCCCCGCCTCTCTTTCCCTGCCTCTATTTCCGCGCCTCTTTCTCTGCCTCTCTTTCCCCACATTTCTTTTCCTCCCGCAGATTCCCCGCCTCTGATTCCCCGCCTCTGATTCCCTGCCTCTGATTCCCCGCCTCTGATTCCCTGCCTCAGATTCCCTGCCTCAGATTCCCTGCCTCAGATTCCCGGCCTCTGATTCCCCGCCTCTGATTCCCCGCCTCTTATTTCCCGCCTCTGATTCCCCGCCTCTGATTCCCCGCCTCTGATTCCCTGCCTCAGATTCCCCGGCTCTGATTCCCTGCATCAGATTCCCTGCCTCAGATTCCCTGCCTCTGATTCCCCGCCTCTGATTTCCTGCCTCTGATTCCCCGCCTCTGATTCCCTGCCTCAGATTCCCTGCCTCAGATTCCCTGCCTCAGATTCCCTGCCTCTGATTCCCTGCATTTGATTCCCCGCCTCTTATTCACCGCCTCTGATTCCCCGCCTCTGATTCCCCGCCTCTGATTCCCTGCCTCTGTTTCCCCGCCTCTGAATCCCCGCCTCTGATTCCCCGCCTCAGATTCCCCGCCTCTGATTCCCTGCCTGAGATTCCCTGCCTCAGATACCCCGCCTCAGATTCCCCGCCTCAGATTCCCCGTCTCAGATTCCCCACCTCAGATTCCCCGCCTCAGATTCCCCGCCTCAGATTCCCCGCCTCAGATTCCCCGCCTCAGATTCCCCGCCTCAGATTCCCCGCCTCAGATTCCCTGCCTCAGATTGCCTGCCTCTGATTGCCTGCCTCTGATTCCCTGCCTCTGATTCCCTGCCTCTGATTCCCTGCCTCTGATTCCCTGCCTCTGATTCCCTGCCTCTGATTCCCTACCTCTGATTCCCTGCCTCTAAATCCCTGCCTCTGATTCCCTGCCTCTGATTCCGCGCCTCTGATTCCCCACCTCTCCTTCCGTGTCTCTGATTCCCCGCCTCAGATTCCCTGCCTCAGATACCCTGCCTCTCTTTGCCTGCCTCTATTTCCGTGCCTCTTTCTCTGCATCTAGATTCCCACATCTGATTTGCCCCCTCTGATTACCCGCCTCTGATTCCATGCCTCAGATTCCCTGCCTCAGATTCCTTTACTCAGATTCCCTGCCTCTGTTTCCCTGCCTCTGATTCCCCACATCTGATTCTCCTCCTCAGATTCCCCGGCTCTGATTCCCTGCCTGAGATTCCATGCCTCAGATTCCCCGCCTCAGATTCCCTGCCTCAGATTACCCGCCTCAGATTCCCCGCCTCAGATGCCCCACCTCAGATTCCCCGCCTCAGATTCCCCGCCTCAGATTCCCCGCCTCAGTTTCTCCGCCTCAGATTCCCCGCCTCAGATTCCCTGCCTCAGATTCCCTGCCTCAGATTCCCTGCCTCAGCTTCCCTTCATCTGATTCCCTTCATCTGATTCCCTGCCTCTGATTCCCTGCCTCTGATTCCCTGCCTCTGATTCCCCGCCTCTGATTCCCCGCCTCAGATTCCCTGCCTCAGATTCCCTGCCTCAGATTCCCTGCCTCAGATTTCCTGCCTCAGATTCCCTGCCTCTGATTGCCTGCCTCTGATTCCCTGCCTCTGATTCCCTGCCTCTGATTCCCTGCCTCTGATTCCCTGCCTCTGATTCCCTGCCTCTGATTCCCTGCCTCTGATTCCGCACCTCTGATTCCACGCCTCTCTTTCCTTGTCTCTGATTCCACGCCTCTGATTCCCTGCCTCTGATACCCTGCCTCTCTTTGCCTGCCTCTATTTCCGTGCCTCTTTCTCTGCATCTAGTTTCCCACATCTCATTTGCCCCCTCTGATAACCCGCCTCTGATTCCATGCCTCTGATTCACTGCCTCAGATTCTGTGCCTCAGATTCCCCGACTCAGATTTACCGCCTCAGATTCCCCGCCTCAGATTCCCTGCCTCAGATTCCCTGCCTCAGATTCCCTGCCTCAGATTCCCTGCCTCAGATTCCCTGCCTCAGATTCCCTGTCTCCTATTCCCCGCCTCTGATTCCCCGCCTCTGATTCCCTGCCACTGATACCCCGCCTCCGATTCCACACCAATGTTTCACAGCCTCTGTTTCTCTGCCTCTTATCTCCCGGCTCAGATTCGCCGGCTCTGATTCGGCGCCTCTGATACCACGCTTCTCTTTCCGTGTCTCTGATAGCCCGCCTCTGATTCCCCGCCTCTGATTCCCCACCTTTCATTCCCCGCCTCTCTTTCCCTGCCTCTATTTCCGCGCCTCTTTCTCTGCCTCTCTTTCCCCACATCTCTTTTCCTCCCGCAGATTCCCCGCCTCTGATTCCCCGCCTCTGACTCCCTGCCTCTGATTCCCCGCCTCTGATTCCCTGCCTCAGATTCTCTGCCTCAGATTCCCTGCCTCAGATTCCCGGCCTCTGATTCCCCGCCTCTGATTTCCCGCCTCTTATTTCCCGCCTCTGATTCCCCGCCTCTGATTCCCCGCCTCTGATTCCCTGCCTCATATTCCCCGGCTCTGATTCCCTGCATCAGATTCCCTGCCTCAGATTTCCTGCCTCTGATTCCCCGCCTCTGATTCCCTGCCTCTGATTCCCCGCCTCTGATTCCCTGCCTCAGATTCCCTGCCTCATATTCCCTGCCTCAGATTCCCTGCCTCTGATTCCCTGCCTTTGATTCCCCGCCTCTTATTCCCCGCCTCTGATTCCCCGCCTCTGATTCCCCGCCTCTGATTCCCTGCCTCTGTTTCCCCGCCTCTGAATCCCCGCCTCTGATTCCCCGCCTCAGATTCCCCGGCTCTGATTCCCTGCCTGAGATTCCCTGCCTCAGATACCCCGCCTCAGATTCCCCGCCTCAGATTCCCCGTCTCAGATTCCCCACCTCAGATTCCCCGCCTCAGATTCCCCGCCTCAGATTCCCTGCCTCAGATTCCCCGCCTCAGATTCCCCACCTCAGATTCCCCGCCTCAGATTCCCCGCCTCAGATTCCCTGCCTCAGATTCCCTGCCTCTGATTGCCTGCCTCTGATTGCCTGCCTCTGATTCCCTGCCTCTGATTCCCTGCCTCTGATTCCCTGCCTCTGATTCGCTGCCTCTGATTCCCTGCCTCTGATTCCCTGCCTCTAAATCCCTGCCTCTGATTCCCTGCCTCTGATTCCGCGCCTCTGATTCCACACCTCTATTTCCGTGTCTCTGATTCCCCGCCTCAGATTCCCTGCATCAGATATCCTGCCTCTGTTTGCCTGCCTCTATTTCCGTGCCTCTTTCTCTGCATCTAGATTCCCACATCTGATTTGCCCCCTCTGATTACCCGCCTCTGATTCCATGCCTCTGATTCCCCGCCTCTGATTCCCCGCCTCTGATTCCCCGGCTCTGATTCCCTGCCTGAGATTCCCTGCCTCAGATACCCCGCCTCAGATTCCCCGCCTCAGATTCCCCGTCTCAGATTCCCCGCCTCAGATTCCCCGCCTCAGATTCCCCGCCTCAGATTCCCCGCCTCAGATTCATCGCCTCAGATTCCCCGCCTCAGATTCCCCGCCTCAGATTCCCTGCCTCTGATTGCCTGCCTCTGATTCCCTGCCTCTGATTCCCTGCCTCTGATTCCCTGCCTCTGATTCCCTGCCTCTAAATCCCTGCCTCAGATTCCCTGCCTCTGATTGCCTGCCTCTGATTCCCTCCCTCTGATTGCCTGCCTCTGATTCCCTGCCTCTGATTCCCTGCCTCTGATTCCCTGCCTCTGATTCCCTGCCTCTAAATCCCTGCCTCAGATTCCCTGCCTCTGATTGCCTGCCTCTGATTCCCTGCCTCTGATTCCCTCCCTCTGATTGCCTGCCTCTGATTCCTGCCTCAGATTCCCTGCCTCAGATTCCCTGCCTCAGATTTCCTGCTTCTGATTCCCCGCCTTTGATTCCCTGCCTCTTATTCCCCGCCTCTGATTCCCCGCATCTGATTCCCCGCCTCTGATTCCCTGCCTCTGATTCCCTGCCTCTGATTCCCTGCCTCTGATTCCCTGCCTCTTATTCCCTGCCTCTGATTCCCTGCCACTGATACCCCGCCTCCGATTCCACACCAATGTTTCACCGCCTCTGATTCTCTGCCTCTTATTTCCCGGCTCAGATTCGCCGGCTCTGATTCCGCGCCTCTGATTCCACGCTTCTCTTTCCGTGTCTCTGATAGCCCGCCTCTGATTCCCCGCCTCTGATTCCCCACCTTCCATTCCATGCCTCTCTTTGCCTGCCTCTATTTCCGTGCCTCTTTCTCTGCATCTAGTTTCCCACATCTCATTTGCCCCCTCTGATTACCCGCCTCTGATTCCATGCCTCTGATTCCCCGCCTCTGATTCCCCGCCTCTGATTCCCCGCCTCTGATTCCCTGCCTCAGATTCCCTGCCTCAGATTCCATTCCTCAGATTCCCTGCCTCTGTTTCCCTGCCTCTGATTCCCCACATCTGATTCCCCACCTCAGATTCCCCGGCTCTGATTCCCTGCCTGAGATTCCATGCCTCAGATTCCCCGCCTCAGATTCCCTGCCTCAGATTCCCCGCCTCAGGTTCCCCGCCTCAGATGCCCCGCCTCTGATTCCCCGCCTCTGATTCCCCGCCTCTGATTCCCTGCCTCTGTTTCCCCGCCTCTGAATCCCCGCCTCTGATTCCCCGCCTCAGATTCCTCGGCTCAGATTCCCCGTCTCAGATTCCCCGCCTCAGATTCCTCGCCTCAGATTCCCCGCCTCAGATTCCCCGCCTCAGATTCCCCGCCTCAGATTCCCCGCCTCAGATTCCCCGCCTCAGATTCCCCGCCTCAGATTCCCTGCCTCAGATTCCCTGCCTCTGATTGCCTGCCTCTGATTCCCTGCCTCTGATTCCCTGCCTCTGATTCCCTGCCTCTGATTCCCTGCCTCTGATTCCCTGCCTCTGATTCCCTGCCTCTGATTCCCTGCCTGTAAATCCCTGCCTCTGATTCCCTGCCTCTGATTTCCTGCCTCTGATTCCGCGCCTCTGATTCCCCGCTTCTGATTCCCTGCCTCTGATTCCCTGCCTCTGATTCCCTGCCTCTAAATCCCTGCCTCTGATTCCCTGCCTCTGATTTCCTGCCTCTGATTCCGCGCCTCTGATTCCCCGCCTCTCTTTCCGTGTCTCTGATTCCACGCCTCAGATTCCCTGCCTCAGATACCCTGCCTCTCTTTGCCTGCCTCTATTTCCGTGCCTCTTTCTCTGCATCTAGTTTCCCACATCTCATTTGCCCCCTCTGATTACCCGCCTCTGATTCCATGCCTCTGATTCCCCGCCTCTGATTCCCCGCCTCTGATTCCCCGCCTCTGATTCCCTGCCTCAGATTCCCTGCCTCAGATTCCTTTCCTCAGATTCCCTGCCTCTGTTTCCCTGCCTCTGATTCCCCACATCTGATTCCCCACCTCAGATTCCCCGGCTCTGATTCCCTGCCTGAGATTCCATGCCTCAGATTCCCCGCCTCAGATTCCCTGCCTCAGATTCCCCGCCTCAGATTCCCCGCCTCAGATGCCCCGCCTCAGATTCCCCGCCTCAGAATCCCCGCCTCAGATTCCCCGCCTCAGTTTCTCCACCTCAGATTCCCCGCCTCAGATTCCCTGCCTCAGATTCCCTGCCTCAGATTCCCTGCCTCAGCTTCCCTTCATCTGATTCCCTTCATCTGATTCCCTGCCTCTGATTCCCTGCCTCTGATTCCCTGCCTCTGATTCCCCGCCTCTGATTCCCCGCCTCAGATTCCCTGCCTCAGATTCCCTGCCTCAGATTCCCTGCCTCAGATTTCCTGCCTCAGATTCCCTGCCTCTGATTGCCTGCCTCTGATTCCCTGCCTCTGATTCCCTGCCTCTGATTCCCTGCCTCTGATTCCCTGCCTCTGATTCCCTGCCTCTGATTCCCTGCCTCTGATTCCGCACCTCTGATTCCACGCCTCTCTTTCCTTGTCTCTGATTCCACGCCTCTGATTCCATGCCTCTGATTCACTGCCTCAGATTCTGTGCCTCAGATTCCCCGACTCAGATTTACCGCCTCAGATTCCCCGCCTCAGATTCCCTGCCTCAGATTCCCTGCCTCAGATTCCCTGCCTCAGATTCCCTGCCTCAGATTCCCTGTCTCCGATTCCCCGCCTCTGATTCCCCGCCTCTGATTCCCTGCCACTGATACCCCGCCTCCGATTCCACACCAATGTTTCACAGCCTCTGTTTCTCTGCCTCTTATTTCCCGGCTCAGATTCGCCGGCTCTGATTCGGCGCCTCTGATACCACGCTTCTCTTTCCGTGTCTCTGATAGCCCGCCTCTGATTCCCCGCCTCTGATTCCCCACCTTTCATTCCCCGCCTCTCTTTCCCTGCCTCGATTTCCGCGCCTCTTTCTCTGCCTCTCTTTCCCCACATCTCTTTTCCTCCCGCAGATTCCCCGCCTCTGATTCCCCGCCTCTGATTCCCTGCCTCTGATTCCCCGCCTCTGATTCCCTGCCTCAGATTCCCTGCCTCAGATTCCCTGCCTCAGATTCCCGGCCTCTGATTCCCCGCCTCTGATTTCCCGCCTCTTATTTCCCGCCTCTGATTCCCCGCCTCTGATTCCCCGCCTCTGATTCCCTGCCTCTGTTTCCCCGCCTCTGAATCCCCGCCTCTGATTCCCCGCCTCAGATTCCCCGGCTCTGATTCCCTGCCTGAGATTCCCTGCCTCAGATACCCCGCCTCAGATTCCCCGCCTCAGATTCCCCGTCTCAGATTCCCCACCACAGATTCCCCGCCTCAGATTCCCCGCCTCAGATTCCCCGCCTCAGATTCCCCGCCTCAGATTCCCCGCCTCAGATTCCCCGCCTCAGATTCCCCGCCTCAGATTCCCCGCCTCAGATTCCCTGCCTCTGATTGCCTGCCTCTGATTGCCTGCCTCTGATTCCCTGCCTCTGATTCCCTGCCTCTGATTCCCTGCCTCTGATTCCCTGCCTCTGATTCCCTGCCTCTGATTCCCTGCCTCTAAATCCCTGCCTCTGATTCCCTGCCTCTGATTCCGCGCCTCTGATTCCACACCTCTATTTCCGTGTCTCTGATTCCCCGCCTCAAATTCCCTGCCTCAGATACCCTGCCTCTCTTTGCCTGCCTCTATTTCCGTGCCTCTTTCTCTGCATCTAGATTCCCACATCTGATTTGCCCCCTCTGATTACCCGCCTCTGATTCCATGCCTCTGATTCCCCGCCTCTGATTCCCCGCCTCTGATTCCCCGCCTCTGATTCCCCGCCTCAGATTCCCCGGCTCTGATTCCCCGCCTCAGATTCCCCGCCTCAGATTCCCCGCCTCAGATTCCCCGTCTCAGATTCCCCGCCTCAGATTCCCCGCCTCAGATTCCCCGCCTCAGATTCCCCGCCTCAGATTCCCCGCCTCAGATTCCCCGCCTCAGATTCCCCGCCTCAGATTCCCCGCCTCAGATTCCCTGCCTCTGATTGCCTGCCTCTGATTCCCTGCCTCTGATTCCCTCCCTCTGATTGCCTGCCTCTGATTCCCTGCCTCTGATTCCCTGCCTCTGATTCCCTGCCTCTGATTCCCTGCCTCTAAATGCCTGCCTCTGATTCCCTGCCTCTGATTCCGCGGCTCTGATTCCCCGCCTCTCTTTCCGTGTCTCTGATTCCCCGCCTCAGATTCCCTGCCTCAGATACCCTGCCTCTCTTTGCCTGCCTCTATTTCCGTGCCTCTTTCTCTGCATCTAGATTCCCACATCTGATTTGCCCCCTCTGATTACCCGCCTCTGATTCCATGCCTCTGATTCCCCGCCTCTGATTCCCCGCCTCTGATTCCCCGCCTCTGATTCCCTGCCTCAGATTCCCTGCCTCAGATTCCTTTCCTCAGATTCCCTGCCTCTGTTTCCCCGCCTCTGATTCCCCACGTCTTATTCCCCACCTCAGATTCCCCGCCTCTGATTCCCTGCCTGAGATTCCATGCCTCAGATTCCCCGCCTCAGATTCCCTGCCTCAGATTCCCCGCCTCAGATTCCCCGCCTCAGATTCCCCGCCTCAGATTCCCCACCTCAGATTCCCCTCCTCAGTTTCTCCTCCTCAGATTCCCCGCCTCAGATTCCCTGCCTCAGATTCCCTGCCTCAGATTCCCTGCCTCAGCTTCCCTTCATCTGATTCCCTTCATCTGATTCCCTCCCTCTGATTCCCTGCCTCTGATTCCCTGCCTCTGATTCCCCGCCTCTGATTCCCCGCCTCAGATTCCCTGCCTCGGATTCCCTGCCTCGGATTCCCTGCCTCAGATTCCCTGCCTCAGATTTCCTGCCTCAGATTCCCTGCCTCTGATTCCCTGCCTCTGATTCCCTGCCTCTGATTCCTTGCCTCTGATTCCCTGCCTCTGATTCCGCACCTCTGATTCCACGCCTCTATTTCCTTGTCTCTGATTCCACGCCTCTGATTCCCTGCCTCTGATACCCTGCCTCTCTTTGCCTGCCTCTATTTCCGTGCCTCTTTCTCTGCATCTAGATTCCCACATCTGATTTGCCCCCTCTGATTACCCGCCTCTGATTCCATGCCTCTGATTCCCCACCTCTGATTCCCCGCCTCTGATTCCCCGCCTCTGATTCCCTGCCTCAGATACCCCGCCTCAGATTCCCCGCCTCAGATTCCCCGTCTCAGATTCCCCACCTCAGATTCCCCGCCTCAGATTCCCGCCTCAGATTCCCCGCCTCAGATTCCCCGCCTCAGATTCCCCACCTCAGATTCCCCGCCTCAGATTCCCCGCCTCAGATTCCCTGCCTCAGATTCCCTGCCTCTGATTGCCTGCCTCTGATTGCCTGCCTCTGATTCCCTGCCTCTGATTCCCTGCCTCTGATTCCCTGCCTCTGATTCGCTGCCTCTGATTCCCTGCCTCTGATTCCCTGCCTCTAAATCCCTGCCTCTGATTCCCTGCCTCTGATTCCGCGCCTCTGATTCCACACCTCTATTTCCGTGTCTCTGATTCCCCGCCTCAGATTCCCTGCATCAGATACCCTGCCTCTGTTTGCCTGCCTCTATTTCCGTGCCTCTTTCTCTGCATCTAGATTCCCACATCTGATTTGCCCCCTCTGATTACCCGCCTCTGATTCCATGCCTCTGATTCCCCGCCTCTGATTCCCCGCCTCTGATTCCCCGCCTCTGATTCCCCGCCTCAGATTCCCCGGCTCTGATTCCCTGCCTGAGATTCCCTGCCTCAGATACCCCGCCTCAGATTCCCCGCCTCAGATTCCCCGTCTCAGATTCCCCGCCTCAGATTCCCCGCCTCAGATTCCCCGCCTCAGATTCCCCGCCTCAGATTCCTCGCCTCAGATTCCCCGCCTCAGATTCCCCGCCTCAGATTCCCTGCCTCTGATTGCCTGCCTCTGATTCCCTGCCTCTGATTCCCTGCCTCTGATTCCCTGCCTCTGATTCCCTGCCTCTAAATCCCTGCCTCAGATTCCCTGCCTCTGATTGCCTGCCTCTGATTCCCTCCCTCTGATTGCCTGCCTCTGATTCCCTGCCTCTGATTCCCTGCCTCTGATTCCCTGCCTCTGATTCCCTGCCTCTAAATCCCTGCCTCAGATTCCCTGCCTCTGATTCCCTGCCTCTGATTCCCTGCCTCTGATTCCCTGCCTCTAAATCCCTGCCTCAGATTCCCTGCCTCTGATTCCTGCCTCAGATTCCCTGCCTCAGATTCCCTGCCTCAGATTTCCTGCTTCTGATTCCCCGCCTTTGATTCCCTGCCTCTTATTCCCCGCCTCTGATTCCCCGCATCTGATTCCCCGCCTCTGATACCCCGCCTCCGATTCCACACCAATGTTTCACCGCCTCTGATTCTCTGCCTCTTATTTCCCGGCTCAGATTCGCCGGCTCTGATTCCGCGCCTCTGATTCCACGCTTCTCTTTCCGTGTCTCTGATAGCCCGCCTCTGATTCCCCGCCTCTGATTCCCCACCTTCCATTCCCTGCCTCTCTTTGCCTGCCTCTATTTCCGTGCCTCTTTCTCTGCATCTAGTTTCCCACATCTCATTTGCCCCCTCTGATTACCCGCCTCTGATTCCATGCCTCTGATTCCCCGCCTCTGATTCCCCGCCTCTGATTCCCCGCCTCTGATTCCCTGCCTCAGATTCACTGCCTCAGATTCCTTTCCTCAGATTCCCTGCCTCTGTTTCCCTGCCTCTGATTCCCCACATCTGATTCCCCACCTCAGATTCCCCGGCTCTGATTCCCTGCCTGAGATTCCATGCCTCAGATTCCCCGCCTCAGATTCCCTGCCTCAGATTCCCCGCCTCAGATTCCCCGCCTCAGATGCCCCGCCTCTGATTCCCCGCCTCTGATTCCCCGCCTCTGATTCCCTGCCTCTGATTCCCCGCCTCTGAATCCCCGCCTCTGATTCCCCGCCTCAGATTCCCCGGCTCAGATTCCCCGTCTCAGATTCCCCGCCTCAGATTCCTCGCCTCAGATTCCCCGCCTCAGATTCCCCGCCTCAGATTCCCCGCCTCAGATTCCCCGCCTCAGATTCCCCGCCTCAGATTCCCCGCCTCAGATTCCCTGCCTCAGATTCCCTGCCTCTGATTGCCTGCCTCTGATTCCCTGCCTCTGATTCCCTGCCTCTGATTCCCTGCCTCTGATTCCCTGCCTCTGATTCCCTGCCTCTGATTCCCTGCCTCTGATTCCCTGCCTGTAAATCCCTGCCTCTGATTCCCTGCCTCTGATTTCCTGCCTCTGATTCCGCGCCTCTGATTCCCCGCTTCTGATTTCCTGCCTCTGATTCCGTGCCTCTGATTCCCCGCCTCTCTTTCCGTGTCTCTGATTCCACGCCTCAGATTCCCTGCCTCAGATACCCTGCCTCTCTTTGCCTGCCTCTATTTCCGTGCCTCTTTCTCTGCATCTAGTTTCCCACATCTCATTTGCCCCCTCTGATTACCCGCCTCTGATTCCATGCCTCTGATTCCCCGCCTCTGATTCCCCGCCTCTGATTCCCCGCCTCTGATTCCCTGCCTCAGATTCCCTGCCTCAGATTCCTTTCCTCAGATTCCCTGCCTCTGTTTCCCTGCCTCTGATTCCCCACATCTGATTCCCCACCTCAGATTCCCCGGCTCTGATTCCCTGCCTGAGATTCCATGCCTCAGATTCCCCGCCTCAGATTCCCTGCCTCAGATTCCCCGCCTCAGATTCCCCGCCTCAGATGCCCCGCCTCAGATTCCCCGCCTCAGAATCCCCGCCTCAGATTCCCCGCCTCAGTTTCTCCACCTCAGATTCCCCGCCTCAGATTCCCTGCCTCAGATTCCCTGCCTCAGATTCCCTGCCTCAGCTTCCCTTCATCTGATTCCCTTCATCTGATTCCCTGCCTCTGATTCCCTGCCTCTGATTCCCTGCCTCTGATTCCCCGCCTCTGATTCCCCGCCTCAGATTCCCTGCCTCAGATTCCCTGCCTCAGATTTCCTGCCTCAGATTCCCTGCCTCTGATTGCCTGCCTCTGATTCCCTGCCTCTGATTCCCTGCCTCTGATTCCCTGCCTCTGATTCCCTGCCTCTGATTCCCTGCCTCTGATTCCCTGCCTCTGATTCCGCACCTCTGATTCCACGCCTCTCTTTCCTTGTCTCTGATTCCACGCCTCTGATTCCATGCCTCTGATTCACTGCCTCAGATTCTGTGCCTCAGATTCCCCGACTCAGATTTACCGCCTCAGATTCCCCGCCTCAGATTCCCTGCCTCAGATTCCCTGCCTCAGATTCCCTGCCTCAGATTCCCTGCCTCAGATTCCCTGTCTCCGATTCCCCGCCTCTGATTCCCCGCCTCTGATTCCCTGCCACTGATACCCCACCTCCGATTCCACACCAATGTTTCACAGCCTCTGTTTCTCTGCCTCTTATTTCCCGGTTCAGATTCGCCTGCTCTGATTCGGCGCCTCTGATACCACGCTTCTCTTTCCGTGTCTCTGATAGCCCGCCTCTGATTCCCCGCCTCTGATTCCCCACCTTTCATTCCCCGCCTCTCTTTCCCTGCCTCGATTTCCGCGCCTCTTTCTCTGCCTCTCTTTCCCCACATCCCTTTTCCTCCCGCAGATTCCCCGCCTCTGATTCCCCGCCTCTGATTCCCTGCCTCTGATTCCCCGCCTCTGATTCCCTGCCTCAGATTCCCTGCCTCAGATTCCCTGCCTCAGATTCCCGGCCTCTGATTCCCCACCTCTGATTTCCCGCCTCTTATTTCCCGCCTCTGATTCCCCGCCTCTGATTCCCCGCCTCTGATTCCCTGCCTCTGTTTCCCCGCCTCTGAATCCCCGCCTCTGATTCCCCGCCTCAGATTCCCCGGCTCTGATTCCCTGCCTGAGATTCCCTGCCTCAGATACCCCGCCTCAGATTCCCCGCCTCAGATTCCCCGTCTCAGATTCCCCACCACAGATTCCCCGCCTCAGATTCCCTGCCTCTGATTGCCTGCCTCTGATTGCCTGCCTCTGATTCCCTGCCTCTGATTCCCTGCCTCTGATTCCCTGCCTCTGATTCCCTGCCTCTGATTCCCTGCCTCTAAATCCCTGCCTCTGATTCCCTGCCTCTGATTCCGCGCCTCTGATTCCACACCTCTATTTCCGTGTCTCTGATTCCCCGCCTCAAATTCCCTGCCTCAGATACCCTGCCTCTCTTTGCCTGCCTCTATTTCCGTGCCTCTTTCTCTGCATCTAGATTCCCACATCTGATTTGCCCCCTCTGATTCCCTGCCTCTGATTCCGCGCCTCTGATTCCACACCTCTATTTCCGTGTCTCTGATTCCCCGCCTCAAATTCCCTGCCTCAGATACCCTGCCTCTCTTTGCCTGCCTCTATTTCCGTGCCTCTTTCTCTGCATCTAGATTCCCACATCTGATTTGCCCCCTCTGATTCCCCGCCTCTGATTCCCCGCCTCTGATTCCCCGCCTCTGATTCCCCGCCTCAGATTCCCCGGCTCTGATTCCCCGCCTCAGATTCCCCGCCTCAGATTCCCCGCCTCAGATTCCCCGTCTCAGATTCCCCGCCTCAGATTCCCCGCCTCAGATTCCCCGCCTCAGATTCCCCGCCTCAGATTCCCCGCCTCAGATTCCCCGCCTCAGATTCCCCGCCTCAGATTCCCCGCCTCAGATTCCCTGCCTCTGATTGCCTGCCTCTGATTCCCTGCCTCTGATTCCCTCCCTCTGATTGCCTGCCTCTGATTCCCTGCCTCTGATTCCCTGCCTCTGATTCCCTGCCTCTGATTCCCTGCCTCTAAATCCCTGCCTCTGATTCCCTGCCTCTGATTCCGCGCCTCTGATTCCCCGCCTCTCTTTCCGTGTCTCTGATTCCCCGCCTCAGATTCCCTGCCTCAGATACCCTGCCTCTCTTTGCCTGCCTCTATTTCCGTGCCTCTTTCTCTGCATCTAGATTCCCACATCTGATTTGCCCCCTCTGATTACCCGCCTCTGATTCCATGCCTCTGATTCCCCGCCTCTGATTCCCCGCCTCTGATTCCCCGCCTCTGATTCCCTGCCTCAGATTCCCTGCCTCAGATTCCTTTCCTCAGATTCCCTGCCTCTGTTTCCCCGCCTCTGATTCCCCACGTCTTATTCCCCACCTCAGATTCCCCGGCTCTGATTCCCTGCCTGAGATTCCATGCCTCAGATTCCCCGCCTCAGATTCCCTGCCTCAGATTCCCCGCCTCAGATTCCCCGCCTCAGATGCCCCGCCTCAGATTCCCCGCCTCAGATTCCCCGCCTCAGATTCTCCGCCTCAGATTCCCCGCCTCAGATTCCCTGCCTCAGATTCCCTGCCTCAGATTCCCTGCCTCAGCTTCCCTTCATCTGATTCCCTTCATCTGATTCCCTGCCTCTGATTCCCTGCCTCTGATTCCCTGCCTCTGATTCCCCACCTCTGATTCCCCACCTCAGATTCCCTGCCTCAGATTCCCTGCCTCAGATTCCCTGCCTCAGATTTCCTGCCTCAGATTCCCTGCCTCTGATTGCCTGCCTCTGATTCTCTGCCTCTGATTCCCTGCCTCTGATTCCCTGCCTCTGATTCCCTGCCTCTGATTCCCTGCCTCTGATTCCCTTCCTCTGATTCCGCACCTCTGATTCCACGCCTCTCTTTCCTTGTCTCTGATTCCACGCCTCTGATTCCCTGCCTCTGATACCCTGCCTCTCTTTGCCTGCCTCTATTTCCGTGCCTCTTTCTCTGCATCTAGTTTCCCACATCTCATTTGCCCCCTCTGATAACCCGCCTCTGATTCCATGCCTCTGATTCACTGCCTCAGATTCTGTGCCTCAGATTCCCCGACTCAGATTTACCGCCTCAGATTCCCCGCCTCAGATTCCCTGCCTCAGATTCCCTGCCTCAGATTCCCTGCCTCAGATTCCCTGCCTCAGATTCCCTGTCTCCGATTCCCCGCCTCTGATTCCCCGCCTCTGATTCCCTGCCACTGATACCCCGCCTCCGATTCCACACCAATGTTTCACAGCCTCTGTTTCTCTGCCTCTTATTTCCCGGCTCAGATTCGCCGGCTCTGATTCCGCGCCTCTGATACCACGCTTCTCTTTCCGTGTCTCTGATTGCCCGCCTCTGATTCCCCGCCTCTGATTCCCCACCTTTCATTCCCCGCCTCTCTTTCCCTGCCTCTATTTCCGCGCCTCTTTCTCTGCCTCTCTTTCCCCACATCTCTTTTCCTCCCGCAGATTCCCCGCCTCTGATTCCCTGCCTGAGATTCCCTGCCTCAGATACCCCGCCTCAGATTCCCCGCCTCAGATTCCCCGTCTCAGATTCCCCACCTCAGATTCCCCGCCTCAGATTCCCCGCCTCAGATTCCCCGCCTCAGATTCCCCGCCTCAGATTCCCCGCCTCAGATTCCCCGCCTCAGATTCCCTGCCTCAGATTCCCTGCCTCTGATTGCCTGCCTCTGATTCCCTGCCTCTGATTCCCTGCCTCTGATTCCCTGCCTCTGATTCCCTGCCTCTGATTCCCTGCCTCTGATTCCCTACCTCTGATTCCCTGCCTCTAAATCCCTGCCTCTGATTCCCTGCCTCTGATTCCGCGCCTCTGATTCCCCACCTCTCTTTCCGTGTCTCTATTCCCCGCCTCAGATTCCCTGCCTCAGATACCCTGCCTCTCTTTGCCTGCCTCTATTTCCGTGCCTCTTTCTCTGCATCTAGATTCCCACATCTGATTTGCCCTCTCTGATTACCCGCCTCTGATTCCATGCCTCTGATTCCCCGCCTCTGATTCCCTGCCTCAGATTCCCTGCCTCAGATTCCTTTCCTCAGATTCCCTGCCTCTGTTTCCCTGCCTCTGATTCCCCACATCTGATTCCCCACCTCAGATTCCCCGGCTCTGATTCCCTGCCTGAGATTCCATGCCTCAGATTCCCCGCCTCAGATTCCCTGCCTCAGATTCCCCGCCTCAGATTCCCCGCCTCAGATGCCCCGCCTCAGATTCCCCGCCTCAGATTCCCCGCCTCAGATTCTCCGCCTCAGATTCCCCGCCTCAGATTCCCTGCCTCAGATTCCCTGCCTCAGATTCCCTGCCTCAGCTTCCCTTCATCTGATTCCCTTCATCTGATTCCCTGCCTCTGATTCCCTGCCTCTGATTCCCTGCCTCTGATTCCCCACCTCTGATTCCCCACCTCAGATTCCCTGCCTCAGATTCCCTGCCTCAGATTCCCTGCCTCAGATTTCCTGCCTCAGATTCCCTGCCTCTGATTGCCTGCCTCTGATTCTCTGCCTCTGATTCCCTGCCTCTGATTCCCTGCCTCTGATTCCCTGCCTCTGATTCCCTGCCTCTGATTCCCTTCCTCTGATTCCGCACCTCTGATTCCACGCCTCTCTTTCCTTGTCTCTGATTCCACGCCTCTGATTCCCTGCCTCTGATACCCTGCCTCTCTTTGCCTGCCTCTATTTCCGTGCCTCTTTCTCTGCATCTAGTTTCCCACATCTCATTTGCCCCCTCTGATAACCCGCCTCTGATTCCATGCCTCTGATTCACTGCCTCAGATTCTGTGCCTCAGATTCCCCGACTCAGATTTACCGCCTCAGATTCCCCGCCTCAGATTCCCTGCCTCAGATTCCCTGCCTCAGATTCCCTGCCTCAGATTCCCTGCCTCAGATTCCCTGTCTCCGATTCCCCGCCTCTGATTCCCCGCCTCTGATTCCCTGCCACTGATACCCCGCCTCCGATTCCACACCAATGTTTCACAGCCTCTGTTTCTCTGCCTCTTATTTCCCGGCTCAGATTCGCCGGCTCTGATTCCGCGCCTCTGATACCACGCTTCTCTTTCCGTGTCTCTGATTGCCCGCCTCTGATTCCCCGCCTCTGATTCCCCACCTTTCATTCCCCGCCTCTCTTTCCCTGCCTCTATTTCCGCGCCTCTTTCTCTGCCTCTCTTTCCCCACATCTCTTTTCCTCCCGCAGATTCCCCGCCTCTGATTCCCTGCCTGAGATTCCCTGCCTCAGATACCCCGCCTCAGATTCCCCGCCTCAGATTCCCCGTCTCAGATTCCCCACCTCAGATTCCCCGCCTCAGATTCCCCGCCTCAGATTCCCCGCCTCAGATTCCCCGCCTCAGATTCCCCGCCTCAGATTCCCCGCCTCAGATTCCCTGCCTCAGATTCCCTGCCTCTGATTGCCTGCCTCTGATTCCCTGCCTCTGATTCCCTGCCTCTGATTCCCTGCCTCTGATTCCCTGCCTCTGATTCCCTGCCTCTGATTCCCTACCTCTGATTCCCTGCCTCTAAATCCCTGCCTCTGATTCCCTGCCTCTGATTCCGCGCCTCTGATTCCCCACCTCTCTTTCCGTGTCTCTATTCCCCGCCTCAGATTCCCTGCCTCAGATACCCTGCCTCTCTTTGCCTGCCTCTATTTCCGTGCCTCTTTCTCTGCATCTAGATTCCCACATCTGATTTGCCCTCTCTGATTACCCGCCTCTGATTCCATGCCTCTGATTCCCCGCCTCTGATTCCCTGCCTCAGATTCCCTGCCTCAGATTCCTTTCCTCAGATTCCCTGCCTCTGTTTCCCTGCCTCTGATTCCCCACATCTGATTCCCCACCTCAGATTCCCCGGCTCTGATTCCCTGCCTGAGATTCCATGCCTCAGATTCCCCGCCTCAGATTCCCTGCCTCAGATTCCCCGCCTCAGATTCCCCGCCTCAGATGCCCCGCCTCAGATTCCCCGCCTCAGATTCCCCGCCACAGTTTCTCCGCCTCAGATTCCCCGCCTCAGATTCCCTGCCTCAGATTCCCTGCCTCAGATTCCCTGCCTCAGCTTCCCTTCATCTGATTCCCTTCATCTGATTCCCTGCCTCTGATTCCCTGCCTCTGATTCCCTGCCTCTGATTCCCCGCCTCTGATTCACCACCTCAGATTCCCTGCCTCAGATTCCCTGCCTCAGATTCCCTGCCTCAGATTTCCTGCCTCAGATTCCCTGCCTCTGATTGCCTGCCTCTGATTCCCTGCCTCTGATTCCCTGCCTCTGATTCCCTGCCTCTGATTCCCTGCCTCTGATTCCCTGCCTCTGATTCCCTGCCTCTGATTCCCTGCCTCTGATTCCGCACCTCTGATTCCACGCCTCTCTTTCCTTGTCTCTGATTCCACGCCTCTGATTCCCTGCCTCTGATACCCTGCCTCTCTTTGCCTGCCTCTATTTCCGTGCCTCTTTCTCTGCATCTAGTTTCCCACATCTCATTTGCCCCCTCTGATAACCCGCCTCTGATTCCATGCCTCTGATTCACTGCCTCAGATTCTGTGCCTCAGATTCCCCGACTCAGATTTACCGCCTCAGATTCCCCGCCTCAGATTCCCTGCCTCAGATTCCCTGCCTCAGATTCCCTGCCTCAGATTCCCTGCCTCAGATTCCCTGTCTCCGATTCCCCGCCTCTGATTCCCCGCCTCTGATTCCCTGCCAGTGATACCCCGCCTCCGATTCCACACCAATGTTTCACAGCCTCTGTTTCTCTGCCTCTTATTTCCCGGCTCAGATTCGCCGGCTCTGATTCCGCGCCTCTGATACCACGCTTCTCTTTCCGTGTCTCTGATTGCCCGCCTCTGATTCCCCGCCTCTGATTCCCCACCTTTCATTCCCCGCCTCTCTTTCCCTGCCTCTATTTCCGCGCCTCTTTCTCTGCCTCTCTTTCCCCACATTTCTTTTCCTCCCGCAGATTCCCCGCCTCTGATTCCCCGCCTCTGATTCCCTGCCTCTGATTCCCCGCCTCTGATTCCCTGCCTCAGATTCCCTGCCTCAGATTCCCTGCCTCAGATTCCCGGCCTCTGATTCCCCGCCTCTGATTCCCCGCCTCTTATTTCCCGCCTCTGATTCCCCGCCTCTGATTCCCCGCCTCTGATTCCCTGCCTCAGATTCCCCGGCTCTGATTCCCTGCATCAGATTCCCTGCCTCAGATTCCCTGCCTCTGATTCCCCGCCTCTGATTTCCTGCCTCTGATTCCCCGCCTCTGATTCCCTGCCTCAGATTCCCTGCCTCAGATTCCCTGCCTCAGATTCCCTGCCTCTGATTCCCTGCATTTGATTCCCCGCCTCTTATTCACCGCCTCTGATTCCCCGCCTCTGATTCCCCGCCTCTGATTCCCTGCCTCTGTTTCCCCGCCTCTGAATCCCCGCCTCTGATTCCCCGCCTCAGATTCCCCGCCTCTGATTCCCTGCCTGAGATTCCCTGCCTCAGATACCCCGCCTCAGATTCCCCGCCTCAGATTCCCCGTCTCAGATTCCCCACCTCAGATTCCCCGCCTCAGATTCCCCGCCTCAGATTCCCCGCCTCAGATTCCCCGCCTCAGATTCCCCGCCTCAGATTCCCCGCCTCAGATTCCCTGCCTCAGATTGCCTGCCTCTGATTGCCTGCCTCTGATTCCCTGCCTCTGATTCCCTGCCTCTGATTCCCTGCCTCTGATTCCCTGCCTCTGATTCCCTGCCTCTGATTCCCTACCTCTGATTCCCTGCCTCTAAATCCCTGCCTCTGATTCCCTGCCTCTGATTCCGCGCCTCTGATTCCCCACCTCTCCTTCCGTGTCTCTGATTCCCCGCCTCAGATTCCCTGCCTCAGATACCCTGCCTCTCTTTGCCTGCCTCTATTTCCGTGCCTCTTTCTCTGCATCTAGATTCCCACATCTGATTTGCCCCCTCTGATTACCCGCCTCTGATTCCATGCCTCAGATTCCCTGCCTCAGATTCCTTTACTCAGATTCCCTGCCTCTGTTTCCCTGCCTCTGATTCCCCACATCTGATTCTCCTCCTCAGATTCCCCGGCTCTGATTCCCTGCCTGAGATTCCATGCCTCAGATTCCCCGCCTCAGATTCCCTGCCTCAGATTACCCGCCTCAGATTCCCCGCCTCAGATGCCCCACCTCAGATTCCCCGCCTCAGATTCCCCGCCTCAGATTCCCCGCCTCAGTTTCTCCGCCTCAGATTCCCCGCCTCAGATTCCCTGCCTCAGATTCCCTGCCTCAGATTCCCTGCCTCAGCTTCCCTTCATCTGATTCCCTTCATCTGATTCCCTGCCTCTGATTCCCTGCCTCTGATTCCCTGCCTCTGATTCCCCGCCTCTGATTCCCCGCCTCAGATTCCCTGCCTCAGATTCCCTGC
The DNA here is from genome assembly GCF_036971445.1 of Narcine bancroftii. Classification (NCBI taxonomy): domain Eukaryota; kingdom Metazoa; phylum Chordata; class Chondrichthyes; order Torpediniformes; family Narcinidae; genus Narcine; species Narcine bancroftii. The sequence continues at coordinate 633,798 of NW_027211879.1, read as the reverse complement.
CTCAGATTCCCTGCCTCAGATTTCCTGCCTCAGATTCCCTGCCTCTGATTGCCTGCCTCTGATTCCCTGCCTCTGATTCCCTGCCTCTGATTCCCTGCCTCTGATTCCCTGCCTCTGATTCCCTGCCTCTGATTCCCTGCCTCTGATTCCGCACCTCTGATTCCACGCCTCTCTTTCCTTGTCTCTGATTCCACGCCTCTGATTCCCTGCCTCTGATACCCTGCCTCTCTTTGCCTGCCTCTATTTCCGTGCCTCTTTCTCTGCATCTAGTTTCCCACATCTCATTTGCCCCCTCTGATAACCCGCCTCTGATTCCATGCCTCTGATTCACTGCCTCAGATTCTGTGCCTCAGATTCCCCGACTCAGATTTACCGCCTCAGATTCCCCGCCTCAGATTCCCTGCCTCAGATTCCCTGCCTCAGATTCCCTGCCTCAGATTCCCTGCCTCAGATTCCCTGTCTCCTATTCCCCGCCTCTGATTCCCCGCCTCTGATTCCCTGCCACTGATACCCCGCCTCCGATTCCACACCAATGTTTCACAGCCTCTGTTTCTCTGCCTCTTATCTCCCGGCTCAGATTCGCCGGCTCTGATTCGGCGCCTCTGATACCACGCTTCTCTTTCCGTGTCTCTGATAGCCCGCCTCTGATTCCCCGCCTCTGATTCCCCACCTTTCATTCCCCGCCTCTCTTTCCCTGCCTCTATTTCCGCGCCTCTTTCTCTGCCTCTCTTTCCCCACATCTCTTTTCCTCCCGCAGATTCCCCGCCTCTGATTCCCCGCCTCTGACTCCCTGCCTCTGATTCCCCGCCTCTGATTCCCTGCCTCAGATTCTCTGCCTCAGATTCCCTGCCTCAGATTCCCGGCCTCTGATTCCCCGCCTCTGATTTCCCGCCTCTTATTTCCCGCCTCTGATTCCCCGCCTCTGATTCCCCGCCTCTGATTCCCTGCCTCATATTCCCCGGCTCTGATTCCCTGCATCAGATTCCCTGCCTCAGATTCCCTGCCTCTGATTCCCCGCCTCTGATTCCCTGCCTCTGATTCCCCGCCTCTGATTCCCTGCCCTAGATTCCCTGCCTCATATTCCCTGCCTCAGATTCCCTGCCTCTGATTCCCTGCCTTTGATTCCCCGCCTCTTATTCCCCGCCTCTGATTCCCCGCCTCTGATTCCCCGCCTCTGATTCCCTGCCTCTGTTTCCCCGCCTCTGAATCCCCGCCTCTGATTTCCCGCCTCAGATTCCCCGGCTCTGATTCCCTGCCTGAGATTCCCTGCCTCAGATACCCCGCCTCAGATTCCCCGCCTCAGATTCCCCGTCTCAGATTCCCCACCTCAGATTCCCCGCCTCAGATTCCCCGCCTCAGATTCCCCGCCTCAGATTCCCCGCCTCAGATTCCCCACCTCAGATTCCCCGCCTCAGATTCCCCGCCTCAGATTCCCTGCCTCAGATTCCCTGCCTCTGATTGCCTGCCTCTGATTGCCTGCCTCTGATTCCCTGCCTCTGATTCCCTGCCTCTGATTCCCTGCCTCTGATTCGCTGCCTCTGATTCCCTGCCTCTGATTCCCTGCCTCTAAATCCCTGCCTCTGATTCCCTGCCTCTGATTCCGCGCCTCTGATTCCACACCTCTATTTCCGTGTCTCTGATTCCCCGCCTCAGATTCCCTGCATCAGATATCCTGCCTCTGTTTGCCTGCCTCTATTTCCGTGCCTCTTTCTCTGCATCTAGATTCCCACATCTGATTTGCCCCCTCTGATTACCCGCCTCTGATTCCATGCCTCTGATTCCCCGCCTCTGATTCCCCGCCTCTGATTCCCCGGCTCTGATTCCCTGCCTGAGATTCCCTGCCTCAGATACCCCGCCTCAGATTCCCCGCCTCAGATTCCCCGTCTCAGATTCCCCGCCTCAGATTCCCCGCCTCAGATTCCCCGCCTCAGATTCCCCGCCTCAGATTCCTCGCCTCAGATTCCCCGCCTCAGATTCCCCGCCTCAGATTCCCTGCCTCTGATTGCCTGCCTCTGATTCCCTGCCTCTGATTCCCTGCCTCTGATGCCCTGCCTCTGATTCCCTGCCTCTAAATCCCTGCCTCAGATTCCCTGCCTCTGATTGCCTGCCTCTGATTCCCTCCCTCTGATTGCCTGCCTCTGATTCCCTGCCTCTGATTCCCTGCCTCTGATTCCCTGCCTCTAAATCCCTGCCTCAGATTCCCTGCCTCTGATTGCCTGCCTCTGATTCCCTGCCTCTGATTCCCTCCCTCTGATTGCCTGCCTCTGATTCCTGCCTCAGATTCCCTGCCTCAGATTCCCTGCCTCAGATTTCCTGCTTCTGATTCCCCGCCTTTGATTCCCTGCCTCTTATTCCCCGCCTCTGATTCCCCGCATCTGATTCCCCGCCTCTGATTCCCTGCCTCTGATTCCCTGCCTCTGATTCCCTGCCTCTGATTCCCTGCCTCTTATTCCCTGCCTCTGATTCCCTGCCACTGATACCCCGCCTCCGATTCCACACCAATGTTTCACCGCCTCTGATTCTCTGCCTCTTATTTCCCGGCTCAGATTCGCCGGCTCTGATTCTGCGCCTCTGATTCCACGCTTCTCTTTCCGTGTCTCTGATAGCCCGCCTCTGATTCCCCGCCTCTGATTCCCCACCTTCCATTCCCTGCCTCTCTTTGCCTGCCTCTATTTCCGTGCCTCTTTCTCTGCATCTAGTTTCCCACATCTCATTTGCCCCCTCTGATTACCCGCCTCTGATTCCATGCCTCTGATTCCCCGCCTCTGATTCCCCGCCTCTGATTCCCCGCCTCTGATTCCCTGCCTCAGATTCCCTGCCTCAGATTCCATTCCTCAGATTCCCTGCCTCTGTTTCCCTGCCTCTGATTCCCCACATCTGATTCCCCACCTCAGATTCCCCGGCTCTGATTCCCTGCCTGAGATTCCATGCCTCAGATTCCCCGCCTCAGATTCCCTGCCTCAGATTCCCCGCCTCAGGTTCCCCGCCTCAGATGCCCCGCCTCTGATTCCCCGCCTCTGATTCCCCGCCTCTGATTCCCTGCCTCTGTTTCCCCGCCTCTGAATCCCCGCCTCTGATTCCCCGCCTCAGATTCCCCGGCTCAGATTCCCCGTCTCAGATTCCCCGCCTCAGATTCCTCGCCTCAGATTCCCCGCCTCAGATTCCCCGCCTCAGATTCCCCGCCTCAGATTCCCGCCTCAGATTCCCCGCCTCAGATTCCCCGCCTCAGATTCCCTGCCTCAGATTCCCTGCCTCTGATTGCCTGCCTCTGATTCCCTGCCTCTGATTCCCTGCCTCTGATTCCCTGCCTCTGATTCCCTGCCTCTGATTCCCTGCCTCTGATTCCCTGCCTCTGATTCCCTGCCTGTAAATCCCTGCCTCTGATTCCCTGCCTCTGATTTCCTGCCTCTGATTCCGCGCCTCTGATTCCCCGCTTCTGATTCCCTGCCTCTGATTCCCTGCCTCTGATTCCCTGCCTCTAAATCCCTGCCTCTGATTCCCTGCCTCTGATTTCCTGCCTCTGATTCCGCGCCTCTGATTCCCCGCCTCTCTTTCCGTGTCTCTGATTCCACGCCTCAGATTCCCTGCCTCAGATACCCTGCCTCTCTTTGCCTGCCTCTATTTCCGTGCCTCTTTCTCTGCATCTAGTTTCCCACATCTCATTTGCCCCCTCTGATTACCCGCCTCTGATTCCATGCCTCTGATTCCCCGCCTCTGATTCCCCGCCTCTGATTCCCCGCCTCTGATTCCCTGCCTCAGATTCCCTGCCTCAGATTCCTTTCCTCAGATTCCCTGCCTCTGTTTCCCTGCCTCTGATTCCCCACATCTGATTCCCCACCTCAGATTCCCCGGCTCTGATTCCCTGCCTGAGATTCCATGCCTCAGATTCCCCGCCTCAGATTCCCTGCCTCAGATTCCCCGCCTCAGATTCCCCGCCTCAGATGCCCCGCCTCAGATTCCCCGCCTCAGAATCCCCGCCTCAGATTCCCCGCCTCAGTTTCTCCACCTCAGATTCCCCGCCTCAGATTCCCTGCCTCAGATTCCCTGCCTCAGATTCCCTGCCTCAGCTTCCCTTCATCTGATTCCCTTCATCTGATTCCCTGCCTCTGATTCCCTGCCTCTGATTCCCTGCCTCTGATTCCCCGCCTCTGATTCCCCGCCTCAGATTCCCTGCCTCAGATTCCCTGCCTCAGATTCCCTGCCTCAGATTTCCTGCCTCAGATTCCCTGCCTCTGATTGCCTGCCTCTGATTCCCTGCCTCTGATTCCCTGCCTCTGATTCCCTGCCTCTGATTCCCTGCCTCTGATTCCCTGCCTCTGATTCCCTGCCTCTGATTCCGCACCTCTGATTCCACGCCTCTCTTTCCTTGTCTCTGATTCCACGCCTCTGATTCCATGCCTCTGATTCACTGCCTCAGATTCTGTGCCTCAGATTCCCCGACTCAGATTTACCGCCTCAGATTCCCCGCCTCAGATTCCCTGCCTCAGATTCCCTGCCTCAGATTCCCTGCCTCAGATTCCCTGCCTCAGATTCCCTGTCTCCGATTCCCCGCCTCTGATTCCCCGCCTCTGATTCCCTGCCACTGATACCCCGCCTCCGATTCCACACCAATGTTTCACAGCCTCTGTTTCTCTGCCTCTTATTTCCCGGCTCAGATTCGCCGGCTCTGATTCGGCGCCTCTGATACCACGCTTCTCTTTCCGTGTCTCTGATAGCCCGCCTCTGATTCCCCGCCTCTGATTCCCCACCTTTCATTCCCCGCCTCTCTTTCCCTGCCTCGATTTCCGCGCCTCTTTCTCTGCCTCTCTTTCCCCACATCTCTTTTCCTCCCGCAGATTCCCCGCCTCTGATTCCCCGCCTCTGATTCCCTGCCTCTGATTCCCCGCCTCTGATTCCCTGCCTCAGATTCCCTGCCTCAGATTCCCTGCCTCAGATTCCCGGCCTCTGATTCCCCGCCTCTGATTTCCCGCCTCTTATTTCCCGCCTCTGATTCCCCGCCTCTGATTCCCCGCCTCTGATTCCCTGCCTCTGTTTCCCCGCCTCTGAATCCCCGCCTCTGATTCCCCGCCTCAGATTCCCCGGCTCTGATTCCCTGCCTGAGATTCCCTGCCTCAGATACCCCGCCTCAGATTCCCCGCCTCAGATTCCCCGTCTCAGATTCCCCACCACAGATTCCCCGCCTCAGATTCCCCGCCTCAGATTCCCCGCCTCAGATTCCCCGCCTCAGATTCCCCGCCTCAGATTCCCCGCCTCAGATTCCCCGCCTCAGATTCCCCGCCTCAGATTCCCTGCCTCTGATTGCCTGCCTCTGATTGCCTGCCTCTGATTCCCTGCCTCTGATTCCCTGCCTCTGATTCCCTGCCTCTGATTCCCTGCCTCTGATTCCCTGCCTCTGATTCCCTGCCTCTAAATCCCTGCCTCTGATTCCCTGCCTCTGATTCCGCGCCTCTGATTCCACACCTCTATTTCCGTGTCTCTGATTCCCCGCCTCAAATTCCCTGCCTCAGATACCCTGCCTCTCTTTGCCTGCCTCTATTTCCGTGCCTCTTTCTCTGCATCTAGATTCCCACATCTGATTTGCCCCCTCTGATTACCCGCCTCTGATTCCATGCCTCTGATTCCCCGCCTCTGATTCCCCGCCTCTGATTCCCCGCCTCTGATTCCCCGCCTCAGATTCCCCGGCTCTGATTCCCCGCCTCAGATTCCCCGCCTCAGATTCCCCGCCTCAGATTCCCCGTCTCAGATTCCCCGCCTCAGATTCCCCGCCTCAGATTCCCCGCCTCAGATTCCCCGCCTCAGATTCCCCGCCTCAGATTCCCCGCCTCAGATTCCCCGCCTCAGATTCCCCGCCTCAGATTCCCTGCCTCTGATTGCCTGCCTCTGATTCCCTGCCTCTGATTCCCTCCCTCTGATTGCCTGCCTCTGATTCCCTGCCTCTGATTCCCTGCCTCTGATTCCCTGCCTCTGATTCCCTGCCTCTAAATGCCTGCCTCTGATTCCCTGCCTCTGATTCCGCGCCTCTGATTCCCCGCCTCTCTTTCCGTGTCTCTGATTCCCCGCCTCAGATTCCCTGCCTCAGATACCCTGCCTCTCTTTGCCTGCCTCTATTTCCGTGCCTCTTTCTCTGCATCTAGATTCCCACATCTGATTTGCCCCCTCTGATTACCCGCCTCTGATTCCATGCCTCTGATTCCCCGCCTCTGATTCCCCGCCTCTGATTCCCCGCCTCTGATTCCCTGCCTCAGATTCCCTGCCTCAGATTCCTTTCCTCAGATTCCCTGCCTCTGTTTCCCCGCCTCTGATTCCCCACGTCTTATTCCCCACCTCAGATTCCCCGCCTCTGATTCCCTGCCTGAGATTCCATGCCTCAGATTCCCCGCCTCAGATTCCCTGCCTCAGATTCCCCGCCTCAGATTCCCCGCCTCAGATTCCCCGCCTCAGATTCCCCACCTCAGATTCCCCTCCTCAGTTTCTCCTCCTCAGATTCCCCGCCTCAGATTCCCTGCCTCAGATTCCCTGCCTCAGATTCCCTGCCTCAGCTTCCCTTCATCTGATTCCCTTCATCTGATTCCCTCCCTCTGATTCCCTGCCTCTGATTCCCTGCCTCTGATTCCCCGCCTCTGATTCCCCGCCTCAGATTCCCTGCCTCGGATTCCCTGCCTCGGATTCCCTGCCTCTGATTCCCTGCCTCTGATTCCCTGCCTCTGATTCCTTGCCTCTGATTCCCTGCCTCTGATTCCGCACCTCTGATTCCACGCCTCTATTTCCTTGTCTCTGATTCCACGCCTCTGATTCCCTGCCTCTGATACCCTGCCTCTCTTTGCCTGCCTCTATTTCCGTGCCTCTTTCTCTGCATCTAGATTCCCACATCTGATTTGCCCCCTCTGATTACCCGCCTCTGATTCCATGCCTCTGATTCCCCACCTCTGATTCCCCGCCTCTGATTCCCCGCCTCTGATTCCCTGCCTCAGATACCCCGCCTCAGATTCCCCGCCTCAGATTCCCCGTCTCAGATTCCCCACCTCAGATTCCCCGCCTCAGATTCCCGCCTCAGATTCCCCGCCTCAGATTCCCCGCCTCAGATTCCCCACCTCAGATTCCCCGCCTCAGATTCCCCGCCTCAGATTCCCTGCCTCAGATTCCCTGCCTCTGATTGCCTGCCTCTGATTGCCTGCCTCTGATTCCCTGCCTCTGATTCCCTGCCTCTGATTCCCTGCCTCTGATTCCCTGCCTCTGATTCCCTGCCTCTGATTCCTGCCTCTAAATCCCTGCCTCTGATTCCCTGCCTCTGATTCCGCGCCTCTGATTCCACACCTCTATTTCCGTGTCTCTGATTCCCCGCCTCAGATTCCCTGCATCAGATACCCTGCCTCTCTTTGCCTGCCTCTATTTCCGTGCCTCTTTCTCTGCATCTAGATTCCCACATCTGATTTGCCCCCTCTGATTACCCGCCTCTGATTCCATGCCTCTGATTCCCCGCCTCTGATTCCCCGCCTCTGATTCCCCGCCTCTGATTCCCCGCCTCAGATTCCCCGGCTCTGATTCCCTGCTTGAGATTCCCTGCCTCAGATACCCCGCCTCAGATTCCCCGCCTCAGATTCCCCGTCTCAGATTCCCCGCCTCAGATTCCCCGCCTCAGATTCCCCGCCTCAGATTCCCCGCCTCAGATTCCCCGCCTCAGATTCCCTGCCTCTGATTGCCTGCCTCTGATTCCCTGCCTCTGATTCCCTCCCTCTGATTGCCTGCCTCTGATTCCCTGCCTCTGATTCCCTGCCTCTGATTCCCTGCCTCTAAATCCCTGCCTCAGATTCCCTGCCTCTGATTGCCTGCCTCTGATTCCCTGCCTCTGATTCCCTCCCTCTGATTGCCTGCCTCTGATTCCTGCCTCAGATTCCCTGCCTCAGATTCCCTGCCTCAGATTTCCTGCTTCTGATTCCCCGCCTTTGATTCCCTGCCTCTTATTCCCCGCCTCTGATTCCCCGCATCTGATTCCACACCTCTATTTCCGTGTCTCTGATTCCCCGCCTCAGATTCCCTGCATCAGATACCCTGCCTCTCTTTGCCTGCCTCTATTTCCGTGCCTCTTTCTCTGCATCTAGATTCCCACATCTGATTTGCCCCCTCTGATTACCCGCCTCTGATTCCATGCCTCTGATTCCCCGCCTCTGATTCCCCGCCTCTGATTCCCCGCCTCTGATTCCCCGCCTCAGATTCCCCGGCTCTGATTCCCTGCTTGAGATTCCCTGCCTCAGATACCCCGCCTCAGATTCCCCGCCTCAGATTCCCCGTCTCAGATTCCCCGCCTCAGATTCCCCGCCTCAGATTCCCCGCCTCAGATTCCCCGCCTCAGATTCCCCGCCTCAGATTCCCTGCCTCTGATTGCCTGCCTCTGATTCCCTGCCTCTGATTCCCTCCCTCTGATTGCCTGCCTCTGATTCCCTGCCTCTGATTCCCTGCCTCTGATTCCCTGCCTCTAAATCCCTGCCTCAGATTCCCTGCCTCTGATTGCCTGCCTCTGATTCCCTGCCTCAGATTCCCTCCCTCTGATTGCCTGCCTCTGATTCCTGCCTCAGATTCCCTGCCTCAGATTCCCTGCCTCAGATTTCCTGCTTCTGATTCCCCGCCTTTGATTCCCTGCCTCTTATTCCCCGCCTCTGATTCCCCGCATCTGATTCCCTGCCTCAGATTTCCTGCTTCTGATTCCCCGCCTTTGATTCCCTGCCTCTTATTCCCCGCCTCTGATTCCCCGCATCTGATTCCCCGCCTCTGATTCCCTGCCTCTGATTCCCTGCCTCTGATTCCCTGCCTCTGATTCCCTGCCTCTTATTCCCTGCCTCTGATTCCCTGCCACTGATACCCCGCCTCCGATTCCACACCAATGTTTCACCGCCTCTGTTTCTCTGCCTCTTATTTCCCGGCTCAGATTCGCCGGCTCTGATTCCACGCCTCTGATTCCACGCTTCTCTTTCCGTGTCTCTGATAGCCCGCCTCTGATTCCCCGCCTCTGATTCCCCACCTTCCATTCCCCGCCTCTCTTTCCCTGCCTCTATTTCCGCGCCTCTTTCTCTGCCTCTCTTTCTCCACATTTCTTTTCCTCCCACTGATTCCCCGCCTCTGATTCCCCGCCTCTGATTCCCTGCCTCTGATTCCCCGCCTTTGATACCCTGCCTCAGATTCCCTGCCTCAGATTCCCTGCCTCAGATTCCCGGCCTCTGATTCGCCGCCTCTGATTCCCCGCCACTTATTCCCCGCCTCTGATTCCCCGCCTCTGATTCCCCGCCTCTGATTCCCTGCCTCAGATTCCCCGTCTCTGATTCCCTGCATCAGATTCCCTTCCTCAGATTCCCTGCCTCTGATTCCCCGCCTCTGATTCCCTGCCTCTGATTCCCCGCCTCTGATTCCCTGCCTCAGATTCCCTGCCTCAGATTCCCTGCCTCAGATTCCCTGCCTCTGATTCCCCGCCTTTGCTTCCCCGCCTCTTATTCCCCGCCTCTGATTCCCCGCCTCTGATTCCCCGCCTCTGATTCCCTGCCTCTGTTTCCCCGCCTCTGAATCCCCGCCTCTGATTCCCCGCCTCAGATTCCCCGGCTCAGATTCCCCGTCTCAGATTCCCCGCCTCAGATTCCTCGCCTCAGATTCCCCGCCTCAGATTCCCCGCCTCAGATTCCCCGCCTCAGATTCCCCGCCTCAGATTCCCCGCCTCAGATTCCCCGCCTCAGATTCCCCGCCTCAGATTCCCTGCCTCTGATTGCCTGCCTCTGATTCCCTGCCTCTGATTCCCTGCCTCTGATTCCCTGCCTCTGATTCCCTGCCTCTGATTCCCTGCCTCTGATTCCCTGCCTCTGATTCCCTGCCTCTAAATCCCTGCCTCTGATTCCCTGCCTCTGATTTCCTGCCTCTGATTCCGCGCCTCTGATTCCCCGCCTCTGATTCCCTGCCTCTGATTCCCTGCCACTGATTCTCTGCCTCTAAATCCCTGCCTCTGATTCCCTGCCTCTGATTTCCTGCCTCTGATTCCGCGCCTCTGATTCCCCGCCTCTCTTTCCGTGTCTCTGATTCCACGCCTCAGATTCCCTGCCTCAGATACCCTGCCTCTCTTTGCCTGCCTCTATTTCCGTGCCTCTTTCTCTGCATCTAGTTTCCCACATCTCATTTGCCCCCTCTGATTACCCGCCTCTGATTCCATGCCTCTGATTCCCTGCCTCTGATTCCCCGCCTCTGATTCCCCGCCTCTGATTCCCTGCCTCAGATTCCCTGCCTCAGATTCCTTTCCTCAGATTCCCTGCCTCTGTTTCCCTGCCTCTGATTCCCCACATCTGATTCCCCACCTCAGATTCCCCGGCTCTGATTCCCTGCCTGAGATTCCATGCCTCAGATTCCCCGCCTCAGATTCCCTGCCTCAGATTCCCCGCCTCAGATTCCCCGCCTCAGATGCCCCGCCTCAGATTCCCCGCCTCAGAATCCCCGCCTCAGATTCCCCGCCTCAGTTTCTCCACCTCAGATTCCCCGCCTCAGATTCCCTGCCTCAGATTCCCTGCCTCAGATTCCCTGCCTCAGCTTCCCTTCATCTGATTCCCTTCATCTGATTCCCTGCCTCTGATTCCCAGCCTCTGATTCCCTGCCTCTGATTCCCCGCCTCTGATTCCCCGCCTCAGATTCCCTGCCTCAGATTCCCTGCCTCAGATTCCCTGCCTCAGATTCCCTGCCTCAGATTCCCTGCCTCTGATTGCCTGCCTCTGATTCCCTGCCTCTGATTCCCTGCCTCTGATTCCCTGCCTCTGATTCCCTGCCTCTGATTCCCTGCCTCTGATTCCGCACCTCTGATTCCACGCCTCTCTTTCCTTGTCTCTGATTCCACGCCTCTGATTCCCTGCCTCTGATACCCTGCCTCTCTTTGCCTGCCTCTATTTCCGTGCCTCTTTCTCTGCATCTAGTTTCCCACATCTCATTTGCCCCCTCTGATAACCCGCCTCTGATTCCATGCCTCTGATTCACTGCCTCAGATTCTGTGCCTCAGATTCCCCGACTCAGATTTACCGCCTCAGATTCCCCGCCTCACATTCCCTGCCTCAGATTCCCTGCCTCAGATTCCCTGCCTCAGATTCCCTGCCTCAGATTCCCTGTCTCCGATTCCCCGCCTCTGATTCCCCGCCTCTGATTCCCTGCCACTGATACCCCGCCTCCGATTCCACACCAATGTTTCACAGCCTCTGTTTCTCTGCCTCTTATTTCCCGGCTCAGATTCGCCGGCTCTGATTCGGCGCCTCTGATACCACGCTTCTCTTTCCGTGTCTCTGATAGCCCGCCTCTGATTCCCCGCCTCTGATTCCCCACCTTTCATTCCCCGCCTCTCTTTCCCTGCCTCTATTTCCGCGCCTCTTTCTCTGCCTCTCTTTCCCCACATCTCTTTTCCTCCCGCAGATTCCCCGCCTCTGATTCCCCGCCTCTGATTCCCTGCCTCTGATTCCCCGCCTCTGATTCCCTGCCTCAGATTCCCTGCCTCAGATTCCCTGCCTCAGATTCCCGGCCTCTGATTCCCCGCCTCTGATTTCCCGCCTCTTATTTCCCGCCTCTGATTCCCCGCCTCTGATTCCCCGCCTCTGATTCCCTGCCTCAGATTCCCCGGCTCTGATTCCCTGCATCAGATTCCCTGCCTCAGATTCCCTGCCTCTGATTCCCCGCCTCTGGTTCCCTGCCTCTGATTCCCCGCCTCCGATTCCCTGCCTCAGATTCCCTGCCTCAGATTCCCTGCCTCAGATTCCCTGCCTCTGATTCCCTGCCTTTGATTCCCCGCCTCTTATTCCCCGCCTCTGATTCCCCGCCTCTGATTCCCCGCCTCTGATTCCCTGCCTCTGTTTCCCCGCCTCTGAATCCCCGCCTCTGATTCCCCGCCTCAGATTCCCCGGCTCTGATTCCCTGCCTGAGATTCCCTGCCTCAGATACCCCGCCTCAGATTCCCCGCCTCAGATTCCCCGTCTCAGATTCCCCACCTCAGATTCCCCGCCTCAGATTCCCCGCCTCAGATTCCCCGCCTCAGATTCCCCGCCTCAGATTCCCCGCCTCAGATTCCCCGCCTCAGATTCCCCGCCTCAGATTCCCCGCCTCAGATTCCCTGCCTCTGATTGCCTGCCTCTGATTGCCTGCCTCTGATTCCCTGCCTCTGATTCCCTGCCTCTGATTCCCTGCCTCTGATTCCCTGCCTCTGATTCCCTGCCTCTGATTCCCTGCCTCTAAATCCCTGCCTCTGATTCCCTGCCTCTGATTCCGCACCTCTGATTCCACACCTCTATTTCCGTGTCTCTGATTCCCCGCCTCAGATTCCCTGCCTCAGATACCCTGCCTCTCTTTGCCTGCCTCTATTTCCGTGCCTCTTTCTCTGCATCTAGATTCCCACATCTGATTTGCCCCCTCTGATTACCCGCCTCTGATTCCATGCCTCTGATTCCCCGCCTCTGATTCCCCGCCTCTGATTCCCCGCCTCTGATTTCCCGCCTCAGATTCCCCGGCTCTGATTCCCTGCCTGAGATTCCCTGCCTCAGATACCCCGCCTCAGATTCCCCGCCTCAGATTCCCCGTCTCAGATTCCCCGCCTCAGATTCCCCGCCTCAGATTCCCCGCCTCAGATTCCCCGCCTCAGATTCCCCGCCTCAGATTCCCCGCCTCAGATTCCCCGCCTCAGATTCCCCGCCTCAGATTCCCTGCCTCTGATTGCCTGCCTCTGATTCCCTGCCTCTGATTCCCTCCCTCTGATTGCCTGCCTCTGATTCCCTGCCTCTGATTCCCTGCCTCTGATTCCCTGCCTCTGATTCCCTGCCTCTAAATCCCTGCCTCTGATTCCCTGCCTCTGATTCCGCGCCTCTGATTCCCCGCCTCTCTTTCCGTCTCTCTGATTCCCCGCCTCAGATTCCCTGCCTCAGATACCCTGCCTCCCTTTGCCTGCCTCTATTTCCGTGCCTCTTTCTCTGCATCTAGATTCCCACATCTGATTTGCCCCCTCTGATTACCCGCCTCTGATTCCATGCCTCTGATTCCCCGCCTCTGATTCCCCGCCTCTGATTCCCCGCCTCTGATTCCCTGCCTCAGATTCCCTGCCTCAGATTCCTTTCCTCAGATTCCCTGCCTCTGTTTCCCCACCTCTGATTCCCCACGTCTGATTCCCCACCTCAGATTCCCCGCCTCTGATTCCCTGCCTGAGATTCCATGCCTCAGATTCCCCGCCTCAGATTCCCTGCCTCAGATTCCCCGCCTCAGATTCCCCGCCTCAGATTCCCCGCCTCAGATTCCCCACCTCAGATTCCCCTCCTCAGTTTCTCCTCCTCAGATTCCCCGCCTCAGATTCCCTGCCTCAGATTCCCTGCCTCAGATTCCCTGCCTCAGCTTCCCTTCATCTGATTCCCTTCATCTGATTCCCTCCCTCTGATTCCCTGCCTCTGATTCCCTGCCTCTGATTCCCTGCCTCTGATTCCCCGCCTCAGATTCCCTGCCTCAGATTCCCTGCCTCAGATTCCCTGCCTCAGATTTCCTGCCTCAGATTCCCTGCCTCTGATTGCCTGCCTCTGATTCCCTGCCTCTGTTTCCCTGCCTCTTATTCCCTGCCTCTGATTCCCTGCCTCTTATTCCCTGCCTCTGATTCCCTGCCTCTGATTCCGCACCTCTGATTCCACGCCTCTATTTCCTTGTCTCTGATTCCACGCCTCTGATTCCCTGCCTCTGATACCCTGCCTCTCTTTGCCTGACTCTATTTCCGTGACTCATTCTCTGCATCTAGTTTCCCACATCTCATTTGCCCCCTCTGATAACCCGCCTCTGATTCCATGCCTCTGATTCACTGCCTCAGATTCCGTGCCTCAGATACCCCGCCTCTGATTCCCCGCCTCTGATTCCCCGCCTCTGATTTCCCGCCTCAGATTCCCCGGCTCTGATTCCCTGCCTGAGATTCCCTGCCTCAGATACCCCGCCTCAGATTTTCCGCCTCAGATTCCCCGTCTCAGATTCCCCGCCTCAGATTCCCCGCCTCAGATTCCCCGCCTCAGATTCCCCGCCTCAGATTCCCCGCCTCAGATTCCCCGCCTCAGATTCCCCGCCTCAGATTCCCCGCCTCAGATTCCCCGCCTCAGATTCCCTGCCTCTGATTGCCTGCCTCTGATTCCCTGCATCTGATTCCCTCCCTCTGATTGCCTGCCTCTGATTCCCTGCCTCTGATTCCCTGCCTCTGATTCCCTGCCTCTGATTCCCTGCCTCTAAATCCCTGCCTCTGATTCCCTGCCTCTGATTCCGCGCCTCTGATTCCCCGCCTCTCTTTCCGTGTCTCTGATTCCCCGCCTCAGATTCCCTGCCTCAGATACCCTGCCTCTCTTTGCCTGCCTCTATTTCCGTGCCTCTTTCTCTGCATCTAGATTCCCACATCTGATTTGCCCCCTCTGATTACCCGCCTCTGATTCCATGCCTCTGATTCCCCGCCTCTGATTCCCCGCCTCTGATTCCCCGCCTCTGATTCCCTGCCTCAGATTCCCTGCCTCAGATTCCTTTCCTCAGATTCCCTGCCTCTGTTTCCCCGCCTCTGACTCCCCACGTCTGATTCCCCACCTCAGATTCCCCGCCTCTGATTCCCTGCCTGAGATTCCATGCCTCAGATTCCCCGCCTCAGATTCCCTGCCTCAGATTCCCCGCCTCAGATTCCCCGCCTCAGATTCCCCGCCTCAGATTCCCCACCTCAGATTCCCCTCCTCAGTTTCTCCTCCTCAGATTCCCCGCCTCAGATTCCCTGCCTCAGATTCCCTGCCTCAGATTCCCTGCCTCAGCTTCCCTTCATCTGATTCCCTTCATCTGATTCCCTCCCTCTGATTCCCTGCCTCTGATTCCCTGCCTCTGATTCCCCGCCTCTGATTCCCCGCCTCAGATTCCCTGCCTCAGATTCCCTGCCTCAGATTCCCTGCCTCAGATTCCCCGACTCAGATTTACCGCCTCAGATTCCCCGCCTCAGATTCCCTGCCTCAGATTCCCTGCCTCTGATTCCCCGCCTCAGATTCCCTGCCTCAGATACCCTGCCTCTCTTTGCCTGCCTCTATTTCCGTGCCTCTTTCTCTGCATCTAGATTCCCACATCTGATTTGCCCCCTCTGATTACCCGCCTCTGATTCCATGCCTCTGATTCCCCGCCTCTGATTCCCCGCCTCTGATTCCCCGCCTCTGATTCCCTGCCTCAGATTCCCTGCCTCAGATTCCTTTCCTCAGATTCCCTGCCTCTGTTTCCCCGCCTCTGATTCCCCACGTCTGATTCCCCACCTCAGATTCCCCGCCTCTGATTCCCTGCCTGAGATTCCATGCCTCAGATTCCCCGCCTCAGATTCCCTGCCTCAGATTCCCCGCCTCAGATTCCCCGCCTCAGATTCCCCGCCTCAGATTCCCCACCTCAGATTCCCCTCCTCAGTTTCTCCTCCTCAGATTCCCCGCCTCAGATTCCCTTCCTCAGATTCCCTGCCTCAGATTCCCTGCCTCAGCTTCCCTTCATCTGATTCCCTTCATCTGATTCCCTCCCTCTGATTCCCTGCCTCTGATTCCCTGCCTCTGATTCCCCGCCTCTGATTCCCCGCCTCAGATTCCCTGCCTCAGATTCCCTGCCTCAGATTCCCTGCCTCAGATTTCCTGCCTCAGATTCCCTGCCTCTGATTGCCTGCCTCTGATTCCCTGCCTCTGTTTCCCTGCCTCTGATTCCCTGCCTCTGATTCCCTGCCTCTGATTCCCTGCCTCTGATTCCCTGCCTCTGATTCCGCACCTCTGATTCCACGCCTCTATTCCCTTGTCTCTGATTCCACGCCTCTGATTCCCTGCCTCTGATACCCTGCCTCTCTTTGCCTGCCTCTATTTCCGTGACTCATTCTCTGCATCTAGTTTCCCACATCTCATTTGCCCCCTCTGATAACCCGCCTCTGATTCCATGCCTCTGATTCACTGCCTCAGATTCTGTGCCTCAGATTCCCCGACTCAGATTTACCGCCTCAGATTCCCCGCCTCAGATTCCCTGCCTCAGATTCCCTGCCTCAGATTCCCTGCCTCAGATTCCCTGCCTCAGATTCCCTGTCTCCGATTCTCCGCCTCTGATTTCCCGCCTCTGATTCCCCGCCTCTGATTCCCAGCCTCTGAATCCCCGCCTCTGAATCCCCGCCTCTGATTCCCCGCCTCTGTTTCCCCGCCTCTGATTCCCCGCCACTGATTCCCCGCCTCTGATTCCACGCCTCTGATTCCCCGCCTCTGATTCCAGGCCTCTTATTCCCCACCTCTGATTCCCCACCTCTGATTGCCTGCCACTGATTGCCCGCCTCTGATTCCCCGCCTCTGTTTCCCCGCCTCTGATTCCCCACCTCTGTCTGTATGCCTCTCTTTCGCCTCCGCTTTTTCCCCTACACTCTTTCCGCGCCTCTCTTTCCTTCCCTCAATTTCAACAACTCTGTTTGATCTGTTCTGTGTACCTCATTTTCAACACACAAGTTCCAACCACTATGTTTCACCCATCACTTTCCCCGCCTCTATTTTTCCGCCTATGTTTGCCCGCCTCTGTTTACCCACCTGTTTCACCGCCTCTGATTCCCCGCCTCTGATTCCCCACCTCTGTCTCGACGCCTCTCTTTCGCCTCCACTCTTTCCACTCCACTCTTTCCGTGCCTGTCTTTCCCTCCCTCAATTTCAACAACACTGTTTGATCTGTTTTGTGTACCTGATTTTAAACACACAAGTTCCAACCACTATGTTTTGCCCGCCTCTTTCCCCGCCGCTATTTATCCACCTATGTTTACCTGCCTCTGTTTACCCGCCTGTTTCCCCACCTCTGATTCCCCACCTTTCATTCCCCGCCTCTCTTTCCCTGCCTCTATTTCCACGCCTCTTTCTCTGCCTCTCTTTCCCCACAACGCTTTTCTTCCCGCTGATTCCCCGCCTCTGATTCCCCGCCTCTGATTCCCTGCCTCTGATTCCCCGCCTCTGATTCCCTGCCTCAGATTCCCTGCCTCAGATTCCCCGCCTCAGATTCCCCGTCTCAGATTCCCCACCTCAGATTCCCCGCCTCAGATTCCCCGCCTCAGATTCCCCGCCTCAGATTCCCCGCCTCAGATTCCCCGCCTCAGATTTCCCGCCTCAGATTCCCCGCCTCAGATTCCCTGCCTCAGATTCCCTGCCTCTGATTGCCTGCCTCTGATTCCCTGCCTCTGATTCCCTGCCTCTGATTCCCTGCCTCTGATTCCCTGCCTCTGATTCCCTGCCTCTGATTCCCTGCCTCTGATTCCCTGCCTCTAAATCCCTGCCTCTGATTCCCTGCCTCTGATTCCGCACCTCTGATTCCACACCTCTATTTCCGTGTCTCTGATTCCCCGCCTCAGATTCCCTGCCTCAGATACCCTGCCTCTCTTTGCCTGCCTCTATTTCCGTGCCTCTTTCTCTGCATCTAGTTTCCCACATCTGATTTGCCCCCTCTGATTACCCGCCTCTGATTCCATGCCTCTGATTCCCCGCCTCTGATTCCCCGCCTCTGATTCCCCGCCTCAGATTCCCCGGCTCTGATTCCCTGCCTGAGATTCCCTGCCTCAGATACCCCGCCTCAGATTCCCCGCCTCAGATTCCCCGTCTCAGATTCCCCGCCTCAGATTCCCCGCCTCAGATTCCCCGCCTCAGATTCCCCGCCTCAGATTCCCCGCCTCAGATTCCCCGCCTCAGATTCCCCGCCTCAGATTCCCCGCCTCAGATTCCCTGTCTCTGATTGCCTGCCTCTGATTCCCTGCCTCTGATTCCCTCCCTCTGATTGCCTGCCTCTGATTCCCTGCCTCTGATTCCCTGCCTCTGATTCCCTGCCTCTGATTCCCTGCCTCTAAATCCCTGCCTCTGATTCCCTGCCTCTGATTCCGCGCCTCTGATTCCCCGCCTCTCTTTCCGTGTCTCTGATTCCCCGCCTCAGATTCCCTGCCTCAGATACCCTGCCTCTCTTTGCCTGCCACTATTTCCGTGCCTCTTTCTCTGCATCTAGATTCCCACATCTGATTTGCCCCCTCTGATTACCCGCCTCTGATTCCATGCCTCTGATTCCCCGCCTCTGATTCCCCGCCTCTGATTCCCCGCCTCTGATTCCCTGCCTCAGATTCCCTGCCTCAGATTCCTTTCCTCAGATTCCCTGCCTCTGTTTCCCCGCCTCTGATTCCCCACGTCTGATTCCCCACCTCAGATTCCCCGCCTCTGATTCCCTGCCTGAGATTCAATGCCTCAGATTCCCCGCCTCAGATTCCCTGCCTCAGATTCCCCGCCTCAGATTCCCCACCTCAGATTCCCCGCCTCAGATTCCCTGCCTCAGATTCCCCTCCTCAGATTCTCCGCCTCAGATTCCCCGCCTCAGATTCCCTGCCTCAGATTCCCTGCCTCAGATTCCCTGCCTCAGCTTCCCTTCATCTGATTCCCTTCATCTGATTCCCTCCGTCTGATTCCCTGCCTCTGATTCCCTGCCTCTGATTCCCCGCCTCTGATTCCCCACCTCAGATTCCCTGCCTCAGATTCCCTGCCTCAGATTCCCTGCCTCAGATTTCCTGCCTCAGATTCCCTGCCTCTGATTGCCTGCCTCTGATTCCCTGCCTCTGTTTCCCTGCCTCTGATTCCCTGCCTCTGATTCCCTGCCTCTGATTCCCTGCCTCTGATTCCCTGCCTCTGATTCCGCACCTCTGATTCCACGCCTCTATTTCCTTGTCTCTGATTCCACGCCTCTGATTCCCTGCCTCTGATACCCTGCCTCTCTTTGCCTGCCTCTATTTCCGTGACTCATTCTCTGCATCTAGTTTCCCACATCTCATTTGCCCCCTCTGATAACCCGCCTCTGATTCCATGCCTCTGATTCACTGCCTCAGATTCCGTGCCTCAGATTCCCCGACTCAGATTTACCGCCTCAGATTCCCCGCCTCAGATTCCCTGCCTCAGATTCCCTGCCTCAGATTCCCTGCCTCAGATTCCCTGTCTCCGATTCCCCGCCTCTGATTCCCCGCCTCTGATTCCCCGCCTCTGATTCCCAGCCTCTGAATCCCCGCCTCTGAATCCCCGCCTCTGATTCCCCGCCTCTGTTTCCCCGCCTCTGATTCCCCGCCACTGATTCCCCGCCTCTGATTCCACGCCTCTGATTCCCCGCCTCGGATTCCAGGCCTCTTATTCCCCGCCTCTGATTCCCCACCTCTGATTGCCTGCCACTGATTGCCCGCCTCTGATTCCCCGCCTCTGTTTCCCCGCCTCTGATTCCCCACCTCTGTCTGTATGCCTCTCTTTCGCCTCCGCTTTTTCCCCTACACTCTTTCCGCGCCTCTCTTTCCTTCCCTCAATTTCAACAACTCTGTTTGATCTGTTCTGTGTACCTCATTTTCAACACACAAGTTCCAACCACTATGTTTCACCCATCACTTTCCCCGCCTCTATTTTTCCGCCTATGTTTACCCGCCTCTGTTTACCCACCTGTTTCACCGCCTCTGATTCCCCGCCTCTGATTCCCCACCTCTGTCTCGACGCCTCTCTTTCGCCTCCACTCTTTCCACTCCACTCTTTCCGTGCCTCTCTTTCCCTCCCTCAATTTCAACAACACTGCTTGATCTGTTTTGTGTACCTGATTTTAAACACACAAGTTCCAACCACTATGTTTTGCCCGCCTCTTTCCCCGCCGCTATTTATCCACCTATGTTTACCTGCCTCTGTTTACCCGCCTGTTTCCCCACCTCTGATTCCCCACCTTTCATTCCCCGCCTCTCTTTCCCTGCCTCTATTTCCACGCCTCTTTCTCTGCCTCTCTTTCCCCACAACGCTTTTCTTCCCGCTGATTCCCCGCCTCTGATTCCCCGCCTCTGATTCCCTGCCTCTGATTCCCCGCCTCTGATTCCCTGCCTCAGATTCCCTGCCTCAGATTCTCTGCCTCAGATTCCCTGCCTCTGATTCCCCGCCTCTGATTCCCCGCCTCTTATTCCCCGCCTCTGATTCCCCGCCTCTGATTCCCCGTGTCTGATTCCCTGCCTCAGATTCCCCGGCTCTGATTCCCTGCATCAGATTCCCTGCCTCAGATTCCCTGCCTCTGATTCCCCGCCTCTGATTCCCTGCCTCTGATACCCCGCCTCGAATTCCTGCCTCAGATTCCCTGCCTCAGATTCCCTGCCTCTGATTCCCTGCCTCTGATTCCCTGCCTCTGATTCCCTGCCTCTTATTCCCTGCCTCTGATTCCCTGCCACTGATACCCCGCCTCCGATTCCACACCAATGTTTCACCGCCTCTGTTTCTCTGCCTCTTATTTCCCGGCTCAGATTCGCCGGCTCTGATTCCGCGCCTCTGATTCCACGCTTCTCTTTCCGTGTCTCTGATAGCCCGCCTCTGATTCCCTGCCTCTGATTCCCCACCTTCCATTCCCCGCCTCTCTTTCCCTGCCTCTATTTCCGCGCATCTTTCTCTGCCTCTCTTTCTCCACATCTCTTTTCCTCCCACTGATTCCCCGCCTCTGATTCCCCGCCTCTGATTCCCTGCCTCTGATTCCCCGCCTCTGATACCCTGCCTCAGATTCCCTGCCTCAGATTCCCTGCCTCAGATTCCCGGCCTCTGATTCCCCGCCTCTGATTCCCCGCCACTTATTCCCCGCCTCTGATTCCGCGCCTCTGATTCCCCGCCTCTGATTCCCTGCCTCAGATTCCCCGGCTCTGATTCCCTGCATCAGATTCCCTGCCTCAGATTCCCTGCCTCTGATTCCCCGCCTCTGATTCCCTGCCTCTGATTCCCCGCCTCTGATTCCCTGCCTCAGATTCCCTGCCTCAGATTCCCTGCCTCAGATTCCCTGCCTCTGATTCCCCGCCTTTGATTCCCAGCCTCTTATTCCCCGCCTCTGATTCCCCGCCTCTGATTCCCCGCCTCTGATTCCCTGCCTCTGTTTCCCCGCCTCTGAATCCCCGCCTATGATTCCCCGCCTCAGATTCCCCGGCTCTGATTCCCTGCCTGAGATTCCCTGCCTCAGATACCCCGCCTCAGATTCCGCGCCTCAGATTCCCCGCCTCAGATACCCCGCCTCAGAATCCCCGCCTCAGATTCCCCGCCTCAGATTCCCCGTCTCAGATTCCCCGCCTCAGATTCCTCGCCTCAGATTCCCCGCCTCAGATTCCCCGCCTCAGATTCCCCGCATCAGATTCCCCGCCTCAGATTCCCCGCCTCAGATTCCCCGCCTCAGATTCCCTGCCTCAGATTCCCTGCCTCTGATTGCCTGCCTCTGATTCCCTGCCTCTGATTCCCTGCCTCTGATTCCCTGCCTCTGATTCCCTGCCTCTAAATCCCTGCCTCTGATTCCCTGCCTCTGATTTCCTGCCTCTGATTCCGCGCCTCTGATTCCCCGCCTCTCTTTCCGTGTCTCTGATTCCCCGCCTCAGATTCCCTTCCTCAGATACCCTGCCTCTCTTTGCCTGCCTCTATTTCCGTGCCTCTTTCTCTGCATCTAGTTTCCCACATCTCATTTGCCCCCTCTGATTACCCGCCTCTGATTCCATGCCTCTGATTCCCCGCCTCTGATTCCCCGCCTCTGATTCCCCGCCTCTGATTCCCCGCCTCTGATTCCCTGCCTCAGATTCCCTGCCTCAGATTCCTTTCCTAAGATTCCCTGCCTCTGTTTCCCTGCCTCTGATTCCCCACATCTGATTCCCCACCTCAGATTCCCCGGCTCTGATTCCCTGCCTGAGATTCCATGCCTCAGATTCCCCGCCTCAGATTCCCTGCCTCAGATTCCCCGCCTCAGATTCCCCGCCTCAGATGCGCCGCCTCAGATTCCCCGCCTCAGATTCCCCGCCTCAGATTCCCCGCCTCAGTTTCTCCGCCTCAGATTCCCCGCCTCAGATACCCTGCCTCAGATTCCCTGCCTCAGATTCCCTGCCTCAGCTTCCCTTCATCTGATTCCCTTCATCTGATTCCCTGCCTCTGATTCCCTGCCTCTGATTCCCTGCCTCTGATTCCACGCCTCTGATTCCCCGCCTCAGATTCCCTGCCTCAGATTCCCTGCCTCAGATTCCCTGCCTCAGATTTCCTGCCTCAGATTCCCTGCCTCTGATTGCCTGCCTCTGATTCCCTGCCTCAGATTCCCTGCCTCTGATTCCCTGCCTCTGATTCCCTGCCTCTGATTCCCTGCCTCTGATTCCGCACCTCTGATTCCACGCCTCTCTTTCCTTGTCTCTGATTCCACGCCTCTGATTCCCTGCCTCTGATACCCTGCCTCTCTTTGCCTGCCTCTATTTCCGTGCCTCTTTCTCTGCATCTAGTTTCCCACATCTCATTTGCCCCCTCTGATAACCCGCCTCTGATTCCATGCCTCTGATTCACTGCCTCAGATTCTGTGCCTCAGATTCCCCGACTCAGATTTACCGCCTCAGATTCCCCGCCTCAGATTCCCTGCCTCAGATTCCCTGCCTCAGATTCCCTGCCTCTGATTCCCTGCCTCTGATTCCCTGCCTCTGATTCCGCACCTCTGATTCCACGCCTCTCTTTCCTTGTCTCTGATTCCACGCCTCTGATTCCCTGCCTCTGATACCCTGCCTCTCTTTGCCTGCCTCTATTTCCGTGCCTCTTTCTCTGCATCTAGTTTCCCACATCTCATTTGCACCCTCTGATAACCCGCCTCTGATTCCATGCCTCTGATTCACTGCCTCAGATTCTGTGCCTCAGATTCCCCGACTCAGATTTACCGCCTCTGATTCCCCGCCTCTGATTCCCCACCTTTCATTCCCCGCCTCTCTTTCCCTGCCTCTATTTCCGCGCCTCTTTCTCTGCCTCTCTTTCCCCACATCTCTTTTCCTCCCGCAGATTCCCCGCCTCTGATTCCCCGCCTCTGATTCCCTGCCTCTGATTCCCCGCCTCTGATTCCCTGCCTCAGATTCCCTGCCTCAGATTCCCTGCCTCAGATTCCCGGCCTCTGATTCCCCGCCTCTGATTCCCCGCCTCTTATTTCCCGCCTCTGAATCCCCGCCTCTGATTCCCCGCCTCTGATTCCCTGCCTGAGATTCCCCGGCTCTGATTCCCTGCATCAGATTCCCTGCCTCAGATTCCCTGCCTCTGATTCCCCGCCTCTGATTCCCTGCCTCTGATTCCCCGCCTCTGATTCCCTGCCTCAGATTCCCTGCCTCAGATTCCCTGCCTCAGATTCCCTGCCTCTGATTCCCTGCCTTTGATTCCCCGCCTCTTATTCCCCGCCTCTGATTCCCCGCCTCTGATTCCCCGCCTCTGATTCCCTGCCTCTGTTTCCCCGCCTCTGAATCCCCGCCTCTGATTCCCCGCCTCAGATTCCCCGCCTCTGATTCCCTGCCTGAGATTCCCTGCCTCAGATATCCCGCCTCAGATTCCCCGCCTCAGATTCCCCGTCTCAGATTCCCCACCTCAGATTCCCCACCTCAGATTCCCCGCCTCAGATTCCCCGCCTCAGATTCCCCGCCTCAGATTCCCCGCCTCAGATTCCCCGCCTCAGATTCCCTGCCTCAGATTCCCTGCCTCTGATTGCCTGCCTCTGATTCCCTGCCTCTGATTCCCTGCCTCTGATTCCCTGCCTCTGATTCCCTGCCTCTGATTCCCTGCCTCTGATTCCCTACCTCTGATTCCCTGCCTCTAAATCCCTGCCTCTGATTCCCTGCCTCTGATTCCGCGCCTCTGATTTTCCACCTCTCTTTCCGTGTCTCTGATTCCCCGCCTCAGATTCCCTGCCTCAGATACCCTGCCTCTCTTTGCCTGCCTCTATTTCCGTGCCTCTTTCTCTGCATCTATATTCCCACATCTGATTTGCCCTCTCTGATTACCCGCCTCTGATTCCATGCCTCTGATTCCCCGCCTCTGATTCCCTGCCTCAGATTCCCTGCCTCAGATTCCTTTCCTCAGATTCCCTGCCTCTGTTTCCCTGCCTCTGATTCCCCACATCTGATTCCCCACCTCAGATTCCCCGGCTCTGATTCCCTGCCTGAGATTCCATGCCTCAGATTCCCCGCCTCAGATTCCCTGCCTCAGATTCCCCGCCTCAGATTCCCCGCCTCAGATGCCCCGCCTCAGATTCCCCGCCTCAGATTCCCCGCCTCAGATTCTCCGCCTCAGATTCCCCGCCTCAGATTCCCTGCCTCAGATTCCCTGCCTCAGATTCCCTGCCTCAGCTTCCCTTCATCTGATTCCCTTCATCTGATTCCCTGCCTCTGATTCCCTGCCTCTGATTCCCTGCCTCTGATTCCCCGCCTCTGATTCCCCACCTCAGATTCCCTGCCTCAGATTCCCTGCCTCAGATTCCCTGCCTCAGATTTCCTGCCTCAGATTCCCTGCCTCTGATTGCCTGCCTCTGATTCTCTGCCTCTGATTCCCTGCCTCTGATTCCCTGCCTCTGATTCCCTGCCTCTGATTCCCTGCCTCTGATTCCCTGCCTCTGATTCCGCACCTCTGATTCCACGCCTCTCTTTCCTTGTCTCTGATTCCACGCCTCTGATTCCCTGCCTCTGATACCCTGCCTCTCTTTGCCTGCCTCTATTTCCGTGCCTCTTTCTCTGCATCTAGTTTCCCACATCTCATTTGCCCCCTCTGATAACCCGCCTCTGATTCCATGCCTCTGATTCACTGCCTTAGATTCTGTGCCTCAGATTCCCCGACTCAGATTTACCGCCTCATATTCCCCGCCTCAGATTCCCTGCCTCAGATTCCCTGCCTCAGATTCCCTGCCTCAGATTCCCTGCCTCAGATTCCCTGTCTCCGATTCCCCGCCTCTGATTCCCCGCCTCTGATTCCCTGCCACTGATACCCCGCCTCCGATTCCACACCAATGTTTCACAGCCTCTGTTTCTCTGCCTCTTATTTCCCGGCTCAGATTCGCCGGCTCTGATTCCGCGCCTCTGATACCACGCTTCTCTTTCCGTGTCTCTGATTGCCCGCCTCTGATTCCCCGCCTCTGATTCCCCACCTTTCATTCCCCGCCTCTCTTTCCCTGCCTCTATTTCCGCGCCTCTTTCTCTGCCTCTCTTTCCCGAGATCTCTTTTCCTCCCGCAGATTCCCCGCCTCTGATTCCCTGCCTGAGATTCCCTGCCTCAGATACCCCGCCTCAGATTCCCCGCCTCAGATTCCCCGTCTCAGATTCCCCACCTCAGATTCCCCGCCTCAGATTCCCCGCCTCAGATTCCCCGCCTCAGATTCCCCGCCTCAGATTCCCCGCCTCAGATTCCCCGCCTCAGATTCCCCGCCTCAGATTCCCTGCCTCTGATTGCCTGCCTCTGATTCCCTGCCTCTGATTCCCTGCCTCTGATTCCCTGCCTCTGATTCCCTGCCTCTGATTCCCTGCCTCTGATTCCCTACCTCTGATTCCCTGCCTCTAAATCCCTGCCTCTGATTCCCTGCCTCTGATTCCGCGCCTCTGATTCCCCACCTCTCTTTCCGTGTCTCTGATTCCCCGCCTCAGATTCGCTGCCTCAGATACCCTGCCTCTCTTTGCCTGCCTCTATTTCCGTGCCTCTTTCTCTGCATCTAGATTCCCACATCTGATTTGCCCTCTCTGATTACCCGCCTCTGATTCCATGCCTCTGATTCCCCGCCTCTGATTCCCTGCCTCAGATTCCCTGCCTCAGATTCCTTTCCTCAGATTCCCTGCCTCTGTTTCCCTGCCTCTGATTCCCCACATCTGATTGCCCACCTCAGATTCCCCGGCTCTGATTCCCTGCCTGAGATTCCATGCCTCAGATTCCCCGCCTCAGATTCCCTGCCTCAGATTCCCCGCCTCAGATTCCCCGCCTCAGATGCCCCGCCTCAGATTCCCCGCCTCAGATTCCCCGCCTCAGTTTCTCCGCCTCAGATTCCCCGCCTCAGATTCCCTGCCTCAGATTCCCTGCCTCAGATTCCCTGCCTCAGCTTCCCTTCATCTGATTCCCTTCATCTGATTCCCTGCCTCTGATTCCCTGCCTCTGATTCCCTGCCTCTGATTCCCCGCCTCTGATTCCCCACCTCAGATTCCCTGCCTCAGATTCCCTGCCTCAGATTCCCTGCCTCAGATTTCCTGCCTCAGATTCCCTGCCTCTGATTGCCTGCCTCTGATTCCCTGCCTCTGATTCCCTGCCTCTGATTCCCTGCCTCTGATTCCCTGCCTCTGATTCCCTGCCTCTGATTCCCTGCCTCTGATTCCGCACCTCTGATTCCACGCCTCTCTTTCCTTGTCTCTGATTCCACGCCTCTGATTCCCTGCCTCTGATACCCTGCCTCTCTTTGCCTGCCTCTATTTCCGTGCCTCTTTCTCTGCATCTAGTTTCCCACATCTCATTTGCCCCCTCTGATAACCCGCCTCTGATTCCATGCCTCTGATTCACTGCCTCAGATTCTGTGCCTCAGATTCCCCGACTCAGATTTACCGCCTCAGATTCCCCGCCTCAGATTCCCTGCCTCAGATTCCCTGCCTCAGATTCCCTGCCTCAGATTCCCTGCCTCAGATTCCCTGTCTCCGATTCCCCGCCTCTGATTCCCCGCCTCTGATTCCCTGCCAGTGATACCGCGCCTCCGATTCCACACCAATGTTTCACAGCCTCTGTTTCTCTGCCTCTTATTTCCTGGCTCAGATTCGCCGGCTCTGATTCCGCGCCTCTGATACCACGCTTCTCTTTCCGTGTCTCTGATTGCCCGCCTCTGATTCCCCGCCTCTGATTCCCCACCTTTCATTCCCCGCCTCTCTTTCCCTGCCTCTATTTCCGCGCCTCTTTCTCTGCCTCTCTTTCCCCACATCTCTTTTCCTCCCGCAGATTCCCCGCCTCTGATTCCCCGCCTCTGATTCCCTGCCTCTGATTCCCCGCCTCTGATTCCCTGCCTCAGATTCCCTGCCTCAGATTCCCTGCCTCAGATTCCCGGCCTCTGATTCCCCGCCTCTGATTCCCCGCCTCTTATTTCCCGCCTCTGATTCCCCGCCTCTGATTCCCCGCCTCTGATTCCCTGCCTCAGATTCCCCGGCTCTGATTCCCTGCATCAGATTCCCTGCCTCAGATTCCCTGCCTCTGATTCCCCGCCTCTGATTCCCTGCCTCTGATTCCCCGCCTCTGATTCCCTGCCTCAGATTCCCTGCCTCAGATTCCCTGCCTCAGATTCCCTGCCTCTGATTCCCTGCATTTGATTCCCCGCCTCTTATTCACCGCCTCTGATTCCCCGCCTCTGATTCCCCGCCTCTGATTCCCTGCCTCTGTTTCCCCGCCTCTGAATCCCCGCCTCTGATTCCCCGCCTCAGATTCCCCGCCTCTGATTCCCTGCCTGAGATTCCCTGCCTCAGATACCCCGCCTCAGATTCCCCGCCTCAGATTCCCCGTCTCAGATTCCCCACCTCAGATTCCCCGCCTCAGATTCCCCGCCTCAGATTCCCCGCCTCAGATTCCCCGCCTCAGATTCCCCGCCTCAGATTCCCCGCCTCAGATTCCCTGCCTCAGATTCCCTGCCTCTGATTGCCTGCCTCTGATTCCCTGCCTCTGATTCCCTGCCTCTGATGCCCTGCCTCTGATTCCCTGCCTCTGATTCCCTGCCTCTGATTCCCTACCTCTGATTCCCTGCCTCTAAATCCCTGCCTCTGATTCCCTGCCTCTGATTCCGCGCCTCTGATTCCCCACCTCTCCTTCCGTGTCTCTGATTCCCCGCCTCAGATTCCCTGCCTCAGATACCCTGCCTCTCTTTGCCTGCCTCTATTTCCGTGCCTCTTTCTCTGCATCTAGATTCCCACATCTGATTTGCCCCCTCTGATTACCCGCCTCTGATTCCATGCCTCTGATTCCCCGCCTCTGATTCCCTGCCTCAGATTCCCTGCCTCAGATTCCTTTCCTCAGATTCCCTGCCTCTGTTTCCCTGCCTCTGATTCCCCACATCTGATTCTCCTCCTCAGATTCCCCGGCTCTGATTCCCTGCCTGAGATTCCATGCCTCAGATTCCCCGCCTCAGATTCCCTGCCTCAGATTCCCCGCCTCAGATTCCCCGCCTCAGATGCCCCGCCTCAGATTCCCCGCCTCAGATTCCCCGCCTCAGATTCCCCGCCTCAGTTTCTCCGCCTCAGATTCCCCGCCTCAGATTCCCTGCCTCAGATTCCCTGCCTCAGATTCCCTGCCTCAGCTTCCCTTCATCTGATTCCCTTCATCTGATTCCCTGCCTCTGATTCCCTGCCTCTGATTCCCTGCCTCTGATTCCCCGCCTCTGATTCCCCACCTCAGATTCCCTGCCTCAGATTTCCTGCCTCAGATTCCCTGCCTCAGATTTCCTGCCTCAGATTCCCTGCCTCTGATTGCCTGCCTCTGATTCCCTGCCTCTGATTCCCTGCCTCTGATTCCCTGCCTCTGATTCCCTGCCTCTGATTCCCTGCCTCTGATTCCCTGCTTCTGATTCCGCACCTCTGATTCCACGCCTCTCTTTCCTTGTCTCTGATTCCACGCCTCTGATTCCCTGCCTCTGATACCCTGCCTCTCTTTGCCTGCCTCTATTTCCGTGCCTCTTTCTCTGCATCTAGTTTCCCACATCTCATTTGCCCCCTCTGATAACCCGCCTCTGATTCCATGCCTCTGATTCACTGCCTCAGATTCTGTGCCTCAGATTCCCCGACTCAGATTTACCGCCTCAGATTCCCCGCCTCAGATTCCCTGCCTCAGATTCCCTGCCTCAGATTCCCCGCCTCTAATTCACCGCCTCTGATTCCCCGCCTCTGATTCCCCGCCTCTGATTCCCTGCCTCTGTTTCCCCGCCTCTGAATCCCCGCCTCTGATTCCCCGCCTCAGATTCCCCGCCTCTGATTCCCTGCCTGAGATTCCCTGCCTCAGATACCCCGCCTCAGATTCCCCGCCTCAGATTCCCCGTCTCAGATTCCCCACCTCAGATTCCCCGCCTCAGATTCCCCGCCTCAGATTCCCCGCCTCAGATTCCCCGCCTCAGATTCCCCGCCTCAGATTCCCCGCCTCAGATTCCCTGCCTCAGATTCCCTGCCTCTGATTGCCTGCCTCTGATTCCCTGCCTCTGATTCCCTGCCTCTGATTCCCTGCCTCTGATTCCCTGCCTCTGATTCCCTGCCTCTGATTCCCTACCTCTGATTCCCTGCCTCTAAATCCCTGCCTCTGATTCCCTGCCTCTGATTCCGCGCCTCTGATTCCCCACCTCTCCTTCCGTGTCTCTGATTCCCTGCCTCAGATTCCCTGCCTCAGATACCCTGCCTCTCTTTGCCTGCCTCTATTTCCGTGCCTCTTTCTCTGCATCTAGATTCCCACATCTGATTTGCCCCCTCTGATTACCCGCCTCTGATTCCATGCCTCTGATTCCCCGCCTCTGATTCCCTGCCTCAGATTCCCTGCCTCAGATTCCTTTCCTCAGATTCCCTGCCTCTGTTTCCCTGCCTCTGATTCCCCACATCTGATTCTCCTCCTCAGATTCCCCGGCTCTGATTCCCTGCCTGAGATTCCATGCCTCAGATTCCCCGCCTCAGATTCCCTGCCTCAGATTCCCCGCCTCAGATTCCCCGCCTCAGATGCCCCGCCTCAGATTCCCCGCCTCAGATTCCCCGTCTCAGATTCCCCGCCTCAGTTTCTCCGCCTCAGATTCCCCGCCTCAGATTCCCTGCCTCAGATTCCCTGCCTCAGATTCCCTGCCTCAGCTTCCCTTCATCTGATTCCCTTCATCTGATTCCCTGCCTCTGATTCCCTGCCTCTGATTCCCTGCCTCTGATTCCCCGCCTCTGATTCCCCGCCTCAGATTCCCTGCCTCAGATTCCCTGCCTCAGATTCCCTGCCTCAGATTTCCTGCCTCAGATTCCCTGCCTCTGATTGCCTGCCTCTGATTCCCTGCCTCTGATTCCCTGCCTCTGATTCCCTGCCTCTGATTCCCTGCCTCTGATTCCCTGCCTCTGATTCCCTGCCTCTGATTCCGCACCTCTGATTCCACGCCCCTCTTTCCTTGTCTCTGATTCCACGCCTCTGATTCCCTGCCTCTGATACCCTGCCTCTCTTTGCCTGCCTCTATTTCCGTGCCTCTTTCTCTGCATCTAGTTTCCCACATCTCATTTGCCCCCTCTGATAACCCGCCTCTGATTCCATGCCTCTGATTCACTGCCTCAGATTCTGTGCCTCAGATTCCCCGACTCAGATTTACCGCCTCAGATTCCCCACCTCAGATTCCCTGCCTCAGATTCCCTGCCTCAGATTCCCTGCCTCAGATTCCCTGCCTCAGATTCCCTGTCTCCGATTCCCCGCCTCTGATACCTCGCCTCTGATTCCCTGCCACTGATACCCCGCCTCCGATTCCACACCAATGTTTCACAGCCTCTGTTTCTCTGCCTCTTATTTCCCGGCTCAGATTCGCCGGCTCTGATTCGGCGCCTCTGATACCACGCTTCTCTTTCCGTGTCTCTGATAGCCCGCCTCTGATTCCCCGCCTCTGATTCCCCACCTTTCATTCCCCGCCTCTCTTTCCCTGCCTCTATTTCCGCGCCTCTTTCTCTGCCTCTCTTTCCCCACATCTCTTTTCCTCCCGCAGATTCCCCGCCTCTGATTCCCCGCCTCTGATTCCCTGCCTCTGATTCCCCGCCTCTGATTCCCTGCCTCAGATTCTCTGCCTCAGATTCCCTGCCTCAGATTCCCGGCCTCTGATTCCCCGCCTCTGATTTCCCGCCTCTTATTTCCCGCCTCTGATTCCCCGTCTCTGATTCCCCGCCTCTGATTCCCTGCCTCAGATTGCCCGGCTCTGATTCCCTGCATCAGATTCCCTGCCTCAGATTCCCTGCCTCTGATTCCCCGCCTCTGATTCCCTGCCTCTGATTCCCCGCCTCTGATTCCCTGCCTCAGATTCCCTGCCTCATATTCCCTGCCTCAGATTCCCTGCCTCTGATTCCATGCCTTTGATTCCCCGCCTCTTATTCCCCGCCTCTGATTCCCCGCCTCTGATTCCCCGCCTCTAATTCCCTGCCTCTGTTTCCCCGCCTCTGAATCCCCGCCTCTGATTCCCCGCCTCAGATTCCCCGGCTCTGATTCCCTGCCTGAGATTCCCTGCCTCAGATACCCCGCCTCAGATTCCCCGCCTCAGATTCCCCGTCTCAGATTCCCCACCTCAGATTCCCCGCCTCAGATTCCCCGCCTCAGATTCCCCGCCTCAGATTCCCCGCCTCAGATTCCCCACCTCAGATTCCCCGCCTCAGATTCCCCGCCTCAGATTCCCTGCCTCAGATTCCCTGCCTCTGATTGCCTGCCTCTGATTGCCTGCCTCTGATTCCCTGCCTCTGATTCCCTGCCTCTGATTCCCTGCCTCTGATTCCCTGCCTCTGATTCCCTGCCTCTGATTCCCTGCCTCTAAATCCCTGCCTCTGATTCCCTGCCTCTGATTGCGCGCCTCTGATTCCACACCTCTATTTCCGTGTCTCTGATTCCCCGCCTCAGATTCCCTGCATCAGATACCCTGCCTCTGTTTGCCTGCCTCTATTTCCGTGCCTCTTTCTCTGCATCTAGATTCCCACATCTGATTTGCCCCCTCTGATTACCCGCCTCTGATTCCATGCCTCTGATTCCCCGCCTCTGATTCCCCGCCTCTGATTCCCCGCCTCTGATTCCCCGCCTCAGATTCCCCGGCTCTGATTCCCTGCCTGAGATTCCCTGCCTCAGATACCCCGCCTCAGATTCCCCGCCTCAGATTCCCCGTCTCAGATTCCCCGCCTCAGATTCCCCGCCTCAGATTCCCCGCCTCAGATTCCCCGCCTCAGATTCCCCGCCTCAGATTCCCCGCCTCAGATTCCCCGCCTCAGATTCCCTGCCTCTGATTGCCTGCCTCTGATTCCCTGCCTCTGATTCCCTGCCTCTGATTCCCTGCCTCTGATTCCCTGCCTCTAAATCCCTGCCTCAGATTCCCTGCCTCTGATTGCCTGCCTCTGATTCCCTCCCTCTGATTGCCTGCCTCTGATTCCCTGCCTCTGATTCCCTGCCTCTGATTCCCTGCCTCTGATTCCCTGCCTCTAAATCCCTGCCTCAGATTCCCTGCCTCTGATTGCCTGCCTCTGATTCCCTGCCTCTGATTCGCTCCCTCTGATTGCCTGCCTCTGATTCCTGCCTCAGATTCCCTGCCTCAGATTCCCTGCCTCAGATTTCCTGCTTCTGATTCCCCGCCTTTGATTCCCTGCCTCTTATTCCCCGCCTCTGATTCCCCGCATCTGATTCCCCGCCTCTGATTCCCTGCCTCTGATTCCCTGCCTCTGATTCCCTGCCTCTGATTCCCTGCCTCTTATTCCCTGCCTCTGATTCCCTGCCACTGATACCCCGCCTCCGATTCCACACCAATGTTTCACCGCCTCTGATTCTCTGCCTCTTATTTCCCGGCTCAGATTCGCCGGCTCTGATTCCGCGCCTCTGATTCCACGCTTCTCTTTCCGTGTCTCTGATAGCCCGCCTCTGATTCCCCGCCTCTGATTCCCCACCTTCCATTCCCCGCCTCTCTTTCCCTGCCTCTATTTCCGCGCCTCTTTCTCTGCCTCTCTTTCTCCACATTTCTTTTCCTCCCACTGATTCCCCGCCTCTGATTCCCCGCCTCTGATTCCCTGCCTCTGATTCCCCGCCTTTGATACCCTGCCTCAGATTCCCTGCCTCAGATTCCCTGCCTCAGATTCCCGGCCTCTGATTCCCCGCCTCTGATTCCCCGCCACTTATTCCCCGCCTCTGATTCCCCGCCTCTGATTCCCCGCCTCTGATTCCCTGCCTCAGATTCCCCGGCTCTGATTCCCTGCATCAGATTCCCTGCCTCAGATTCCCTGCCTCTGATTCCCCGCCTCTGATTCCCTGCCTCTGATTCCCCGCCTCTGATTCCCTGCCTCAGATTCCCTGCCTCAGATTCCCTGCCTCAGATTCCCTGCCTCTGATTCCCCGCCTTTGATTCCCCGCCTCTTATTCCCCGCCTCTGATTCCCCGCCTCTGATTCCCCGCCTCTGATTCCCTGCCTCTGTTTCCCCGCCTCTGAATCCCCGCCTCTGATTCCCCGCCTCAGATTCCCCGGCTCAGATTCCCCGTCTCAGATTCCCCGCCTCAGATTCCTCGCCTCAGATTCCCCGCCTCAGATTCCCCGCCTCAGATTCCCCGCCTCAGATTCCCCGCCTCAGATTCCCCGCCTCAGATTCCCTGCCTCTGATTCCCCGCCTCTGATTCCCTGCCTCAGATTCCCTGCCTCATATTCCCTGCCTCAGATTCCCTGCCTCTGATTCCATGCCTTTGATTCCCCGCCTCTTATTCCCCGCCTCTGATTCCCCGCCTCTGATTCCCCGCCTCTAATTCCATGCCTCTGTTTCCCCGCCTCTGAATCCCCGCCTCAGATTCCCTGCCTCTGATTGCCTGCCTCTGATTGCCTGCCTCTGATTCCCTGCCTCTGATTCCCTGCCTCTGATTCCCTGCCTCTGATTCCCTGCCTCTGATTCCCTGCCTCTGATTCCCTGCCTCTAAATCCCTGCCTCTGATTCCCTGCCTCTGATTCCGCGCCTCTGATTCCACACCTCTATTTCCGTGTCTCTGATTCCCCGCCTCAGATTCCCTGCATCAGATACCCTGCCTCTGTTTGCCTGCCTCTATTTCCGTGCCTCTTTCTCTGCATCTAGATTCCCACATCTGATTTGCCCCCTCTGATTACCCGCCTCTGATTCCATGCCTCTGATTCCCCGCCTCTGATTCCCCGCCTCTGATTCCCCGCCTCTGATTCCCCGCCTCTGATTCCCCGCCTCAGATTCCCCGGCTCTGATTCCCTGCCTGAGATTCCCTGCCTCAGATACCCCGCCTCAGATTCCCCGCCTCAGATTCCCCGTCTCAGATTCCCCGCCTCAGATTCCCCGCCTCAGATTCCCCGCCTCAGATTCCCCGCCTCAGATTCCCCGCCTCAGATTCCCCGCCTCAGATTCCCCGCCTCAGATTCCCTGCCTCTGATTGCCTGCCTCTGATTCCCTGCCTCTGATTCCCTGCCTCTGATTCCCTGCCTCTGATTCCCTGCCTCTAAATCCCTGCCTCAGATTCCCTGCCTCTGATTGCCTGCCTCTGATTCCCTCCCTCTGATTGCCTGCCTCTGATTCCCTGCCTCTGATTCCCTGCCTCTGATTCCCTGCCTCTGATTCCCTGCCTCTAAATCCCTGCCTCAGATTCCCTGCCTCTGATTGCCTGCCTCTGATTCCCTGCCTCTGATTCGCTCCCTCTGATTGCCTGCCTCTGATTCCTGCCTCAGATTCCCTGCCTCAGATTCCCTGCCTCAGATTTCCTGCTTCTGATTCCCCGCCTTTGATTCCCTGCCTCTTATTCCCCGCCTCTGATTCCCCGCATCTGATTCCCCGCCTCTGATTCCCTGCCTCTGATTCCCTGCCTCTGATTCCCTGCCTCTGATTCCCTGCCTCTTATTCCCTGCCTCTGATTCCCTGCCACTGATACCCCGCCTCCGATTCCACACCAATGTTTCACCGCCTCTGATTCTCTGCCTCTTATTTCCCGGCTCAGATTCGCCGGCTCTGATTCCGCGCCTCTGATTCCACGCTTCTCTTTCCGTGTCTCTGATAGCCCGCCTCTGATTCCCCGCCTCTGATTCCCCACCTTCCATTCCCCGCCTCTCTTTCCCTGCCTCTATTTCCGCGCCTCTTTCTCTGCCTCTCTTTCTCCACATTTCTTTTCCTCCCACTGATTCCCCGCCTCTGATTCCCCGCCTCTGATTCCCTGCCTCTGATTCCCCGCCTTTGATACCCTGCCTCAGATTCCCTGCCTCAGATTCCCTGCCTCAGATTCCCGGCCTCTGATTCCCCGCCACTGATTCCCCGCCACTTATTCCCCGCCTCTGATTCCCCGCCTCTGATTCCCCGCCTCTGATTCCCTGCCTCAGATTCCCCGGCTCTGATTCCCTGCATCAGATTCCCTGCCTCAGATTCCCTGCCTCTGATTCCCCGCCTCTGATTCCCTGCCTCTGATTCCCCGCCTCTGATTCCCTGCCTCAGATTCCCTGCCTCAGATTCCCTGCCTCAGATTCCCTGCCTCTGATTCCCCGCCTTTGATTCCCCGCCTCTTATTCCCCGCCTCTGATTCCCCGCCTCTGATTCCCCGCCTCTGATTCCCTGCCTCTGTTTCCCCGCCTCTGAATCCCCGCCTCTGATTCCCCGCCTCAGATTCCCCGGCTCAGATTCCCCGTCTCAGATTCCCCGCCTCAGATTCCTCGCCTCAGATTCCCCGCCTCAGATTCCCCGCCTCAGATTCCCCGCCTCAGATTCCCCGCCTCAGATTCCCCGCCTCAGATTCCCTGCCTCAGATTCCCTGCCTCTGATTGCCTGCCTCTGATTCCCTGCCTCTGATTCCCTGCCTCTGATTCCCTGCCTCTGATTCCCTGCCTCTGATTCCCTGCCTCTGATTCCCTGCCTCTAAATCCCTGCCTCTGATTCCCTGCCTCTGATTTCCTGCCTCTGATTCCGCGCCTCTGATTCCCCGCTTCTGATTCCCTGCCTCTGATTCCCTGCCTCTGATTCCCTGCCTCTAAATCCCTGCCTCTGATTCCCTGCCTCTGATTTCCTGCCTCTGATTCCGCGCCTCTGATTCCCCGCCTCTCTTTCCGTGTCTCTGATTCCACGCCTCAGATTCCCTGCCTCAGATACCCTGCCTCTCTTTGCCTGCCTCTATTTCCGTGCCTCTTTCTCTGCATCTAGTTTCCCACATCTCATTTGCCCCCTCTGATTACCCGCCTCTGATTCCATGCCTCTGATTCCCCGCCTCTGATTCCCCGCCTCTGATTCCCCGCCTCTGATTCCCTGCCTCAGATTCCCTGCCTCAGATTCCTTTCCTCAGATTCCCTGCCTCTGTTTCCCTGCCTCTGATTCCCCACATCTGATTCCCCACCTCAGATTCCCTGCCTCAGATTCCCTGCCTCAGATTCCCTGCCTCAGCTTCCCTTCATCTGATTCCCTTCATCTGATTCCCTGCCTCTGATTCCCTGCCTCTGATTCCCTGCCTCTGATTCCCCGCCTCTGATTCCCCGCCTCAGATTCCCTGCCTCAGATTCCCTGCCTCAGATTCCCTGCCTCAGATTTCCTGCCTCAGATTCCCTGCCTCTGATTGCCTGCCTCTGATTCCCTGCCTCTGATTCCCTGCCTCTGATTCCCTGCCTCTGATTCCCTGCCTCTGATTCCCTGCCTCTGATTCCCTGCCTCTCATTCTGCACCTCTGATTCCACGCCTCTCTTTCCTTTTCTCTGATTCCACGCCTCTGATTCCATGCCTCTGATTCACTGCCTCAGATTCTGTGCCTCAGATTCCCCGACTCAGATTTACCGCCTCAGATTCCCCGCCTCAGATTCCCTGCCTCAGATTCCCTGCCTCAGATTCCCTGCCTCAGATTCCCTGCCTCAGATTCCCTGTCTCCGATTCCCCGCCTCTGATTCCCTGCCACTGATACCCCGCCTCCGATTCCACACCAATGTTTCACAGCCTCTGTTTCTCTGCCTCTTATTTCCCAGCTCAGATTCGCCGGATCTGATTCGGCGCCTCTGATACCACGCTTCTCTTTCCGTGTCTCTGATAGCCCGCCT
Organism: Narcine bancroftii; assembly: GCF_036971445.1. Classification (NCBI taxonomy): domain Eukaryota; kingdom Metazoa; phylum Chordata; class Chondrichthyes; order Torpediniformes; family Narcinidae; genus Narcine; species Narcine bancroftii. The sequence continues at coordinate 597,261 of NW_027211879.1, read as the reverse complement.
CTGATTCCCCGCCTCTGATTCCCCACCTTTCATTCCCCGCCTCTCTTTCCCTGCCTCTATTTCCGCGCCTCTTTCTCTGCCTCTCTTTCCCCACATCTCTTTTCCTCCCGCAGATTCCCCGCCTCTGATTCCCCGCCTCTGATTCCCTGCCTCTGATTCCCCGCCTCTGATTCCCTGCCTCAGATTCCTTGCCTCAGATTCCCTGCCTCAGATTCCCGGCCTCTGATTCCCCGCCTCTGATTTCCCGCCTCTTATTTCCCGCCTCTGATTCCCCGCCTCTGATTCCCCGCCTCTGATTCCCTGCCTCTGTTTCCCCGCCTCTGAATCCCCGCCTCTCATTCCCCGCCTCAGATTCCCCGGCTCTGATTCCCTGCCTGAGATTCCCTGCCTCAGATACCCCGCCTCAGATTCCCCGCCTCAGATTCCCCGTCTCAGATTCCCCACCACAGATTACCCGCCTCAGATTCCCCGCCTCAGATTCCCCGCCTCAGATTCCCCGCCTCAGATTCCCCGCCTCAGATTCCCCGCCTCAGATTCCCCGCCTCAGATTCCCCGCCTCAGATTCCATGCCTCTGATTGCCTGCCTCTGATTGCCTGCCTCTGATTCCCTGCCTCTGATTCCCTGCCTCTGATTCCCTGCCTCTGATTCCCTGCCTCTGATTCCCTGCCTCTGATTCCCTGCCTCTAAATCCCTGCCTCTGATTCCCTGCCTCTGATTCCGCGCCTCTGATTCCACACCTCTATTTCCGTGTCTCTGATTCCCCGCCTCAGATTCCCTGCCTCAGATACCCTGTCTCTCTTTGCCTGCCTCTATTTCCGTGCCTCTTTCTCTGCATCTAGATTCCCACATCTGATGTGCCCCCTCTGATTACCCGCCTCTGATTCCATGCCTCTGATTCCCCGCCTCTGATTCCCCGCCTCTGATTCCCCGCCTCTGATTCCCCGCCTCAGATTCCCCGGCCCTGATTCCCTGCCTGAGATTCCCTGCCTCAGATACCCCGCCTCAGATTCCCCGCCTCAGATTCCCCGTCTCAGATTCCCCGCCTCAGATTCCCCGCCTCAGATTCCCCGCCTCAGATTCCCCGCCTCAGATTCCCCGCCTCAGATTTCCCGCCTCAGATTCCCCGCCTCAGATTCCCCGCCTCAGATTCCCTGCCTCTGATTGCCTGCCTCTGATTCCCTGCCTCTGATTCCCTCCCTCTGATTGCCTGCCTCTGATTCCCTGCCTCTGATTCCCTGCCTCTGATTCCCTGCCTCTGATTCCCTGCCTCTAAATCCCTGCCTCTGATTCCCTGCCTCTGATTCCGCGCCTCTGATTCCCCGCCTCTCTTTCCGTGTCTCTGATTCCCCGCCTCAGATTCCCTGCCTCAGATACCCTGCCTCTCTTTGCCTGCCTCTATTTCCGTGCCTCTTTCTCTGCATCTAGATTCCCACATCTGATTTGCCCCCTCTGATTACCCGCCTCTGATTCCATGCCTCTGATTCCCCGCCTCTGATTCCCCGCCTCTGATTCCCCGCCTCTGATTCCCTGCCTCAGATTCCCTGCCTCAGATTCCTTTCCTCAGATTCCCTGCCTCTGTTTCCCCGCCTCTGATTCCCCACGTCTTATTCCCCACCTCAGATTCCCCGCCTCTGATTCCCTGCCTGAGATTCCATGCCTCAGATTCCCCGCCTCAGATTCCCTGCCTCAGATTCCCCGCCTCAGATTCCCCGCCTCAGATTCCCCGCCTCAGATTCCCCACCTCAGATTCCCCTCCTCAATTTCTACTCCTCAGATTCCCCGCCTCAGATTCCCTGCCTCAGATTCCCTGCCTCAGATTCCCTGCCTCAGCTTCCCTTCATCTGATTCCCTTCATCTGATTCCCTCCCTCTGATTCCCTGCCTCTGATTCCCTGCCTCTGATTCCCCGCCTCTGATTCCCCGCCTCAGATTCCCTGCCTCAGATTCCCTGCCTCAGATTCCCTGCCTCAGATTTCCTGCCTCAGATTCCCTGCCTCTGATTGCCTGCCTCTGATTCCCTGCCTCTGTTTCCCTGCCTCTGATTCCCTGCCTCTGATTCCCTGCCTCTGATTCCCTGCCTCTGATTCCCTGCCTCTGATTCCGCACCTCTGATTCCACGCCTCTATTTCCTTGTCTCTGATTCCACGCCTCTGATTCCCTGCCTCTGATACCCTGCCTCTCTTTGCCTGCCTCTATTTCCGTGCCTCTTTCTCTGCATCTAGATTCCCACATCTGATTTGCCCCCTCTGATTACCCGCCTCTGATTCCATGCCTCTGATTCCCCGCCTCTGATTCCCCGCCTCTGATTCCCGGCCTCTGATTCCCTGCCTCAGATACCCCGCCTCAGATTCCCCGCCTCAGATTCCCCGTCTCAGATTCCCCACCTCAGATTCCCCGCCTCAGATTCCCCGCCTCAGATTCCCCGCCTCAGATTCCCCGCCTCAGATTCCCCACCTCAGATTCCCCGCCTCAGATTCCCCGCCTCAGATTCCCTGCCTCAGATTCCCTGCCTCTGATTGCCTGCCTCTGATTGCCTGCCTTTGATTCCCTGCCTCTGATTCCCTGCCTCTGATTCCCTGCCTCTGATTCCCTGCCTCTGATTCCCTGCCTCTGATTCCCTGCCTCTAAATCCCTGCCTCTGATTCCCTGCCTCTGATTCCGCGCCTCTGATTCCACACCTCTATTTCCGTGTCTCTGATTCCCCGCCTCAGATTCCCTGCATCGGATACCCTGCCTCTCTTTGCCTGCCTCTATTTCCGTGCCTCTTTCTCTGCATCTAGATTCCCACATCTGATTTGCCCCCTCTGATTACCCGCCTCTGATTCCATGCCTCTGATTCCCCGCCTCTGATTCCCCGCCTCTGATTCCCCGCCTCTGATTCCCCGCCTCAGATTCCCCGGCTCTGATTCCCTGCTTGAGATTCCCTGCCTCAGATACCCCGCCTCAGATTCCCCGCCTCAGATTCCCCGTCTCAGATTCCCCGCCTCAGATTCCCCGCCTCAGATTCCCCGCCTCAGATTCCCCGCCTCAGATTCCCCGCCTCAGATTCCCTGCCTCTGATTGCCTGCCTCTGATTCCCTGCCTCTGATTCCCTCCCTCTGATTGCCTGCCTCTGATTCCCTGCCTCTGATTCCCTGCCTCTGATTCCCTGCCTCTAAATCCCTGCCTCAGATTCCCTGCCTCTGATTGCCTGCCTCTGATTCCCTGCCTCTGATTCCCTCCCTCTGATTGCCTGCCTCTGATTCCTGCCTCAGATTCCCTGCCTCAGATTCCCTGCCTCAGATTTCCTGCTTCTGATTCCCCGCCTTTGATTCCCTGCCTCTTATTCCCCGCCTCTGATTCCCCGCATCTGATTCCACACCTCTATTTCCGTGTCTCTGATTCCCCGCCTCAGATTCCCTGCATCAGATACCCTGCCTCTCTTTGCCTGCCTCTATTTCCGTGCCTCTTTCTCTGCATCTAGATTCCCACATCTGATTTGCCCCCTCTGATTACCCGCCTCTGATTCCATGCCTCTGATTCCCCGCCTCTGATTCCCCGCCTCTGATTCCCCGCCTCAGATTCCCCGGCTCTGATTCCCTGCTTGAGATTCCCTGCCTCAGATACCCCGCCTCAGATTCCCCGCCTCAGATTCCCCGTCTCAGATTCCCCGCCTCAGATTCCCCGCCTCAGATTCCCCGCCTCAGATTCCCCGCCTCAGATTCCCCGCCTCAGATTCCCTGCCTCTGATTGCCTGCCTCTGATTCCCTGCCTCTGATTCCCTCCCTCTGATTGCCTGCCTCTGATTCCCTGCCTCTGATTCCCTGCCTCTGATTCCCTGCCTCTAAATCCCTGCCTCAGATTCCCTGCCTCTGATTGCCTGCCTCTGATTCCCTGCCTCTGATTCCCTCCCTCTGATTGCCTGCCTCTGATTCCTGCCTCAGATTCCCTGCCTCAGATTCCCTGCCTCAGATTTCCTGCTTCTGATTCCCCGCCTTTGATTCCCTGCCTCTTATTCCCCGCCTCTGATTCCCCGCATCTGATTCCCCGCCTCTGATTCCCTGCCTCTGATTCCCTGCCTCTGATTCCCTGCCTCTGATTCCCTGCCTCTTATTCCCTGCCTCTGATTCCCTGCCACTGATACCCCGCCTCCGATTCCACACCAATGTTTCACCGCCTCTGTTTCTCTGCCTCTTATTTCCCGGCTCAGATTCGCCGGCTCTGATTCCGCGCCTCTGATTCCACGCTTCTCTTTCCGTGTCTCTGATAGCCCGCCTCTGATTCCCCGCCTCTGATTCCCCACCTTCCATTCCCCGCCTCTCTTTCCCTGCCTCTATTTCCGCGCCTCTTTCTCTGCCTCTCTTTCTCCACATTTCTTTTCCTCCCACTGATTCCCCGCCTCTGATTCCCCGCCTCTGATTCCCTGCCTCTGATTCCCCGCCTTTGATACCCTGCCTCAGATTCCCTGCCTCAGATTCCCTGCCTCAGATTCCCGGCCTCTGATTCCCCGCCTCTGATTCCCCGCCACTTATTCCCCGCCTCTGATTCCCCGCCTCTGATTCCCCGCCTCTGATTCCCTGCCTCAGATTCCCCGGCTCTGATTCCCTGCATCAGATTCCCTGCCTCAGATTCCCTGCCTCTGATTCCCCGCCTCTGATTCCCTGCCTCTGATTCCCCGCCTCTGATTCCCTGCCTCAGATTCCCTGCCTCAGATTCCCTGCCTCAGATTCCCTGCCTCTGATTCCCCGCCTTTGATTCCCCGCCTCTTATTCCCCGCCTCTGATTCCCCGCCTCTGATTCCCCGCCTCTGATTCCCTGCCTCTGTTTCCCCGCCTCTGAATCCCCGCCTCTGATTCCCCGCCTCAGATTCCCCGGCTCAGATTCCCCGTCTCAGATTCCCCGCCTCAGATTCCTCGCCTCAGATTCCCCGCCTCAGATTCCCCGCCTCAGATTCCCCGCCTGAGATTCCCCGCCTCAGATTCCCCGCCTCAGATTCCCCGCCTCAGATTCCCTGCCTCAGATTCCCTGCCTCTGATTGCCTGCCTCTGATTCCCTGCCTCTGATTCCCTGCCTCTGATTCCCTGCCTCTGATTCCCTGCCTCTGATTCCCTGCCTCTGATTCCCTGCCTCTGATTCCCTGCCTCTAAATCCCTGCCTCTGATTCCCTGCCTCTGATTTCCTGCCTCTGATTCCGCGCCTCTGATTCCCCGCCTCTGATTCCCTGCCTCTGATTCCCTGCCACTGATTCCCTCCCTCTAAATACCTGCCTCTGATTCCCTGCCTCTGATTTCCTGCCTCTGATTCCGCGCCTCTGATTCCCCGCCTCTCTTTCCGTGTCTCTGATTCCACGCCTCAGATTCCCTGCCTCAGATACCCTGCCTCTCTTTGCCTGCCTCTATTTCCGTGCCTCTTTCTCTGCATCTAGTTTCCCACATCTCATTTGCCCCCTCTGATTACCCGCCTCTGATTCCATGCCTCTGATTCCCCGCCTCTGATTCCCCGCCTCTGATTCCCCGCCTCTGATTCCCTGCCTCAGATTCCCTGCCTCAGATTCCTTTCCTCAGATTCCCTGCCTCTGTTTCCCTGCCTCTGATTCCCCACATCTGATTCCCCACCTCAGATTCCCCGGCTCTGATTCCCTGCCTGAGATTCAATGCCTCAGATTCCCCGCCTCAGATTCCCTGCCTCAGATTCCCCGCCTCAGATTCCCCGCCTCAGATGCCCCGCCTCAGATTCCCCGCCTCAGAATCCCCGCCTCAGATTCCTCGCCTCAGTTTCTCCACCTCAGATTCCCCGCCTCAGATTCCCTGCCTCAGATTCCCTGCCTCAGATTCCCTGCCTCAGCTTCCCTTCATCTGATTCCCTTCATCTGATTCCCTGCCTCTGATTCCCTGCCTCTGATTCCCTGCCTCTGATTCCCTGCCTCTAAATCCCTGCCTCAGATTCCCTGCCTCTGATTGCCTGCCTCTGATTCCCTGCCTCTGATTCCCTCCCTCTGATTGCCTGCCTCTGATTCCTGCCTCAGATTCCCTGCCTCAGATTCCCTGCCTCAGATTTCCTGCTTCTGATTCCCCGCCTTTGATTCCCTGCCTCTTATTCCCCGCCTCTGATTCCCCGCATCTGATTCCACACCTCTATTTCCGTGTCTCTGATTCCCCGCCTCAGATTCCCTGCATCAGATACCCTGCCTCTCTTTGCCTGCCTCTATTTCCGTGCCTCTTTCTCTGCATCTAGATTCCCACATCTGATTTGCCCCCTCTGATTACCCGCCTCTGATTCCATGCCTCTGATTCCCCGCCTCTGATTCCCCGCCTCTGATTCCCCGCCTCTGATTCCCCGCCTCAGATTCCCCGGCTCTGATTCCCTGCTTGAGATTCCCTGCCTCAGATACCCCGCCTCAGATTCCCCGCCTCAGATTCCCCGTCTCAGATTCCCCGCCTCAGATTCCCCGCCTCAGATTCCCCGCCTCAGATTCCCCGCCTCAGATTCCCCGCCTCAGATTCCCTGCCTCTGATTGCCTGCCTCTGATTCCCTGCCTCTGATTCCCTCCCTCTGATTGCCTGCCTCTGATTCCCTGCCTCTGATTCCCTGCCTCTGATTCCCTGCCTCTAAATCCCTGCCTCAGATTCCCTGCCTCTGATTGCCTGCCTCTGATTCCCTGCCTCTGATTCCCTCCCTCTGATTGCCTGCCTCTGATTCCTGCCTCAGATTCCCTGCCTCAGATTCCCTGCCTCAGATTTCCTGCTTCTGATTCCCCGCCTTTGATTCCCTGCCTCTTATTCCCCGCCTCTGATTCCCCGCATCTGATTCCCCGCCTCTGATTCCCTGCCTCTGATTCCCTGCCTCTGATTCCCTGCCTCTGATTCCCTGCCTCTTATTCCCTGCCTCTGATTCCCTGCCACTGATACCCCGCCTCCGATTCCACACCAATGTTTCACCGCCTCTGTTTCTCTGCCTCTTATTTCCCGGCTCAGATTCGCCGGCTCTGACTCCGCGCCTCTGATTCCACGCTTCTCTTTCCGTGTCTCTGATAGCCCGCCTCTGATTCCCCGCCTCTGATTCCCCACCTTCCATTCCCCGCCTCTCTTTCCCTGCCTCTATTTCCGCGCCTCTTTCTCTGCCTCTCTTTCTCCACATTTCTTTTCCTCCCACTGATTCCCCGCCTCTGATTCCCCGCCTCTGATTCGCTGCCTCTGATTCCCCGCCTTTGATACCCTGCCTCAGATTCCCTGCCTCAGATTCCCTGCCTCAGATTCCCGGCCTCTGATTCCCCGCCTCTGATTCCCCGCCACTTATTCCCCGCCTCTGATTCCCCGTCTCTGATTCCCCGCCTCTGATTCCCTGCCTCAGATTCCCCGGCTCTGATTCCCTGCATCAGATTCCCTGCCTCAGATTCCCTGCCTCTGATTCCCCGCCTCTGATTCCCTGCCTCTGATTCCCCGCCTCTGATTCCCTGCCTCAGATTCCCTGCCTCAGATTCCCTGCCTCAGATTCCCTGCCTCTGATTCCCCGCCTTTGATTCCCCGCCTCTTATTCCCCGCCTCTGATTCCCCGCCTCTGATTCCCCGCCTCTGATTCCCTGCCTCTGTTTCCCCGCCTCTGAATCCCCGCCTCTGATACCCCGCCTCAGATTCCCCGGCTCAGATTCCCCGTCTCAGATTCCCCGCCTCAGATTCCTCGCCTCAGATTCCCCGCCTCAGATTCCCCTCCTCAGATTCCCCGCCTGAGATTCCCCGCCTCAGATTCCCCGCCTCAGATTCCCCGCCTCAGATTCCCTGCCTCAGATTCCCTGCCTCTGATTGCCTGCCTCTGATTCCCTGCCTCTGATTCCCTGCCTCTGATTCCCTGCCTCTGATTCCCTGCCTCTGATTCCCTGCCTCTGATTCCCTGCCTCTGATTCCCTGCCTCTAAATCCCTGCCTCTGATTCCCTGCCTCTGATTTCCTGCCTCTGATTCCGCGCCTCTGATTCCCCGCCTCTGATTCCCTGCCTCTGATTCCCTGCCACTGATTCCCTGCCTCTAAATCCCTGCCTCTGATTCCCTGCCTCTGATTTCCTGCCTCTGATTCCGCGCCTCTGATTCCCCGCCTCTCTTTCCGTGTCTCTGATTCCACGCCTCAGATTCCCTGCCTCAGATACCCTGCCTCTCTTTGCCTGCCTCTATTTCCGTGCCTCTTTCTCTGCATCTAGTTTCCCACATCTCATTTTCCCCCTCTGATTACCCGCCTCTGATTCCATGCCTCTGATTCCCCGCCTCTGATTCCCCGCCTCTGATTCCCCGCCTCTGATTCCCTGCCTCAGATTCCCTGCCTCAGATTCCTTTCCTCAGATTCCCTGCCTCTGTTTCCCTGCCTCTGATTCCCCACATCTGATTCCCCACCTCAGATTCCCCGGCTCTGATTCCCTGCCTGAGATTCAATGCCTCAGATTCCCCGCCTCAGATTCCCTGCCTCAGATTCCCCGCCTCAGATTCCCCGCCTCAGATGCCCTGCCTCAGATTCCCCGCCTCAGAATCCCCGCCTCAGATTCCCCGCCTCAGTTTCTCCACCTCAGATTCCCCGCCTCAGATTCCCTGCCTCAGATTCCCTGCCTCAGATTCCCTGCCTCAGCTTCCCTTCATCTGATTCCCTTCATCTGATTCCCTGCCTCTGATTCCCAGCCTCTGATTCCCTGCCTCTGATTCCCCGCCTCTGATTCCCCGCCTCAGTTTCCCTGCCTCAGATTCCCTGCCTCAGATTCCCTGCCTCAGATTTCCTGCCTCAGATTCCCTGCCTCTGATTGCCTGCCTCTGATTCCCTGCCTCTGATTCCCTGCCTCTGATTCCCTGCCTCTGATTCCCTGCCTCTGATTCCCTGCCTCTGATTCCGCACCTCTGATTCCACGCCTCTCTTTCCTTGTCTCTGATTCCACGCCTCTGATTCCCTGCCTCTGATTCCCTGCCTCTCTTTGCCTGCCTCTATTTCCGTGCCTCTTTCTCTGCATCTAGTTTCCCACATCTCATTTGCCCCCTCTGATAACCCGCCTCTGATTCCATGCCTCTGATTCACTGCCTCAGATTCTGTGCCTCAGATTCCCCGACTCAGATTTACCGCCTCAGATTCCCCGCCTCAGATTCCCTGCCTCAGATTCCCTGCCTCAGATTCCCTGCCTCAGATTCCCTGCCTCAGATTCCCTGTCTCCGATTCCCCGCCTCTGATTCCCCGCCTCTGATTCCCTGCCACTGATACCCCGCCTCCGATTCCACACCAATGTTTCACAGCCTCTGTTTCTCTGCCTCTTATTTCCCGGCTCAGATTCGCCGGCTCTGATTCGGCGCCTCTGATACCACGCTTCTCTTTCCGTGTCTCTGATAGCCCGCCTCTGATTCCCCGCCTCTGATTCCCCACCTTTCATTCCCCGCCTCTCTTTCCCTGCCTCTATTTCCGCGCCTCTTTCTCTGCCTCTCTTTCCCCACATCTCTTTTCCTCCCGCAGATTCCCCGCCTCTGATTCCCCGCCTCTGATTCCCTGCCTCTGATTCCCCGCCTCTGATTCCCTGCCTCAGATTCCCTGCCTCTGATTCCCTGCCTCAGATTCCCGGCCTCTGATTCCCCGCCTCTGATTCCCCGCCACTTATTCCCCGCCTCTGATTCCCCGCCTCTGATTCCCCGCCTCTGATTCCCTGCCTCAGATTCCCCGGCTCTGATTCCCTGCATCAGATTCCCTGCCTCAGATTCCCTGCCTCTGATTCCCCGCCTCTGATTCCCTGCCTCTGATTCCACGCCTCTGATTCCCTGCCTCAGATTCCCTGCCTCAGATTCCCTGCCTCAGATTCCCTGCCTCAGATTCCCTGCCTCAGATTCCCGGCCTCTGATTCCCCGCCTCTGATTTCCCGCCTCTTATTTCCCGCCTCTGATTCCCCGCCTCTGATTTCCCGCCTCTGATTCCCTGCCTCAGATTCCCCGGCTCTGATTCCCTGCATCAGATTCCCTGCCTCAGATTCCCTGCCTCTGATTCCCCGCCTCTGAATCCCTGCCTCTGATTCCCCGCCTCTGATTCCCTGCCTCAGATTCCATGCCTCATATTCCCTGCCTCAGATTCCCTGCCTCTGATTCCCTGCCTTTGATTCCCCGCCTCTTATCCCTCGCCTCTGATTCCTTGCCTCTGATTCCCCGCCTCTGATTCCCTGCCTCTGTTTCCCCGCCTCTGAATCCCCGCCTCTGATTCCCCGCCTCAGATTCCCCGGCTCTGATTCCCTGCCTGAGATTCCCTGCCTCAGATACCCCGCCTCAGATTCCCCGCCTCAGATTCCCCGTCTCAGATTCCCCACCTCAGATTCCCCGCCTCAGATTCCCCGCCTCAGATTCCCCGCCTCAGATTCCCCGCCTCAGATTCCCCACCTCAGATTCCCCGCCTCAGATTCCCCGCCTCAGATTCCCTGCCTCAGATTCCCTGCCTCTGATTGCCTGCCTCTGATTGCCTGCCTCTGATTCCCTGCCTCTGATTCCCTGCCTCTGATTCCCTGCCTCTGATTCCCTGCCTCTGATTCCCTGCCTCTGATTCCCTGCCTCTAAATCCCTGCCTCTGATTCCCTGCCTCTGATTCCGCGCCTCTGATTCCACACCTCTATTTCCGTGTCTCTGATTCCCCGCCTCAGATTCCCTGCATCAGATACCCTGCCTCTCTTTGCCTGCCTCTATTTCCGTGCCTCTTTCTCTGCATCTAGATTCCCACATCTGATTTGCCCCCTCTGATTACCCGCCTCTGATTCCATGCCTCTGATTCCCCGCTTCTGATTCCCCGCCTCTGATTCCCCGCCTCTGATTCCCCGCCTCAGATTCCCCGGCTCTGATTCCCTGCCTGAGATTCCCTGCCTCAGATACCCCGCCTCAGATTCCCCGCCTCAGATTCCCCGTCTCAGATTCCCCGCCTCAGATTCCCCGCCTCAGATTCCCCGCCTCAGATTCCCCGCCTCAGATTCCCCGCCTCAGATTCCCCGCCTCAGATTCCCCGCCTCAGATTCGCTGCCTCTGATTGCCTGCCTCTGATTCCCTGCCTCTGATTCCCTCCCTCTGATTGCCTGCCTCTGATTCCCTGCCTCTGATTCCCTGCCTCTGATTCCCTGCCTCTGATTCCCTGCCTCTAAATCCCTGCCTCAGATTCCCTGCCTCTGATTGCCTGCCTCTGATTCCCTGCCTCTGATTCCCTCCCTCTGATTGCCTGCCTCTGATTCCTGCCTCAGATTCCCTGCCTCAGATTCCCTGCCTCAGATTTCCTGCTTCTGATTCCCCGCCTTTGATTCCCTGCCTCTTATTCCCCGCCTCTGATTCCCCGCATCTGATTCCCCGCCTCTGATTCCCTGCCTCTGATTCCCTGCCTCTGATTCCCTGCCTCTGATTCCCTGCCTCTTATTCCCTGCCTCTGATTCCCTGCCACTGATACCCCGCCTCCGATTCCACACCAATGTTTCACCGCCCTGTTTCTCTGCCTCTTATTTCCCGGCTCAGATTCGCCGGGTCTGATTCCGCGACTCTGATTCCACTCTTCTCTTTCCGTGTCTCTGATAGCCCGCCTCTGATTCCCCGCCTCTGATTCCCCACCTTCCATTCCCCGCCTCTCTTTCCCTGCCTCTATTTCCGCGCCTCTTTCTCTGCCTCTCTTTCTCCACATCTCTTTGCCTCCCACTGATTCCCCGCCTCTGATTCCCCGCCTCTGATTCCCTGCCTCAGATTCCCTGCCTCAGATTCCCTGCCTCTGATTCCCCGCCTTTGATTCCCCGCCTCTTATTCCCCGCCTCTGATTCCCCGCCTCTGATTCCCCGCCTCTGATTCCCTGCCTCTGTTTCCCCGCCTCTGAATCCCCGCCTCTGATTCCCCGCCTCAGATTCCCCGGCTCAGATTCCCCGTCTCAGATTCCCCGCCTCAGATTCCTCGCCTCAGATTCCCCGCCTCAGATTCCCCGCCTCAGATTCCCCGCCTGAGATTCCCCGCCTCAGATTCCCCGCCTCAGATTCCCCGCCTCAGATTCCCTGCCTCAGATTCCCTGCCTCTGATTGCCTGCCTCTGATTCCCTGCCTCTGATTCCCTGCCTCTGATTCCCTGCCTCTGATTCCCTGCCTCTGATTCCCTGCCTCTGATTCCCTGCCTCTGATTCCCTGCCTCTAAATCCCTGCCTCTGATTCCCTGCCTCTGATTTCCTGCCTCTGATTCCGCGCCTCTGATTCCCCGCCTCTGATTCCCTGCCTCTGATTCCCTGCCACTGATTCCCTCCCTCTAAATCCCTGCCTCTGATTCCCTGCCTCTGATTTCCTGCCTCTGATTCCGCGCCTCTGATTCCCCGCCTCTCTTTCCGTGTCTCTGATTCCACGCCTCAGATTCCCTGCCTCAGATACCCTGCCTCTCTTTGCCTGCCTCTATTTCCGTGCCTCTTTCTCTGCATCTAGTTTCCCACATCTCATTTGCCCCCTCTGATTACCCGCCTCTGATTCCATGCCTCTGATTCCCCGCCTCTGATTCCCCGCCTCTGATTCCCCGCCTCTGATTCCCTGCCTCAGATTCCCTGCCTCAGATTCCTTTCCTCAGATTCCCTGCCTCTGTTTCCCTGCCTCTGATTCCCCACATCTGATTCCCCACCTCAGATTCCCCGGCTCTGATTCCCTGCCTGAGATTCAATGCCTCAGATTCCCCGCCTCAGATTCCCTGCCTCAGATTCCCCGCCTCAGATTCCCCGCCTCAGATGCCCCGCCTCAGATTCCCCGCCTCAGAATCCCCGCCTCAGATTCCTCGCCTCAGTTTCTCCACCTCAGATTCCCCGCCTCAGTTTCCCTGCCTCAGATTCCCTGCCTCAGATTCCCTGCCTCAGCTTCCCTTCATCTGATTCCCTTCATCTGATTCCCTGCCTCTGATTCCCTGCCTCTGATTCCCTGCCTCTGATTCCCTGCCTCTAAATCCCTGCCTCAGATTCCCTGCCTCTGATTGCCTGCCTCTGATTCCCTGCCTCTGATTCCCTCCCTCTGATTGCCTGCCTCTGATTCCTGCCTCAGATTCCCTGCCTCAGATTCCCTGCCTCAGATTTCCTGCTTCTGATTCCCCGCCTTTGATTCCCTGCCTCTTATTCCCCGCCTCTGATTCCCCGCATCTGATTCCACACCTCTATTTCCGTGTCTCTGATTCCCCGCCTCAGATTCCCTGCATCAGATACCCTGCCTCTCTTTGCCTGCCTCTATTTCCGTGCCTCTTTCTCTGCATCTAGATTCCCACATCTGATTTGCCCCCTCTGATTACCCGCCTCTGCTTCCATGCCTCTGATTCCCCGCCTCTGATTCCCCGCCTCTGATTCCCCGCCTCTGATTCCCCGCCTCAGATTCCCCGGCTCTGATTCCCTGCTTGAGATTCCCTGCCTCAGATACCCCGCCTCAGATTCCCTGCCTCAGATTCCCCGTCTCAGATTCCCCGCCTCAGATTCCCCGCCTCAGATTCCCCGCCTCAGATTCCCCGCCTCAGATTCCCCGCCTCAGATTCCCTGCCTCTGATTGCCTGCCTCTGATTCCCTGCCTCTGATTCCCTCCCTCTGATTGCCTGCCTCTGATTCCCTGCCTCTGATTCCCTGCCTCTGATTCCCTGCCTCTAAATCCCTGCCTCAGATTCCCTGCCTCTGATTGCCTGCCTCTGATTCCCTGCCTCTGATTCCCTCCCTCTGATTGCCTGCCTCTGATTCCTGCCTCAGATTCCCTGCCTCAGATTCCCTGCCTCAGATTTCCTGCTTCTGATTCCCCGCCTTTGATTCCCTGCCTCTTATTCCCCGCCTCTGATTCCCCGCATCTGATTCCCCGCCTCTGATTCCCTGCCTCTGATTCCCTGCCTCTGATTCCCTGCCTCTGATTCCCTGCCTCTTATTCCCTGCCTCTGATTCCCTGCCACTGATACCCCGCCTCCGATTCCACACCAATGTTTCACCGCCTCTGTTTCTCTGCCTCTTATTTCCCGGCTCAGATTCGCCGGCTCTGATTCCCCGCCTCTGATTCCCCACCTTCCATTCCCCGCCTCTCTTTCCCTGCCTCTATTTCCGCGCCTCTTTCTCTGCCTCTCTTTCTCCACATTTCTTTTCCTCCCACTGATTCCCCGCCTCTGATTCCCCGCATCTGATTCCCTGCCTCTGATTCCCCGCCTTTGATACCCTGCCTCAGATTCCCTGCCTCAGATTCCCTGCCTCAGATTCCCGGCCTCTGATTCCCCGCCTCTGATTCCCCGCCACTTATTCCCCGCCTCTGATTCCCCGCCTCTGATTCCCCGCCTCTGATTCCCTGCCTCAGATTCCCCGGCTCTGATTCCCTGCATCAGATTCCCTGCCTCAGATTCCCTGCCTCTGATTCCCCGCCTCTGATTCCCTGCCTCTGATTCCCCGCCTCTGATTCCCTGCCTCAGATTCCCTGCCTCAGATTCCCTGCCTCAGATTCCCTGCCTCTGATTCCCCGCCTTTGATTCCCCGCCTCTTATTCCCCGCCTCTGATTCCCCGCCTCTGATTCCCCGCCTCTGATTCCCTGCCTCTGTTTCCCCGCCTCTGAATCCCCGCCTCTGATTCCCCGCCTCAGATTCCCCGGCTCAGATTCCCCGTCTCAGATTCCCCGCCTCAGATTCCTCGCCTCAGATTCCCCGCCTCAGATTCCCCTCCTCAGATTCCCCGCCTGAGATTCCCCGCCTCAGATTCCCCGCCTCAGATTCCCCGCCTCAGATTCCCTGCCTCAGATTCCCTGCCTCTGATTGCCTGCCTCTGATTCCCTGCCTCTGATTCCCTGCCTCTGATTCCCTGCCTCTGATTCCCTGCCTCTGATTCCCTGCCTCTGATTCCCTGCCTCTGATTCCCTGCCTCTAAATCCCTGCCTCTGATTCCCTGCCTCTGATTTCCTGCCTCTGATTCCGCGCCTCTGATTCCCCGCCTCTGATTCCCTGCCTCTGATTCCCTGCCACTGATTCCCTGCCTCTAAATCCCTGCCTCTGATTCCCTGCCTCTGATTTCCTGCCTCTGATTCCGCGCCTCTGATTCCCCGCCTCTCTTTCCGTGTCTCTGATTCCACGCCTCAGATTCCCTGCCTCAGATACCCTGCCTCTCTTTGCCTGCCTCTATTTCCGTGCCTCTTTCTCTGCATCTAGTTTCCCACATCTCATTTGCCCCCTCTGATTACCCGCCTCTGATTCCATGCCTCTGATTCCCCGCCTCTGATTCCCTGCCTCTGATTCCCCGCCTCTGATTCCCTGCCTCAGATTCCCTGCCTCAGATTCCTTTCCTCAGATTCCCTGCCTCTGTTTCCCTGCCTCTGATTCCCCACATCTGATTCCCCACCTCAGATTCCCCGGCTCTGATTCCCTGCCTGAGATTCAATGCCTCAGATTCCCCACCTCAGATTCCCTGCCTCAGATTCCCCGCCTCAGATTCCCCGCCTCAGATGCCCCGCCTCAGATTCCCCGCCTCAGAATCCCCGCCTCAGATTCCCCGCCTCAGTTTCTCCACCTCAGATTCCCCGCCTCAGATTCCCTGCCTCAGATTCCCTGCCTCAGATTCCCTGCCTCAGCTTCCCTTCATCTGATTCCCTTCATCTGATTCCCTGCCTCTGATTCCCAGCCTCTGATTCCCTGCCTCTGATTCCCCGCCTCTGATTCCCCGCCTCAGTTTCCCTGCCTCAGATTCCCTGCCTCAGATTCCCTGCCTCAGATTTCCTGCCTCAGATTCCCTGCCTCTGATTGCCTGCCTCTGATTCCCTGCCTCTGATTCCCTGCCTCTGATTCCCTGCCTCTGATTCCCTGCCTCTGATTCCCTGCCTCTGATTCCGCACCTCTGATTCCACGCCTCTCTTTCCTTGTCTCTGATTCCACGCCTCTGATTCCCTGCCTCTGATTCCCTGCCTCTCTTTGCCTGCCTCTATTTCCGTGCCTCTTTCTCTGCATCTAGTTTCCCACATCTCATTTGCCCCCTCTGATAACCCGCCTCTGATTCCATGCCTCTGATTCACTGCCTCAGATTCTGTGCCTCAGATTCCCCGACTCAGATTTACCGCCTCAGATTCCCCGCCTCAGATTCCCTGCCTCAGATTCCCTGCCTCAGATTCCCTGCCTCAGATTCCCTGCCTCAGATTCCCTGTCTCCGATTCCCCGCCTCTGATTCCCCGCCTCTGATTCCCTGCCACTGATACCCCGCCTCCGATTCCACACCAATGTTTCACAGCCTCTGTTTCTCTGCCTCTTATTTCCCGGCTCAGATTCGCCGGCTCTGATTCGGCGCCTCTGATACCACGCTTCTCTTTCCGTGTCTCTGATAGCCCGCCTCTGATTCCCCGCCTCTGATTCCCCACCTTTCATTCCCCGCCTCTCTTTCCCTGCCTCTATTTCCGCGCCTCTATCTCTGCCTCTCTTTCCCCACATCTCTTTTCCTCCCGCAGATTCCCCGCCTCTGATTCCCCGCCTCTGATTCCCTGCCTCTGATTCCCCGCCTCTGATTCCCTGCCTCAGATTCCCTGCCTCTGATTCCCTGCCTCAGATTCCCGGCCTCTGATTCCCCGCCTCTGATTTCCCGCCTCTTATTTCCCGCCTCTGATTCCCCGCCTCTGATTCCCCGCCTCTGATTCCCTGCCTCAGATTCCCCGGCTCTGATTCCCTGCATCAGATTCCCTGCCTCAGATTCCCTGCCTCTGATTCCCCGCCTCTGATTCCCTGCCTCTGATTCCCCGCCTCTGATTCCCTGCCTCAGATTCCCTGCCTCAGATTCCCTGCCTCAGATTCCCTGCCTCTGATTCCCTGCCTTTGATTCCCCGCCTCTTATTCCCCGCCTCTGATTCCCCGCCTCTGATTCCCCACCTCTGATTCGCTGCCTCTGTTTCCCCGCCTCTGAATCCCCGCCTCTGATTCCCCGCCTCAGATTCCCCGGCTCTGATTCCCTGCCTGAGATTCCCTGCCTCAGATACCCCGCCTCAGATTCCCCGCCTCAGATTCCCCGTCTCAGATTCCCCACCTCAGATTCCCCGCCTCGGATTCCCCGCCTCAGATTCCCCGCCTCAGATTCCCCGCCTCAGATTCCCCGCCTCAGATTCCCCGCCTCAGATTCCCCGCCTCAGATTCCCCGCCTCAGATTCCCTGCCTCTGATTGCCTGCCTCTGATTGCCTGCCTCTGATTCCCTGCCTCTGATTCCCTGCCTCTGATTCCCTGCCTCTGATTCCCTGCCTCTGATTCCCTGCCTCTAAATCCCTGCCTCTGATTCCCTGCCTCTGATTCCGCACCTCTGATTCCACACCTCTATTTCCGTGTCTCTGATTCCCCGCCTCAGATTCCCTGCCTCAGATACCCTGCCTCTCTTTGCCTGCCTCTATTTCCGTGCCTCTTTCTCTGCATCTAGATTCCCACATCTGATTTGCCCCCTCTGATTACCCGCCTCTGATTCCATGCCTCTGATTCCCCGCCTCTGATTCCCCGCCTCTGATTCCCCGCCTCTGATTTCCCGCCTCAGATTCCCCGGTTCTGATTCCCTGCCTGAGATTCCCTGCCTCAGATACCCCGCCTCAGATTCCCCGCCTCAGATTCCCCGTCTCAGATTCCCCGCCTCAGATTCCCCGCCTCAGATTCCCCGCCTCAGATTCCCCGCCTCAGATTCCCCGCCTCAGATTCCCCGCCTCAGATTCCCCGCCTCAGATTCCCCGCCTAAGATTCCCTGCCTCTGATTACCTGCCTCTGATTCCCTGCCTCTGATTCCCTCCCTCTGATTGCCTGCCTCTGATTCCCTGCCTCTGATTCCCTGCCTCTGATTCCCTGCCTCTGATTCCCTGCCTCTAAATCCCTGCCTCTGATTCCCTGCCTCTGATTCCGCGCCTCTGATTCCCCGCCTCTCTTTCCGTGTCTCTGATTCCCCGCCTCAGATTCCCTGCCTCAGATACCCTGCCTCTCTTTGCCTGCCTCTATTTCCGTGCCTCTTTCTCTGCATCTAGATTCCCACATCTGATTTGCCCCCTCTGATTACCCGCCTCTGATTCCATGCCTCTGATTCCCCGCCTCTGATTCCCCGCCTCTGATTCCCCGCCTCTGATTCCCTGCCTCAGATTCCCTGCCTCAGATTCCTTTCCTCAGATTCCCTGCCTCTGTTTCCCCGCCTCTGATTCCCCACGTCTGATTCCCCACCTCAGATTCCCCGCCTCTGTTTCCCTGCCTGAGATTCCATGCCTCAGATTCCCCGCCTCAGATTCCCTGCCTCAGATTCCCCGCCTCAGATTCCCCGCTTCAGATTCCCCGCCTCAGATTCCCCACCTCAGATTCCCCTCCTCAGTTTCTCCTCCTCAGATTCCCCGCCTCAGATTCCCTGCCTCAGATTCCCTGCCTCAGATTCCCTGCCTCAGCTTCCCTTCATCTGATTCCCTTCATCTGATTCCCTCCCTCTGATTCCCTGCCTCTGATTCCCTGCCTCTGATTCCCCGCCTCTGATTCCCCGCCTCAGATTCCCTGCCTCAGATTCCCTGCCTCAGATTCCCTGCCTCAGATTTCCTGCCTCAGATTCCCTGCCTCTGATTGCCTGCCTCTGATTCCCTGCCTCTGTTTCCCTGCCTCTGATTCCCTGCCTCTGATTCCCTGCCTCTGATTCCCTTCCTCTGATTCTGCACCTCTGATTCCACGCCTCTATTTCCTTGTCTCTGATTCCACGCCTCTGATTCCCTGCCTCTGATACCCTGCCTCTCTTTGCCTGCCTCTATTTCCGTGACTCATTCTCTGCATCTAGTTTCCCACATCTCATTTGCCCCCTCTGATAACCCGCCTCTGATTCCATGCCTCTGATTCACTGCCTCAGATTCCGTGCCTCAGATTCCCCGACTCAGATTTACCGCCTCAGATTCCCCGCCTCAGATTCCCTGCCTCAGATTCCCTGCCTCAGATTCCCTGCCTCAGATTCCCTGCCTCAGATTCCCTGTCTCCGATTCTCCGCCTCTGATTTCCCGCCTCTGATTCCCCGCCTCTGATTCCCAGCCTCTGAATCCCCGCCTCTGAATCCCCGCCTCTGATTCCCCGCCTCTGTTTCCCCGCCTCTGATTCCCCGCCACTGATTCCCCGCCTCTGATTCCACGCCTCTGATTCCCCGCCTCTGATTCCAGGCCTCTTATTCCCCGCCTCTGATTCCCCACCTCTGATTGCCTGCCACTGATTGCCCGCCTCTGATTCCCCGCCTCTGTTTCCCCGCCTCTGATTCCCCACCTCTGTCTGTATGCCTCTCTTTCGCCTCCGCTTTTTCCCCTACACTCTTTCCGCGCCTCTCTTTCCTTCCCTCAATTTCAACAACTCTGTTTGATCTGTTTTGTGTACCTCATTTTCAACACACAAGTTCCAACCACTATGTTTCACCCATCACTTTCCCCGCCTCTATTTTTCCGCCTATGTTTGCCCGCCTCTGTTTACCCACCTGTTTCACCGCCTCTGATTCACCGCCTCTCATTCCCCACCTCTGTCTCGACGCCTCTCTTTCGCCTCCACTCTTTCCACTCCACTCTTTCCGTGCCTGTCTTTCCCTCCCTCAATTTCAACAACACTGTTTGATCTGTTTTGTGTACCTGATTTTAAACACACAAGTTCCAACCACTATGTTTTGCCCGCCTCTTTCCCCGCCGCTATTTATCCACCTATGTTTACCTGCCTCTGTTTACCCGACTGTTTCTCCACCTCTGATTCCCCACCTTTCATTCCCCGCCTCTCTTTCCCTGCCTCTATTTCCGCGCCTCTTTCTCTGCCTCTCTTTCCCCACAACGCTTTTCCTCCCGCTGATTCCCCGCCTCTGATTCCCCGCCTCTGATTCCCTGCCTCTGATTCCCCGCCTCTGATTCCCTGCCTCTGATTCCCCGCCTCTTATTCCCCGCCTCTGATTCCCCGCCTCTGATTCCCCGTGTCTGATTCCCTGCCTCAGATTCCCCGGCTCTGATTCCCTGCATCAGATTCCCTGCCTCAGATTCCCTGCCTCTGATTCCCCGCCTCTGATTCCCTGCCTCTGATTCCCCGCCTCGGATTCCTGCCTCAGATTCCCTGCCTCATGATTCCCTGCCTCTGATTTCCTGCCTCTGATTCCCTGCCTCTGATTCCCTGCCTCTTATTCCCTGCCTCTGATTCCCTGCCACTGATACCCCACCTCCGATTCCACACCAATGTTTCACCGCCTCTGTTTCTCTGCCTCTTATTTCCCGGCTCAGATTCGCCGGCTCTGATTCCGCGCCTCTGATTCCACGCTTCTCTTTCCGTGTCTCTGATAGCCCGCCTGTGATTCCCCGCCTCTGATTCCCCACCTTCCATTCCCCGCCTCTCTTTCCCTGCCTCTATTTCCGTGCATCTTTCTCTGCCTCTCTTTCTCCACATCTCTTTTCCTCCCACTGATTCTCCGCCTCTGATTCCCCGCCTCTGATTCCCTGCCTCTGATTCCCCGCCTCTGATACCCTGCCTCAGATTCCCTGCCTCAGATTCCCTGCCTCAGATTCCCGGCCTCTGATTCCCCGCCTCTGATTCCCCGCCACTTATTCCCCGCCTCTGATTCCCCGCCTCTGATTCCCCGCCTCTGATTCCCTGCCTCAGATTCCCCGGCTCTGATTCCCTGCATCAGATTCCCTGCCTCAGATTCCCTGCCTCTGATTCCCCGCCTCTGATTCCCTGCCTCTGATTCCCTGCCTCTGATTCCATGCCTCAGATTCCCTGCCTCAGATTCCCTGCCTCAGATTCCCTGCCTCAGATTCCCTGCCTCAGATTCCCGGCCTCTGATTCCCCGCCTCTGATTTCCCGCCTCTTATTTCCCGCCTCTGATTCCCCGCCTCTGATTTCCCGCCTCTGATTCCCTGCCTCAGATTCCCCGGCTCTGATTCCCTGCATCCGATTCCCTGCCTCAGATTCCCTGCCTCTGATTCCCCGCCTCTGATTCCCTGCCTCTGATTCCCCGCCTCTGATTCCCTGCCTCAGATTCCCTGCCTCATATTCCCTGCCTCAGATTCCCTGCCTCTGATTCCCTGCCTTTGATTCCCCGCCTCTTATTCCCCGCCTCTGATTCCTTGCCTCTGATTCCCCGCCTCTGATTCCCTGCCTCTGTTTCCCCGCCTCTGAATCCCCGCCTCTGATTCCCCGCCTCAGATTCCCCGGCTCTGATTCCCTGCCTGAGATTCCCTGCCTCAGATACCCCGCCTCAGATTCCCCGCCTCAGATTCCCCGTCTCAGATTCCCCACCTCAGATTCCCCGCCTCAGATTCCCCGCCTCAGATTCCCCGCCTCAGATTCCCCGCCTCTGATTCCCCACCTCAGATTCCCCGCCTCAGATTCCCCGCCTCAGATTCCCTGCCTCAGATTCCCTGCCTCTGATTGCCTGCCTCTGATTGCCTGCCTCTGATTCCCTGCCTCTGATTCCCTGCCTCTGATTCCCTGCCTCTGATTCCCTGCCTCTGATTCCCTGCCTCTGATTCCCTGCCTCTAAATCCCTGCCTCTGATTCCCTGCCTCTGATTCCGCGCCTCTGATTCCACACCTCTATTTCTGTGTCTCTGATTCCCCGCCTCAGATTCCCTGCATCAGATACCCTGCCTCTCTTTGCCTGCCTCTATTTCCGTGCCTCTTTCTCTGCATCTAGATTCCCACATCTGATTTGCCCCCTCTGACTACCCGCCTCTGATTCCATGCCTCTGATTCCCCGCCTCTGATTCCCCGCCTCTGATTCCCCGCCTCTGATTTCCCGCCTCAGATTCCCCGGCTCTGATTCCCTGCCTGAGATTCCCTGCCTCAGATACCCCGCCTCAGATTCCCCGCCTCAGATTCCCCGTCTCAGATTCCCCGCCTCAGATTCCCCGCCTCAGATTCCCCGCCTCAGATTCCCCGCCTCAGATTCCCCGCCTCAGATTCCCCACCTCAGATTCCCCGCCTCAGATTCCCCGCCTCAGATTCCCTGCCTCTGATTGCCTGCCTCTGATTCCCTGCCTCTGATTCCCTCCCTCTGATTGCCTGCCTCTGATTCCCTGCCTCTGATTCCCTGCCTCTGATTCCCTGCCTCTGATTTCCTGCCTCTGATTCCCTGCCTCTAAATCCCTGCCTCTGATTCCCTGCCTCTGATTCCGCGCCTCTGATTCCCCGCCTCTCTTTCCGTGTCTCTGATTCCCCGCCTCAGATTCCCTGCCTCAGATACCCTGCCTCTCTTTGCCTGCCTCTATTTCCGTGCCTCTTTCTCTGCATCTAGATTCCCACATCTGATTTGCCCCCTCTGATTACCCGCCTCTGATTCCATGCCTCTGATTCCCCGCCTCTGATTCCCCGCCTCTGATTCCCCGCCTCTGATTCCCTGCCTCAGATTCCCTGCCTCAGATTCCTTTCCTCAGATTCCCTGCCTCTGTTTCCCCGCCTCTGATTCCCCACGTCTGATTCCCCACCTCAGATTCCCCACCTCTGTTTCCCTGCCTGAGATTCCATGCCTCAGATACCCCGCCTCAGATTCCCTGCCTCAGATTCCCCGCCTCAGATTCCCCGCCTCAGATACCCCGCCTCAGATTCCCCACCTCAGATTCCCCTCCTCAGTTTCTCCTCCTCAGATTCCCCGCCTCAGATTCCCTGCCTCAGATTCCCTGCCTCAGATTCCCTGCCTCAGCTTCCCTTCATCTGATTCCCTTCATCTGATTCCCTCCCTCTGATTCCCTGCCTCTGATTCCCTGCCTCTGATTCCCCGCCTCTGATTCCCCGCCTCAGATTCCCTGCCTCAGATTCCCTGCCTCAGATTCCCTGCCTCAGATTTCCTGCCTCAGATTCCCTGCCTCTGATTGCCTGCCTCTGATTCCCTGCCTCTGTTTCCCTGCCTCTGATTCCCTGCCTCTGATTCCCTGCCTCTGATTCCCTGCCTCTGATTCCGCACCTCTGATTCCACGCCTCTATTTCCTTGTCTCTGATTCCACGCCTCTGATTCCCTGCCTCTGATACCCTGCCTCTCTTTGCCTGCCTCTATTTCCGTGACTCATTCTCTGCATCTAGTTTCCCACATCTCATTTGCCCCCTCTGATAACCCGCCTCTGATTCCATGCCTCTGATTCACTGCCTCAGATTCCGTGCCTCAGATTCCCCGACTCAGATTTACCGCCTCAGATTCCCCGCCTCAGATTCCCTGCCTCAGATTCCCTGCCTCAGATTCCCTGCCTCAGATTCCCTGTCTCCGATTCTCCGCCTCTGATTTCCCGCCTCTGATTCCCCGCCTCTGATTCTCAGCCTCTGAATCCCCGCCTCTGAATCCCCGCCTCTGATTCCCCGCCTCTGTTTCCCCGCCTCTGATTCCCCGCCACTGATTCCCCGCCTCTGATTCCACGCCTCTGATTCCCCGCCTCTGATTCCAGGCCTCTTATTCCCCGCCTCTGATTCCCCACCTCTGATTGCCTGCCACTGATTGCCCGCCTCTGATTCCCCGCCTCTGTTTCCCCGCCTCTGATTCCCCACCTCTGTCTGTATGCCTCTCTTTCGCCTGCGCTTTTTCCCCTACACTCTTTCCGCGCCTCTCTTTCCTTCCCTCAATTTCAACAACTCTGTTTGATCTGTTCTGTGTACCTCATTTTCAACACACAAGTTCCAACCACTATGTTTCACCCATCACTTTCCCCGCCTCTATTTTTCCACCTATGTTTGCCCGCCTCTGTTTACCCACCTGTTTCACCGCCTCTGATTCCCCGCCTCTCATTCCCCACCTCTGTCTCGACGCCTCTCTTTCGCCTCCACTCTTTCCACTCCACTCTTTCCGTGCCTGTCTTTCCCTCCCTCAATTTCAACAACACTGTTTGATCTGTTTTGTGTACCTGATTTTAAACACACAAGTTCCAACCACTATGTTTTGCCCGCCTCTTTCCCCGCCGCTATTTATCCACCTATGTTTACCTGCCTCTGTTTACCCGCCTGTTTCCCCACCTCTGATTCCCCACCTTTCATTCCCCGCCTCTCTTTCCCTGCCTCTATTTCTGCGCCTCTTTCTCTGCCTCTCTTTCCCCACAACGCTTTTCCTCCCGCTGATTCCCCGCCTCTGATTCCCCGCCTCTGATTCCCTGCCTCTGATTCCCCGCCTCTGATTCCCTGCCTCAGATTCCCTGCCTCAGATTCCCTGCCTCAGATTCCCTGCCTCTGATTCCCCGCCTCTGATTCCCCGCCTCTTATTCCCCGCCTCTGATTCCCCGCCTCTGATTCCCCGTGTCTGATTCCCTGCCTCAGATTCCCCGGCTCTGATTCCCTGCATCAGATTCCCTGCCTCAGATTCCCTGCCTCTGATTCCCCGCCTCTGATTCCCTGCCTCTGATTCCCCGCCTCGGATTCCTGCCTCAGATTCCCTGCCTCATGATTCCCTGCCTCTGATTTCCTGCCTCTGATTCCCTGCCTCTGATTCCCTGCCTCTTATTCCCTGCCTCTGATTCCCTGCCACTGATACCCCGCCTCCGATTCCACACCAATGTTTCACCGCCTCTGTTTCTCTGCCTCTTATTTCCCGGCTCAGATTCGCCGGCTCTGATTCCGCGCCTCTGATTCCACGCTTCTCTTTCCGTGTCTCTGATAGCCCGCCTCTGATTCCCCGCCTCTGATTCCCCACCTTCCATTCCCCGCCTCTCTTTCCCTGCCTCTATTTCCGCGCATCTTTCTCTGCCTCTCTTTCTCCACATCTCTTTTCCTCCCACTGATTCTCCGCCTCTGATTCCCCGCCTCTGATTCCCTGCCTCTGATTCCCCGCCTCTGATACCCTGCCTCAGATTCCCTGCCTCAGATTCCCTGCCTCAGATTCCCGGCCTCTGATTCCCCGCCTCTGATTCCCCGCCACTTATTCCCCGCCTCTGATTCCCCGCCTCTGATTCCCCGCCTCTGATTCCCTGCCTCAGATTCCCCGGCTCTGATTCCCTGCATCAGATTCCCTGCCTCAGATTCCCTGCCTCTGATTCCCCGCCTCTGATTCCCTGCCTCTGATTCCCCGCCTCTGATTCCCTCCCTCAGATTCCCTGCCTCAGATTCCCTGCCTCAGATTCCCTGCCTCAGATTCCCTGCCTCAGATTCCCGGCCTCTGATTCCCCGCCTCTGATTTCCCGCCTCTTATTTCCCGCCTCTGATTCCCCGCCTCTGATTTCCCGCCTCTGATTCCCTGCCTCAGATTCCCCGGCTCTGATTCCCTGCATCAGATTCCCTGCCTCAGATTCCCTGCCTCTGATTCCCCGCCTCTGAATCCCTGCCTCTGATTCCCCGCCTCTGATTCCCTGCCTCAGATTCCATGCCTCATATTCCCTGCCTCAGATTCCCTGCCTCTGATTCCCTGCCTTTGATTCCCCGCCTCTTATTCCTCGCCTCTGATTCCTTGCCTCTGATTCCCCGCCTCTGATTCCCTGCCTCTGTTTCCCCGCCTCTGAATCCCCGCCTCTGATTCCCCGCCTCAGATTCCCCGGCTCTGATTCCCTGCCTGAGATTCCCTGCCTCAGATACCCCGCCTCAGATTCCCCGCCTCAGATACACCGTCTCAGATTCCCCACCTCAGATTCCCCGCCTCAGATTCCCCGCCTCAGATTCCCCGCCTCAGATTCCCCGCCTCAGATTCCCCACCTCAGATTCCCCGCCTCAGATTCCCCGCCTCAGATTCCCTGCCTCAGATTCCCTGCCTCTGATTGCCTGCCTCTGATTGCCTGCCTCTGATTCCCTGCCTCTGATTCCCTGCCTCTGATTCCCTGCCTCTGATTCCCTGCCTCTGATTCCCTGCCTCTAAATCCCTGCCTCTGATTCCCTGCCTCTGATTCCGCGCCTCTGATTCCACACCTCTATTTCCGTGTCTCTGATTCCCCGCCTCAGATTCCCTGCATCAGATACCCTGCCTCTCTTTGCCTGCCTCTATTTCCGTGCCTCTTTCTCTGCATCTAGATTCCCACATCTGATTTGCCCCCTCTGATTACCCGCCTCTGATTCCATGCCTCTGATTCCCCGCTTCTGATTCCCCGCCTCTGATTCCCCGCCTCTGATTCCCCGCCTCAGATTCCCCGGCTCTGATTCCCTGCCTGAGATTCCCTGCCTCAGATACCCCGCCTCAGATTCCCCGCCTCAGATTCCCCGTCTCAGATTCCCCGCCTCAGATTCCCCGCCTCAGATTCCCCGCCTCAGATTCCCCGCCTCAGATTCCCCGCCTCAGATTCCCCGCCTCAGATTCCCCGCCTCAGATTCGCTGCCTCTGATTGCCTGCCTCTGATTCCCTGCCTCTGATTCCCTCCCTCTGATTGCCTGCCTCTGATTCCCTGCCTCTGATTCCCTGCCTCTGATTCCCTGCCTCTGATTCCCTGCCTCTAAATCCCTGCCTCAGATTCCCTGCCTCTGATTTCCTGCCTCTGATTCCCTGCCTCTGATTCCCTCCCTCTGATTGCCTGCCTCTGATTCCTGCCTCAGATTCCCTGCCTCAGATTCCCTGCCTGAGATTTCCTGCTTCTGATTCCCCGCCTTTGATTCCCTGCCTCTTATTCCCCGCCTCTGATTCCCCGCATCTGATTCCCCGCCTCTGATTCCCTGCCTCTGATTCCCTGCCTCTGATTCCCTGCCTCTGATTCCCTGCCTCTTATTCCCTGCCTCTGATTCCCTGCCACTGATACCCCGCCTCCGATTCCACACCAATGTTTCACCGCCCTGTTTCTCTGCCTCTTATTTCCCGGCTCAGATTCGCCGGCTCTGATTCCGCGACTCTGATTCCACTCTTCTCTTTCCGTGTCTCTGATAGCCCGCCTCTGATTCCCCGCCTCTGATTCCCCACCTTCCATTCCCCGCCTCTCTTTCCCTGCCTCTATTTCCGCGCCTCTTTCTCTGCCTCTCTTTCTCCACATCTCTTTTCCTCCCACTGATTCCCCGCCTCTGATTCCCCGCCTCTGATTCCCTGCCTCTGATTCCCCGCCTCTGATACCCTGCCTCAGATTCCCTGCCTCAGATTCCCTGCCTCAGATTCCCGGCCTCTGATTCCCGGCCTCTGATTCCCCGCCTCTGATTCCCCGCCACTTATTCCCCGCCTCTGATTTCCTGCCTCAGATTCCCCGGCTCTAATTCCCTGCATCAGATTCCCTGCCTCAGATTCCCTGCCTCTGATTCCCCGCCTCTGATTCCCTGCCTCTGATTCCCCGCCTCTGATTCCCTGCCTCAGATTCCCTGCCTCAGATTCCCTGCCTCAGATTCCCTGCCTCTGATTCCCCGCCTTTGATTCCCCGCCTCTTATTCCCCGCCTCTGATTCCCCGCCTCTGATTCCCCGCCTCTGATTCACTGCCTCTGTTTCCCCGCCTCTGAATCCCCGCCTATGATTCCCCGCCTCAGATTCCCCGGCTCTGATTCCCCGCCTCTGATTCCCCGCCTCTGATTCCCTGCCTCAGATTCCCAGGCTCTGATTCCCTGCATCAGATTCCCTGCCTCAGATTCCCTGCCTCTGATTCCCCGCCTCTGATTCCCTGCCTCTGATTCCCCGCCTCGGATTCCCTGCCTCAGATTCCCTGCCTCAGATTCCCTGCCTCAGATTCCCTGCCTCAGATTCCCTGCCTCAGATTCCCGGCCTCTGATTCCCCGCCTCTGATTTCCCGCCTCTTATTTCCCGCCTCTGATTCCCCGCCTCTGATTCCCCGCCTCTGATTCCCTGCCTCAGATTCCCCGGCTCTGATTCCCTGCATCAGATTCCCTGCCTCATATTCCCTGCCTCTGATTCCCCGCCTCTGATTCCCTGCCTCTGATTCCCCGCCTCTGATTCCCTGCCTCAGATTCCCTGCCTCATATTCCCTGCCTCTGATTCCCTGCCTTTTATTCCCCGCCTCTTATTCCCCGCCTCTGATACCCCGCGTCTGATTCCCCGCCTCTGATTCTCTGCCTGTTTCCCCGCCTCTGAATCCCCGCCTCTGATTCCCCGCCTCAGATTCCCCGGCGCTGATTCCCTGCCTGAGATTCCCTGCCTCAGATACCCTGCCTCAGATTCCCCGCCTCAGATTCCCCGTCTCAGATTCCGCACCTCAGATTACCCGCCTCAGATTCCCCACCTCAGATTCCCCGCCTCAGATTCCCCGCCTCAGATTCCCCACCTCAGATTCCCCGCCTCAGATTCCCCGCCTCAGATTCCCTGCCTCAGATTCCCTGCCTCTGATTGCCTGCCTCTGATTGCCTGCCTCTGATTCCCTGCCTCTGATTCCCTGCCTCTGATTCCCTGCCTCTGATTCCCTGCCTCTGATTCCCTGCCTCTGATTCCCTGCCTCTAAATCCCTGCCTCTGATTCCCTGCCTCTGTTTCCGCGCCTCTGATTCCACACCTCTATTTCCGTGTCTCTGATTCCCCGCCTCAGATTCCCTGCATCAGATACCCTGCCTCTCTTTGCCTGCCTCTATTTCCGTGCCTCTTTCTCTGCATCTAGATTCCCACATCTGATTTGCCCCCTCTGATTACCCGCCTCTGATTCCATGCCTCTGATTCCCCGCTTCTGATTCCCCGCCTCTGATTCCCCGCCTCTGATTCCCCGCCTCAGATTCCCCGGCTCTGATTCCCTGCCTGAGATTCCCTGCCTCAGATACCCCGCCTCAGATTCCCCGCCTCAGATTCCCCGTCTCAGATTCCCCGCCTCAGATTCCCCGCCTCAGATTCCCCGCCTCAGATTCCCCGCCTCAGATTCCCCGCCTCAGATTCCCCGCCTCAGATTCCCCGCCTCAGATTCGCTGCCTCTGATTGCCTGCCTCTGATTCCCTGCCTCTGATTCCCTCCCTCTGATTGCCTGCCTCTGATTCCCTGCCTCTGATTCCCTGCCTCTGATTCCCTGCCTCTGATTCCCTGCCTCTAAATCCCTGCCTCAGATTCCCTGCCTCTGATTGCCTGCCTCTGATTCCCTGCCTCTGATTCCCTCCCTTTGATTGCCTGCCTCTGATTCCTGCCTCAGATTCCCTGCCTCAGATTCCCTGCCTCAGATTTCCTGCCTCTGATTCCCTCCATTTGATTGCCTGCCTCTGATTCCTGCCTCAGATTCCCTGCATCAGATTCCCTGCCTCAGATTCCCTGCCTCTGATTCCCCGCCTCTGATTCCCTGCCTCTGATTCCCCGCCTCTGATTCCCTGCCTCAGATTCCCTGCCACTGATACCCTGCCTCAGATTCCCTGCCTCTGATTCCCCGCCTTTGATTCCCCTCCTCTTATTCCCCGCCTCTGATTCCCCGCCTCTGATTCCCCGCCTCTGATTCCCTGCCTCTGTTTCCCCGCCTCTGAATCCCCGCCTCTGATTCCCCGCCTCAGATTCCCCGGCTCTGATTCCCTGCCTGAGATTCCCTGCCTCAGATACCCCGCCTCAGATTCCGCGCCTCATATTCCCCGCCTCAGATACACCGCCTCAGATTCCCCGCCTCAGATTCGCCGCCTCAGATTCCCCGTCTCAGATTCCCCGCCTCAGATTCCTCGCCTCAGATTCCCCGCCTCAGATTCCCCGCCTCAGATTCCCCGCCTCAGATTCCCTGCCTCAGATTCCCTGCCTCTGATTGCCTGCCTCTGATTCCCTGCCTCTGATTCCCTGCCTCTGATTCCCTGCCTCTGATTCCCTGCCTCTGATTCCCTGCCTCTGATTCCCTGCCTCTGATTCCCTGCCTCTAAATCCCTGCCTCTGATTCCCTGCCTCTGATTCCCCGCCTCGGATTCCCTGCCTCAGATTCCCTGCCTCAGATTCCCTGCCTCAGATTCCCTGCCTCAGATTCCCTGCCTCAGATTCCCGGCCTCTGATTCCCCGCCTCTGATTTCCCGCCTCTTATTTCCCGCCTCTGATTCCCCGCCTCTGATTCCCCGCCTCTGATTCCCTGCCTCAGATTCCCCGGCTCTGATTCCCTGCATCAGATTCCCTGCCTCATATTCCCTGCCTCTGATTCCCCGCCTCTGATTCCCTGCCTCTGATTCCCCGCCTCTGATTCCCTGCCTCAGATTCCCTGCCTCATATTCCCTGCCTCTGATTCCCTGCCTTTGATTCCCCGCCTCTTATTCCCCGCCTCTGATACCCCGCGTCTGATTCCCCGCCTCTGATTCTCTGCCTGTTTCCCCGCCTCTGAATCCCCGCCTCTGATTCCCCGCCTCAGATTCCCCGGCGCTGATTCCCTGCCTGAGATTCCCTGCCTCAGATACCCCGCCTCAGATTCCCCACCTCAGATTCCCCGTCTCAGATTCCCCACCTCAGATTACCCGCCTCAGATTCCCCGCCTCAGATTCCCCGCCTCAGATTCCCCGCCTCAGATTCCCCACCTCAGATTCCCCGCCTCAGATTCCCCGCCTCAGATTCCCTGCCTCAGATTCCCTGCCTCTGATTGCCTGCCTCTGATTGCCTGCCTCTGATTCCCTGCCTCTGATTCCCTGCCTCTGATTCCCTGCCTCTGATTCCCTGCCTCTGATTCCCTGCCTCTGATTCCCTGCCTCTAAATCCCTACCTCTGATTCCCTGCCTCTGATTCCGCGCCTCTGATTCCACACCTCTATTTCCGTGTCTCTGATTCCCCGCCTCAGATTCCCTGCATCAGATACCCTGCCTCTCTTTGCCTGCCTCTATTTCCGTGCCTCTTTCTCTGCATCTAGATTCCCACATCTGATTTGCCCCCTCTGATTACCCGCCTCTGATTCCATGCCTCTGATTCCCCGCTTCTGATTCCCCGCCTCTGATTCCCCGCCTCTGATTCCCCGCCTCAGATTCCCCGGCTCTGATTCCCTGCCTGAGATTCCCTGGCTCAGATACCCCGCCTCAGATTCCCCGCCTCAGATTCCCCGTCTCAGATTCCCCGCCTCAGATTCCCCGCCTCAGATTCCCCGCCTCAGATTCCCCGCCTCAGATTCCCCGCCTCAGATTCCCCACCTCAGATTCCCCGCCTCAGATTCCCCGCCTCAGATTCGCTGCCTCTGATTGCCTGCCTCTGATTCCCTGCCTCTGATTCCCTCCCTCTGATTGCCTGCCTCTGATTCCCTGCCTCTGATTCCCTGCCTCTGATTCCCTGCCTCTGATTCCCTGCCTCTAAATCCCTGCCTCAGATTCCCTGCCTCTGATTGCCTGCCTCTGATTCCCTGCCTCTGATTCCCTCCCTTTGATTGCCTGCCTCTGATTCCTGCCTCAGATTCCCTGTCTCAGATTCCCTGCCTCAGATTTCCTGCTTCTGATTCCCCGCCTTTGATTCCCTGCCTCTTATTCCCCGCCTCTGATTCCCCGCATCTGATTCCCCGCCTCTGATTCCCTGCCTCTGATTCCCTGCCTCTGATTCCCTGCCTCTGATTCCCTGCCTCTTATTCCCTGCCTCTGATTCCCTGCCACTGATACCCCGTCTCCGATTCCACACCAATGTTTCACCGCCTCTGTTTCTCTGCCTCTTATTTCCCGGCTCAGATTCGCCGGCTCTGATTCCGCGCCTCTGATTCCACGCTTCCCTTTCCGTGTCTCTGATAGCCCGCCTCTGATTCCCCGCCTCTGATTCCCCACCTTCCATTCCCCGCCTCTCTTACCCTGCCTCTATTTCCGCGCCTCTTTCTCTGCCTCTCTTTCTCCACATCTCTTTTCCTCCCACTGATTCCCCGCCTCTGATTCCCAGCCTCTGATTCCCTGCCTCTGATTCCCCGCCTCTGATACCCTGCCTCAGATTCCCTGCCTCAGATTCCCTGCCTCAGATTCCCGGCCTCTGATTCCCCGCCTCTGATTCCCCGCCACTTATTCCCCGCCTCTGATTCCCCACCTCTGATTCCCCGCCTCTGATTCCCTGCCTCAGATTCCCCGGCTCTGATTCCCTGCATCAGATTCCCTGCCTCAGATTCCCTGCCTCTGATTCCCCGCCTCTGATTCCCTGCCTCTGATTCCCCGCCTCTGATTCCCTGCCTCAGATTCCCTGCCTCAGATTCCCTGCCTCAGATTCCCTGCCTCTGATTCCCCGCCTTTGATTCCCCTCCTCTTATTCCCCGCCTCTGATTCCCCGCCTCTGATTCCCCGCCTCTGATTCCCTGCCTCTGTTTCCCCGCCTCTGAATCCCCGCCTCTGATTCCCTGCCTCAGATACCCCGCCTCAGATTCCGCGCCTCATATTCCCCGCCTCAGATACCCCGCCTCAGATTCCCCGCCTCAGATTCGCCGCCTCAGATTCCCCGTCTCAGATTCCCCGCCTCAGATTCCTCGCCTCAGATTCCCCGCCTCATATTCCCCGCCTCAGATTCCCCGCCTCAGATTCCCCGCCTCAGATTCCCCGCCTCAGATTTCCCGCCTCAGATTCCCTGCCTCAGATTCCCTGCCTCTGATTGCCTGCCTCTGATTCCCTGCCTCTGATTGCCTGCCTCTGATTCCCTGCCTCTGATTCCCTGCCTCTGATTCCCTGCCTCTGATTCCCTGCCTCTGATTCCCTGCCTCTAAATCCCTGCCTCTGATTCCCTGCCTCTGATTTCCTGCCTCTGATTCCGCGCCTCTGATTCCCCGCCTCTCTTTCCGTGTCTCTGATTCCACGCCTCAGATTCCCTGCCTCAGATACCCTGCCTCTCTTTGCCTGCCTCTATTTCCGTGCCTCTTTCTCTGCATCTAGTTTCCCACATCTCATTTTCCCCCTCTGATTACCCGCCTCTGATTCCATGCCTCTGATTCCCCGCCTCTGATTCCCCGCCTCTGATTCCCCGCCTCTGATTCCCTGCCTCAGATTCCCTGCCTCAGATTCCTTTCCTCAGATTCCCTGCCTCTGTTTCCCTGCCTCTGATTCCCCACATCTGATTCCCCACCAGATTCCCCGGCTCTGATTCCCTGCCTGAGATTCCATGCCTCAGATTCCCCGCATCAGATTCCCTGCCTCAGATTCCCCGCCTCAGTTTCCCCGCCTCAGATGCCCCGCCTCTGATTCCCTGCCTCTAAATCCCTGCCTCAGATTCCCCGCCTCAGTTTCTCCGCCTCAGATTCCACACCTCTATTTCCGTGTCTCTGATTCCCCGCCTCAGATTCCCTGCATCAGATACCCTGCCTCTATTTGCCTGCCTCTATTACCGTGCCTCTTTCTCTGCATCTAGATTCCCACATCTGATTTGCCCCCTCTGATTACCCGCCTCTGATTCCATGCCTCTGATTCCCCGCTTCTGATTCCCCGCCTCTGATTCCCCGCCTCTGATTCCCCGCCTCAGATTCCCCGGCTCTGATTCCCTGCCTGAGATTCCCTGCCTCAGATACCCCGCCTCAGATTCCCCGCCTCAGATTCCCCGTCTCAGATTCCCCGCCTCAGATTCCCCGCCTCAGATTCCCCGCCTCAGATTCCCCGCCTCAGATTCCCCGCCTCAGATTCCCCGCCTCAGATTCCCCGCCTCAGATTCCCCGCCTCAGATTCGCTGCCTCTGATTGCCTGCCTCTGATTCCCTGCCTCTGATTCCCTCCCTCTGATTGCCTGCCTCTGATTCCCTGCCTCTGATTCCCTGCCTCTGATTCCCTGCCTCTGATTCCCTGCCTCTAAATCCCTGCCTCAGATTCCCTGCCTCTGATTGCCTGCCTCTGATTCCCTGCCTCAGATTCCCTCCCTTTGATTGACTGCCTCTGATTCCTGCCTCAGATTCCCTGCCTCAGATTCCCTGCCTCAGATTTCCTGCTTCTGATTCCCCGCCTTTGATTCCCTGCCTCTTATTCCCCGCCTCTGATTCCCCGCATCTGATTCCCCGCCTCTGATTCCCTGCCTCTGATTCCCTGCCTCTGATTCCCTGCCTCTGATTCCCTGCCTCTTATTCCCTGCCTCTGATTCCCTGCCACTGATACCCCGCCTCCGATTCCACACCAATGTTTCACCGCCTCTGTTTCTCTGCCTCTTATTTCCCGGCTCAGATTCGCCGGCTCTGATTCCGCGCCTCTGATTCCACGCTTCTCTTTCCGTGTCTCTGATAGCCCGCCTCCGATTCCCCGCCTCTGATTCCCCACCTTCCATTCCCCGCCTCTCTTACCCTGCCTCTATTTCCGCGCCTCTTTCTCTGCCTCTCTTTCTCCACATCTCTTTTCCTCCCACTGATTCCCCGCCTCTGATTCCCCGCCTCTGATTCCCTGCCTCTGATTCC
Source organism: Narcine bancroftii (assembly GCF_036971445.1). NCBI lineage: Eukaryota > Metazoa > Chordata > Chondrichthyes > Torpediniformes > Narcinidae > Narcine > Narcine bancroftii. Next base: position 563,275 of record NW_027211879.1, on the reverse strand, counting down.
CCGCCTCTGATACCCTGCCTCAGATTCCCTGCCTCAGATTCCCTGCCTCAGATTCCCGGCCTCTGATTCCCCGCCTCTGATTCCCCGCCACTTATTCCCCGCCTCTGATTCCCCGCCTCTGATTCCCCGCCTCTGATTCCCTGCCTCAGATTCCCCGGCTCTGATTCCCTGCATCAGATTCCCTGCCTCAGATTCCCTGCCTCTGATTCCCCGCCTCTTATTCCCTGCCTCTGATTCCCCGCCTCTGATTCCCTGCCTCAGATTCCCTGCCTCAGATTCCCTGCCTCAGATTCCCTGCCTCTGATTCCCCGCCTTTGATTCCCCGCCTCTTATTCCCCGCCTCTGATTCCCCGCCTCTGATACACCGCCTCTGATTCCCTGCCTCTGTTTCCCCGCCTCTGAATCCCCGCCTCTGATTCCCCGCCTCAGATTCCCCGGCTCTGATTCCCTGCCTGAGATTCCCTGCCTCAGATACCCCGCCTCAGATTCCGCGCCTCATATTCCCCGCCTCAGATACCCCGCCTCAGATTCCCCGCCTCAGATTCGCCGCCTCAGATTCCCCGTCTCAGATTCCCCGCCTCAGATTCCTCGCCTCAGATTCCCCGCCTCAGATTCCCCGCCTCAGATTCCCCGCCTCAGATTCCCCGCCTCAGATTCCCCGCCTCAGATTCCCCGCCTCAGATTCCCTGCCTCAGATTCCCTGCCTCTGATTGCCTGCCTCTGATTCCCTGCCTCTGATTCCCTGCCTCTGATTCCCTGCCTCTGATTCCCTGCCTCTGATTCCCTGCCTCTGATTCCCTGCCTCTGATTCCCTGCCTCTAAATCCCTGCCTCTGATTCCCTGCCTCTGATTTCCTGCCTCTGATTCCGCGCCTCTGATTCCCCGCCTCTCTTTCCGTGTCTCTGATTCCACGCCTCAGATTCCCTGCCTCAGATACCCTGCCTCTCTTTGCCTGCCTCTATTTCCGTGCCTCTTTCTCTGCATCTAGTTTCCCACATCTCATTTTCCCCCTCTGATTACCCGCCTCTGATTCCATGCCTCTGATTCCCCGCCTCTGACTCCCCGCCTCTGATTCCCCGCCTCTGATTCCCTGCCTCAGATTCCCTGCCTCAGATTCCTTTCCTCAGATTCCCTGCCTCTGTTTCCCTGCCTCTGATTCCCCACATCTGATTCCCCACCTCAGATTCCCCGGCTCTGATTCCCTGCCTGAGATTCCATGCCTCAGATTCCCCACCTCAGATTCCCTGCCTCAGATTCCCCACCTCAGATTCCCCGCCTCAGATGCCCCGCCTCAGATTCCCCGCCTCAGAATCCGCGCCTCAGATTCCCCGCCTCAGTTTCTCCGCCTCAGATTCCCGGCCTCAGATTCCCTGCCTCAGATTCCCTGCCTCAGATTCCCTGCCTCAGCTTCCCTTCATCTGATTCCCTTCATCTGATTCCCTGCCTCTGATTCCCTGCCTCTGATTCCCCGCCTCTGATTCCCCGCCTCAGATTCCCTGCCTCAGATTCCCTGCCTCAGATTCCCTGCCTCAGATTTCCTGCCTCAGATTCCCTGCCTCTGATTGCCTGCCTCTGATTCCCTGCCTCTGATTCCCTGCCTCTGATTCCCTGCCTCTGATTCCCTGCCTCTGATTCCCTGCCTCTGATTCCGCACCTCTGATTCCACGCCTCTCTTTCCTTGTCTCTGATTCCACGCCTCTGATTCCCTGCCTCTGATACCCTGCCTCTCTTTGCCTGCCTCTATTTCCGTGCCTCTTTCTCTGCGTCTAGTTTCCCACATCTCATTTGCCCCCTCTGATAACCCGCCTCTGATTCCATGCCTCTGATTCACTGCCTCAGATTCTGTGCCTCAGATTCCCCGACTCAGATTTACTGCCTCAGATTCCCCGCCTCAGATTCCCTGCCTCAGATTCCCTGCCTCAGATTCCCTGCCTCAGATTCCCTGCCTCAGATTCCCTGTCTCCGATTCCCCGCCTCTGATTCACCGCCTCTGATTCCCTGCCACTGATACCCCGCCTCCGATTCCACACCAATGTTTCACAGCCTCTGTTTCTCTGCCTCTTATTTCCCGGCTCAGATTCGCCGGCTCTGATTCCGCGCCTCTGATACCACGCTTCTCTTTCCGTGTCTCTGATAGCCCGCCTCTGATTCCCCGCCTCTGATTCCCCACCTTTCATTCCCCGCCTCTCTTTCCCTGCCTCTATTTCCGCGCCTCTTTCTCTGCCTCTCTTTCCCCACATCTCTTTTCCTCCCGCAGATTCCCCGCCTCTGATTCCCCGCCTCTGATTCCCTGCCTCTGATTCCCTGCCTCAGATTCCCTGCCTCAGATTCCCTGCCTCAGATTCCCTGTCTCCGATTCCCCGCCTCTGATTCCCCGCCTCTGATTCCCCGCCTCTGATTCCCAGCCTCTGAATCCCCGCCTCTGAATCCCCGCCTCTGATTCCCCGCCTCTGTTTCCCCGCCTCTGATTCCCCGCCACTGATTCCCCGCCTCTGATTCCACGCCTCTTATTCCCCGCCTCTGATTCCCCACCTCTGATTGCCTGCCACTGATTGCCCGCCTCTGATTCCCCGCCTCTGTTTCCCCGCCTCTGATTCCCCACCTCTGTCTGTATGCCTCTCTTTCGCCTCCGCTTTTTCCCCTACACTCTTTCCGCGCCTCTCTTTCCTTCCCTCAATTTCAACAACTCTGTTTGATCTGTTCTGTGTACCTCATTTTCAACACACAAGTTCCAACCACTATGTTTCACCCATCACTTTCCCCGCCTCTATTTTTCTGCCTATGTTTACCCGCCTCTGTTTACCCACCTGTTTCACCGCCTCTGATTCCCCGCCTCTGATTCCCCACCTCTGTCTCGACGCCTCTTTTTCGCCTCCACTCTTTCCACTCCACTCTTTCCGTGCCTGTCTTTCCCTCCCTCAATTTCAACAACACTGTTTGATCTGTTTTGTGTACCTGATTTTAAACACACAAGTTCCAACCACTATGTTTTGCCCGCCTCTTTCCCCGCCGCTATTTATCCACCTATGTTTACCTGCCTCTGTTTACCCGCCTGATTCTCCACCTCTGATTCCCCACCTTTCATTCCCCGCCTCTCTTTCCCTGCCTCTATTTCCGCGCCTCTTTCTCTGCCTCTCTTTCCCCACAACGCTTTTCCTCCCGCTGATTCCCCGCCTCTGATTCCCCGCCTCTGATTCCCTGCCTCTGATTCCCCGCCTCTGATTCCCTGCCTCAGATTCCCTGCCTCAGATTCCCTGCCTCAGATTCCCTGCCTCTGATTCCCCGCCTCTGATTCCCCGCCTCTTATTCCCCGCCTCTGATTCCCCGCCTCTGATTCCCCGTGTCTGATTCCCTGCCTCAGATTCCCCGTCTCTGATTCCCTGCATCAGATTCCCTGCCTCAGATTCCCTGCCTCTGATTCCCCGCCTCTGATTCCCTGCCTCTGATTCCCCGCCTCGGATTCCTGCCTCAGATTCCCTGCCTCATGATTCCCTGCCTCTGATTTCCTGCCTCTGATTCCCTGCCTCTGATTCCCTGCCTCTTATTCCCTGCCTCTGATTCCCTGCCACTGATACCCCGCCTCCGATTCCACACCAATGTTTCACCGCCTCTGTTTCTCTGCCTCTTATTTCCCGGCTCAGATTCGCCGGCTCTGATTCCGCGCCTCTGATTCCACGCTTCTCTTTCCGTGTCTCTGATAGCCCGCCTCTGATTCCCCGCCTCTGATTCCCCACCTTCCATTCCCCGCCTCTCTTTCCCTGCCTCTATTTCCGCGCATCTTTCTCTGCCTCTCTTTCTCCACATCTCTTTACCTCCCACTGATTCCCCGCCTCTGATTCCCCGCCTCTGATTCCGTGCCTCTGATTCCCCGCCTCTGATACCCTGCCTCAGATTCCCTGCCTCAGATTCCCTGCCTCAGATTCCCGGCCTCTGATTCCCCGCCTCTGATTCCCCGCCACTTATTCCCCGCCTCTGATTCCCCGCCTCTGATTCCCCGCCTCTGATTCCCTGCCTCAGATTCCCCGGCTCTGATTCCCTGCATCAGATTCCCTGCCTCATATTCCCTGCCTCTGATTCCCCGCCTCTGATTCCCTGCCTCTGATTCCCCGCCTCTGATTCCCTGCCTCAGATTCCCTGCCTCAGATTCCCTGCCTCAGATTCCCTGCCTCAGATTCCCTGCCTCAGATTCCCGGCCTCTGATTCCCCGCCTCTGATTTCCCGCCTCTTATTTCCCGCCTCTGATTCCCCGCCTCTGATTCCACACCAATGTTTCACCGCCTCTGTTTCTCTGCCTCTTATTTCCCGGCTCAGATTCGCCGGCTCTGATTCCGCGCCTCTGATTCCACGCTTCTCTTTCCGTGTCTCTGATAGCCCGCCTCTGATTCCCCGCCTCTGATTCCCTGCCTCTGATTCCCTGCCTCTGATTCCCTGCCTCAGATTCCCTGCCTCAGATTCCCTGCCTCAGATTCCCTGCCTCTGATTCCCCGCCTTTGATTCCCCGCCTCTTATTCCCCGCCTCTGATTCCCCGCCTCTGATTCCCCGCCTCTGATTCCCTGCCTCTGTTTCCCCGCCTCTGAATCCCCGCCTATGATTCCCCGCCTCAGATTCCCCGTCTCAGATTCCCCGCCTCAGATTCCTCGCCTGAGATTCCCCGCCTCAGATTCCCCGCCTCAGATTCCCCGCCTCAGATTCCCCGCCTCAGATTCCCCGCGTCAGATTCCCCGCCTCAGATTCCCTGCCTCAGATTCCCTGCCTCTGATTGCCTGCCTCTGATTCCCTGCCTCTGATTCCCTGCCTCTGATTCCCTGCCTCTGATTCCCTGCCTCTATATCCCTGCCTATGATTCCCTGCCTCTGATTTCCTGCCTCTGATTCCGCGCCTCTGATTCCCTGCCTCTATATCCCTGCCTATGATTCCCTGCCTCTGATTTCCTGCCTCTGATTCCGCGCCTCTGATTCCCCGCCTCTGATTCCCTGCCTCTGATTCCCTGCCTCAGATTCCCTGCCTCAGATTCCTGGCCTCTGATTCCCCGCCTCTGATTCCCCGCCTCTTATTTCCCGCCTCTGATTCCCGCCTCTGATTCCCTGCCTCAGATTCCCCGGCTCTGATTCCCTGCATCAGATTCCCTGCCTCAGATTCCCTGCCTCTGATTCCCCGCCTCTGATTCCCTGCCTCTGATTCCCCGCCTCTGATTCCCTGCCTCAGATTCCCTGCCTCAGATTCCCTGCCTCAGATTCCCTGCCTCAGATTCCCTGCCTCAGATTCCCGGCCTCTGATTCCCCGCCTCTGATTTCCCGCCTCTTATTTCCCGCCTCTGATTCCCCGCCTCTGATTCCACACCAATGTTTCACCGCCTCTGTTTCTCTGCCTCTTATTTCCCGGCTCAGATTCGCCGGCTCTGATTCCGCGCCTCTGATTCCACGCTTCTCTTTCCGTGTCTCTGATAGCCCGCCTCTGATTCCCCGCCTCTGATTCCCCACCTTCCATTCCCCGCCTCTCTTTCCCTGCCTCTATTTCCGCGCATCTTTCTCTGCCTCTCTTTCTCCACATCTCTTTTCCTCCCACTGATTCCCCGCCTCTGATTCCCCGCCTCTGATTCCCTGCCTCTGATTCCCCGCCTCTGATACCCTGCCTCAGATTCCCTGCCTCAGATTCCCTGCCTCAGATTCCCGGCCTCTGATTCCCCGCCTCTGATTCCCCGCCACTTATTCCCCGCCTCTGATTCCCCGCCTCTGATTCCCCGCCTCTGATTCCCTGCCTCAGATTCCCCGGCTCTGATTCCCTGCATCAGATTCCCTGCCTCAGATTCCCTGCCTCTGATTCCCCGCCTCTGATTCTTTGCCTCTGATTCCCCGCCTCTGATTCCCTGCCTCAGATTCCCTGCCTCAGATTCCCTGCCTCAGATTCCCTGCCTCAGATTCCCTGCCTCAGATTCCCGGCCTCTGATTCCCCGCCTCTGATTTCCCCCCTCTTATTTCCCGCCTCTGATTCCCCGCCTCTGATTCCACACCAATGTTTCACCGCCTCTGTTTCTCTGCCTCTTATTTCCCGGCTCAGATTCGCCGGCTCTGATTCCGCGCCTCTGATTCCACGCTTCTCTTTCCGTGTCTCTGATAGCCCGCCTCTGATTCCCCGCCTCTGATTCCCCACATTCCATTCCCCGCCTCTCTTTCCCTGCCTCTATTTCCGCGCATCTTTCTCTGCCTCTCTTTCTCCACATCTCTTTTCCTCCCACTGATTCCCCACCTCTGATTCCCCGCCTCTGATTCCCTGCCTCTGATTCCCCGCCTCTGATTCCCTGCCTCAGATTCCTTGCCTCAGATTCCCTGCCTCAGATTCCCTGCCTCAGATTCCCTGCCTCAGATTCCCGGCCTCTGATTCCCCGCCTCTGATTTCCCGCCTCTTATTTCCCACCTCTGATTCCACACCAATGTTTCACCGCCTCTGTTTCTCTGCCTCTTATTTCCCGGCTCAGATTCGCCGGCTCTGATTCCGCGCCTCTGATTCCACGCTTCTCTTTCCGTGTCTCTGATAGCCCGCCTCTGATTCCCCGCCTCTGATTCCCCACCTTCCATTCCCCGCCTCTCTTTCCCTGCCTCTATTTCCGCGCATCTTTCTCTGCCTCTCTTTCTCCACATCTCTTTTCCTCCCACTGATTCCCCGCCTCTGATTCCCCGCCTCTGATTCCCTGCCTCTGATTCCCCGCCTCTGATTCCCTGCCTCAGATTCCCTGCCTCAGATTCCCTGCCTCAGATTCCCGGCCTCTGATTCCCCGCCTCTGATTCCCCGCCACTTATTCCCCGCCTCTGATTCCCCGCCTCTGATTCCCCGCCTCTGATTCCCTGCCTCAGATTCCCCGGCTCTGATTCCCTGCATCAGATTCCCTGCCTCAGATTCCCTGCCTCTGATTCCCCGCCTCTGATTCCCTGCCTCTGATTCCCCGCCTCTGATTCCCTGCCTCAGATTCCCTGCCTCAGATTCCCTGCCTCAGATTCCCTGCCTCTGATTCCCCGCCTTTGATTCCCCGCCTCTTATTCCCCGCCTCTGATTCCCCGCCTCTGATTCCCCGCCTCTGATTCCCTGCCTCTGTTTCCCCGCCTCTGAATCCCCGCCTATGATTCCCCGCCTCAGATTCCCCGGCTCTGATTCCCTGCCTGAGATTCCCTGCCTCAGATACCCCGCCTCAGATTCCGCGCCCCAGATTCCCTGCCTCAGATACCCCGCCTCAGAATCCCCGCCTCAGATTCCCCGCCTCAGATTCCCCGTCTCAGATTCCCCGCCTCAGATTCCTCGCCTCAGATTCCCCGCCTCAGATTCCCCGCCTCAGATTCCCCGCCTCAGATTCCCCGCCTCAGATTCCCCGCGTCAGATTCCCCGCCTCAGATTCCCTGCCTCAGATTCCCTGCCTCTGATTGCCTGCCTCTGATTCCCTGCCTCTGATTCCCTGCCTCTGATTCCCTGCCTCTGATTCCCTGCCTCTATATCCCTGCCTATGATTCCCTGCCTCTGATTTCCTGCCTCTGATTCCGCGCCTCTGATTCCCCGCCTCTCTTTCCGTGTCTCTGATTCCCCGCCTCAGATTCCCTGCCTCAGATACCCTGCCTCTCTTTGCCTGCCTCTATTTCCTTGCCTCTTTCTCTGCATCTAGTTTCCCACATCTCATTTGCCCCCTCTGATTACCCGCCTCTGATTCCATGCCTCTGATTCCCCGCCTCTGATTCCCCGCCTCTGATTCCCCGCCTCTGATTCCCTGCCTCAGATTCCCTGCTTCAGATTCCTTTCCTAAGATTCCCTGCCTCTGTTTCCCTGCCTCTGATTCCCCACATCTGATTCCCCACCTCAGATTCCCCGGCTCTGATTCCCTGCCTGAGATTCCATGCCTCAGATTCCCCGCCTCAGATTCCCTGCCTCAGATTCCCCGCCTCAGATTCCCCGCCTCAGATGCCCCGCCTCAGATTCCTCGCCTCAGATTCCCCGCCTCAGATTCCCCGCCTCAGTTTCTCCGCCTCAGATTCCCCGCCTCAGATTCCCTGCCTCAGATTCCCTGCCTCAGATTCCCTGCCTCAGCTTCCCTTCATCTGATTCCCTTCATCTGATTCCCTGCCTCTGATTCCCTGCCTCTGATTCCCTGCCTCTGATTCCCCGCCTCTGATTCCCCGCCTCAGATTCCCTGCCTCAGATTCCCTGCCTCAGATTCCCTGCCTCAGATTTCCTGCCTCAGATTCCCTGCCTCTGATTGCCTGCCTCTGATTCCCTGCCTCTGATTCCCTGCCTCTGATTCCCTGCCTCTGATTCCCTGCCTCTGATTCCCTGCCTCTGATTCCGCACCTCTGATTCCACGCCTCTCTTTCCTTGTCTCTGATTCCACACCTCTGATTCCCTGCCTCTGATACCCTGCCTCTCTTTGCCTGCATCTATTTACGTGCCACTTTCTCTGCATCTAGTTTCCCACATCTCATTTGCCCCCTCTGATAACCCGCCTCTGATTCCATGCCTCTGATTCACTGCCTCAGATTCTGTGCCTCAGATTCCCCGACTCAGATTTACCGCCTCAGATTCCCCGCCTCAGATTCCCTGCCTCAGATTCCCTGCCTCAGATTCCCTGACTCAGATTCCCTGCCTCAGATTCCCTGTCTCCGATTCCCCGCCTCTGATTCCCCGCCTCTGATTCCCTGCCACTGATACCCCGCCTCCGATTCCACACCAATGTTTCACAGCCTCTGTTTCTCTGCCTCTTATTTCCCGGCTCAGATTCGCCGGCTCTGATTCCGCGCCTCTGATACCACGCTTCTCTTTCCGTGTCTCTGATAGCCCGCCTCTGATTCCCCGCCTCTGATTCCCCAACTTTCATTCCCCGCCTCTCTTTCCCTGCCTCTATTTCCGCGCCTCTTTCTCTGCCTCTCTTTCCCCACATCTCTTTTCCTCCCGCAGATTCCCCGCCTCTGATTCCCCGCCTCTGATTCCCTGCCTCTGATTCCCCGCCTCTGATTCCCTGCCTCAGATTCCCTGCCTCAGATTCCCTGCCTCAGATTCCCGGCCTCTGATTCCCCGCCTCTGATTCCCCGCCTCTTATTTCCCGCCTCTGATTCCCCGCCTCTGATTCCCCGCCTCTGATTCCCTGCCTCAGATTCCCCGGCTCTGATTTCCTGCATCAGATTCCCTGCCTCAGATTCCCTGCCTCCGATTCCCCGCCTCTGATTCCCTGCCTCTGATTCCCCGCCTCTGATTCCCTGCCTCAGATTCCCTGCCTCAGATTCCCTGCCTCAGATTCCCTGCCTCTGATTCCCTGCCTTTGATTCCCCGCCTCTTATTCCCCGCCTCTGATTCCCTGCCTCTGATTCCCCGCCTCTGATTCCCTGCCTCAGATTCCCTGCCTCTGATTCCCCGCCTCTCTTCCCCTGCCTCTATTTCCGCGCCTCTTTCTCTGCCTCTCTTTCCCCACATCTCTTTTCCTCCCGCAGATTCCCCGCCTCTGATTCCCTGCCTCTGATTCCCTGCCTCTGAATCCCCGCCTCTGATTCCCTGCCTCAGATTCCCTGTCTCAGATTCCCTGTCTCAGATTCCCCGCCTCAGATTCCCTGCCTCAGATTCCCTGCCTCAGATTCCCTGCCTCAGATTCCCTGCCTCAGATTCCCTTCATCTGATTCCCTTCATTTGATTCCCTGCGTCTGATTCCCCGCCTCAGATTCCCTGCCTCTGATTCCCCGCCTCTGATTCCCCACCTCTGATTCCCTGCCTCAAATTCCCTGGCTCATATTCCCTGCTTCAGATTCCCTGCCTCAGATTCCCTGCCTCTGATTCCCCGCATCTGATTCCCCACCTCTGATTCCCTGCCTCTGATTCCCCGCCTCTGATTCCCTGCCTCAGATTCCCTGCCTCTGATTCCCCGCCTCTCTTCCCCTGCCTCTATTTCCGCGCCTCTTTCTCTGCCTCTCTTTCCCCACATCTCTTTTCCTCCCGCAGATTCCCCGCCTCTGATTCCCCGCCTCTGATTCCCCGCCTCTGATTCCCCGCCTCTGATTCCCTGCCTCAGATTCCCTGTCTCAGATTCCCTGTCTCAGATTCCCCGCCTCAGATTCCCTGCCTCAGATTCCCTGCCTCAGATTCCCTGCCTCAGATTCCCTGCCTCAGATTCCCTTCATCTGATTCCCTTCATTTGATTCCCTGCGTCTGATTCCCCGCCTCAGATTCCCTGCCTCTGATTCCCCGCCTCTGATTCCCCACCTCTGATTCCCTGCCTCAAATTCCCTGGCTCATATTCCCTGCTTCAGATTCCCTGCCTCAGATTCCCTGCCTCTGATTCCCCGCATCTGATTCCCCGCCTCTGATTCCCCGCCTCTGATTCCCGCCTCAGATTCCCTGCCTCTGATTCCCTGCCTCTGATTCCCTGCATCTGATTCCCTTCCTCTGAATCCCCGCCTCCGATTCCGCACCCACGTCTCTCCGTCTCTGTTGCTCTGCCTCTTATTTGCTGGCTCAGTTTCGCCGGCTCTGATTCCGCACCTCTGATTCCACGCCTCTCTTTCCGTGTCTCTGATTCCCCGCCTCTGATTCCCTGCCTCTGATACCCTGCCTCTCTTTCGCTGCCTCTATTTCCGTGCCTCTTTTTCTGCATCTCGTTTCCCACATCTCATTTCCCCCCTCTGATAACCCGCCTCAGATTCCACACCTCAGAATCCCCGCCTCAGATTCCCTGCCTCAGATTCCCTGCCTCAGATTCCCTTCATCTTATTCCCTTCATCTGATTCCCTGCCTCTGATTCCCCACCTCTGATTCCCCGCCTCTAATTCCCCGCCTCTGATTCCCCGCTTCTGATTCCCCACCTCAGATTTCCTGCCTCAGATTCCCTACCTCTGATTTCCCACTTCTGATTACCCGCCTCTGATTCCCCTCCTCTGATTCCCCGCCTCTGATTCCCCACCTCTTATTCCCCGCCTCAGATTCCCCGGCTCTGATTCCCCGCATCTGATTCCCTGCCTCTAATTCCCCGCCTCTGATTCCCGGCCTCTGATTCCCTGCCTCTGATTCCCCGCCTCTGATTCCCCGCCTCCCTTTCCGCACAACTTTCCCGGCCTCCGTTTCCAAACATCTCTTTCCCCGCCTCTAATTCCCCGCCTCAGATTCCCCGGCTCTGATTCCCTGCCTCAGATTCCCTGCCTCAGATTCCCCGTCTCTGATTTCCCACCTCTGATTGCCCGCCTCTGATTCCCCGTCTCTGATTCCCCGCCTCTGATTCCCCAACTCTGTCTCTATGCCTCTCTTTCACCTCTGCTCTTTCCCCTCCACTCTTTCCGTGCCTTTCTTTCCCTCCCTCAATTTCAACAACTCTGTTTGATCTGTTCTGTGTACCTCATTTTCAACACACAATTTCCAACCACTATGTTTCACCGATCTCTTTCCCCGCCTCTATTTATCTGCCTATGTTTACCCACCTCTGTTTACCCGCCTGTTTCACCGCCTCTCATTCCCCACCTCAGATTCCCCGCCTCTGATTCCCCGCCTCTGATTCCCTGCCTCTGATTCCCTGCCTCTGATTCTCTGCCTCTGATTCCCTGCCACTGATATCCCGCCTCCGATTCCACACCAATGTTTCACCGCCTCTGTTTAACTGCCTCTTATTTCCAGGCTCAGATTCGCCGGCTCTGATTCCGCGCCTCTGATTCCACGCTTCTCGTTCCGTGTCTCTGATAGCCCGCCTCTGATTCCCCACCTCTGATTCCCCACCTCAGATTCCCCTGCTCTGATTCCCTGCATCAGATTCCCTGCCTCAGATTCCCTGCCTCTGATTCCCTGCATCAGATTCCCTGCCTCTGATTCCCCGCCTCTGATTCCCCGCTTCTGATTCCCCGCCTCTGATTCCCCGCTTCAGATTCCCTGCCTATGATTCCCTGCCTCTGATTCCCTGCCTCTGATTCCACGCCTCTGATTCCACGCTTCTCTTTCCGTGTCTCTGATAGCCCGCCTCTGATTCCCCGCCTCTGATTCCCCGCCTCAGATTCCCCGGCTCTGATTCCCTGCATCAGATTCCCTGCCTCAGATTCCCTGCCTCTGATTCCCTGCATCAGATTCCCTGCCTCTGATTCCCCGCCTCAGATTCCCTGCCTCAGATTCCCTGCCTCAGATTCCCTGCCTCAGCTTCCCTTCATCAGCTTCCCTGCCTCTGATTGCCTGCCTCTGATTCCCGGCCTCTGATTCCCTGCCTCTGATTCCCCGCCTCTGATTCCCCGCCTCCCTTTCCGCACAACTTTCCCGGCCTCCGTTTCCAAACATCTCTTTCCCCGCCTCTAATTCCCCGCCTCAGATTCCCCGGCTCTGATTCCCTGCCTCAGATTCCCTGCCTCAGATTCCCCGTCTCTGATTTCCCACCTCTGATTGCCCGCCTCTGATTCCCCGTCTCTGATTCCCCGCCTCTGATTCCCCAACTCTGTCTCTATGCCTCTCTTTCACCTCTGCTCTTTCCCCTCCACTCTTTCCGCGCCTTTCTTTCCCTCCCTCAATTTCAACAACTCTGTTTGATCTGTTCTGTGCACCTCATTTTCAACACACAATTTCCAACCACTATGTTTCACCGATCTCTTTCCCCGCCTCTATTTATCTGCCTATGTTTACCCACCTCTGTTTACCCGCCTGTTTCACCGCCTCTCATTCCCCACCTCAGATTCCCCGCCTCTGATTCCCCGCCTCTGATTCCCTGCCTCTGATTCCCTGCCTCTGATTCTCTGCCTCTGATTCCCTGCCACTGATATCCCGCCTCCGATTCCACACCAATGTTTCACCGCCTCTGTTTAACTGCCTCTTATTTCCAGGCTCAGATTCGCCGGCTCTGATTCCGCGCCTCTGATTCCACGCTTCTCGTTCCGTGTCTCTGATAGCCCGCCTCTGATTCCCCGCCTCTGATTCCCCACCTCAGATTCCCCTGCTCTGATTCCCTGCATCAGATTCCCTGCCTCAGATTCCCTGCCTCTGATTCCCTGCATCAGATTCCCTGCCTCTGATTCCCCGCCTCTGATTCCCCGCTTCTGATTCCCCGCCTCTGATTCCCCGCCTCAGATTCCCTGCCTATGATTCCCTGCCTCTGATTCCCTGCCTCTGATTCCGCGCCTCTGATTCCACGCTTCTCTTTCCGTGTCTCTGATAGCCCGCCTCTGATTCCCCGCCTCTGATTCCCCGCCTCAGATTCCCCGGCTCTGATTCCCTGCATCAGATTCCCTGCCTCAGATTCCCTGCCTCTGATTCCCTGCATCAGATTCCCTGCCTCTGATTCCCTGCCTCTGATTCCCTGCCTCTGATTTCCTGCCTCTGATTCCCTGCCTCTGATTCCCTGCCTCTGATTCCCCACCTCTGATTCCCCACCTCTGATTCCCCGCCTCTGATTCCTCGCATCTGATTCGCCGCCTCTCATTCCCCGCCTCTGATTCCACGCCTCTGATTCCCCGCCTCTGATTCCCCGCATCAGATTCTCCAGCTCTGATTCCCTGCCTCAGATTCCCTGCCTCAGATTCCCTGCCTCCCATTCCTCGCCTCTGATTCCCCGCCTCTGATTCCCCGCCTCTGATTCTCCGCCTCTGAATCCCAGCCTCTGAATCCCCGCCTCTGATTCCCTGCCTCAGATTCCCTGCCTCCCATTCCCCGCCTCGGATTCCGCGCCTCTGATTCCCCGTCTCTGATTCCCTGCCTCTGATTACCCGCCTACCCTTCCGTGCAACTTTCCCGGCCTCCGTTTCCCCACATCTCTTTCCCCGCCTCAGATTCCACGCCTCTGATTCCCCGCCTCTGATTCCCCACATTTCATTCCACGCCTCTCTTTCCCTGCCTCTATTTCCGCGCCTCTTTCTCTGCCTCTCTTTCCCCACATCTCTTTTCCTCCCTCTGATTCCCCACCTCTGATTCCCTGCCTCTGATTCCCCGCCTCTGATTCCCTGCCTCTCTTTCGCTGCCTCTATTTCCGTGCCTCTTTCTCTGCATCTCGTTTCCCACATATCATTTCCCCCCTCTGATAACCCGCCTCAGATTCCCCGCCTCAGAATCCCCGCCTCAGATTCCCTGCCTCAGATTCCCTGCCTCAGATTCCCTTCATCTTATTCCCTTCATCTGATTCCCTGCCTCTGATTCCTTACCTCTGATTCCCCACCTCTAATTCCCCGCCTCTGATGACCCGCCTCTGATTCCCAGCCTCAGATTCCCCGGCTCTGATTCCCTGCCTCAGATTTCCTGCCTCAGATTTCCCACTTCTGATTCCCCGCCTCTGATTCCCCTCCTCTGATTCCCCGCCTCTGATTCCCCACCTCTGATTCCCCGCCTCAGAATCCCCGGCTCTGATTCCCCGCATCTGATTCCCTGCCTCTAATTCCCCGCCTCTGATTCCCGGCCTCTGATTCCCTGCCTCTGATTCCCCGCCTCTGATTCCCCGCCTCCCTTTCTGCACAACTTTCCCGGCCTCCGTTTCCAAACATCTCTTTCCCCGCCTCCAATTCCCCGCCTCAGATTCCCCGGCTCTGATTCCCTGCCTCAGATTCCCTGCCTCAGATTCCCCCTCTCAGATTCCCCGCCTCAGATTCCCTGCCTCAGATTCCCTGCCTCAGATTCCCTGCCTCAGATTCCCTGCCTCAGATTCCCTTCATCTGATTCCCTTCATTTGATTCCCTGCGTCTGATTCCCCGCCTCAGATTCCCCGCCTCTGATTCCCCGCCTCTGATTCCCCACCTCTGATTCCCTGCCTCAAATTCCCTGCTTCAGATTCCCTGCCTCAGATTCCCTGCCTCTGATTCCCCGCATCTGATTCCCCGCCTCTGATTCCCCGCCTCTGATTCCCGCCTCAGATTCCCTGCCTCTGATTCCCTGCCTCTGATTCCCTGCATCTGATTCCCTTCCTCTGAATCCCCGCCTCCGATTCCGCACCCACGTTTCTCCGTCTCTGTTGCTCTGCCTCTTATTTGCTGGCTCAGTTTCGCCGGCTCTGATTCCGCACCTCTGATTCCACGCCTCTCTTTCCGTGTCTCTGATTCCCCGCCTCTGATTCCCTGCCTCTGATACCCTGCCTCTCTTTCGCTGCCTCTATTTCCGTGCCTCTTTCTCTGCATCTCGTTTCCCACATCTCATTTCCCCCCTCTGATAACCCGCCTCAGATTCCCCACCTTAGAATCCCCGCCTCAGATTCCCTGCCTCAGATTCCCTGCCTCAGATTCCCTTCATCTTATTCCGTTCATCTGATTCCCTGCCTCTGATTCCCCACCTCTGATTCCCCGCCTCTAATTCCCCGCCTCTGATTCCCCGCTTCTGATTCCCCACCTCAGATTTCCTGCCTCAGATTCCCTACCTCTGATTTCCCACTTCTGATTACCCGCCTCTGATTCCCCTCCTCTGATTCCCCGCCTCTGATTCCCCACCTCTGATTCCCCGCCTCAGATTCCCCGGCTCTGATTCCCCGCATCTGATTCCCTGCCTCTAATTCCCCGCCTCTGATTCCCGGCCTCTGATTCCCTGCCTCTGATTCCCCGCCTCTGATTCCCCGCCTCCCTTTCCGCACAACTTTCCCGGCCTCCGTTTCCAAACATCTCTTTCCCCGCCTCTAATTCCCCGCCTCAGATTCCCCGGCTCTGATTCCCTGCCTCAGATTCCTTGCCTCAGATTCCCCGTCTCTGATTTCCCACCTCTGATTGCCCGCCTCTGATTCCCCGTCTCTGATTCCCCGCCTCTGATTCCCCAACTCTGTCTCTATGCCTCTCTTTCACCTCTGCTCTTTCCCCTCCACTCTTTCCGCGCCTTTCTTTCCCTCCCTCAATTTCAACAACTCTGTTTGATCTGTTCTGTGTACCTCATTTTCAACACACAATTTCCAACCACTATGTTTCACCGATCTCTTTCCCCGCCTCTATTTATCTGCCTATGTTTACCCACCTCTGTTTACCCGCCTGTTTCACCGCCTCTCATTCCCCACCTTAGATTCCCCGCCTCTGATTCCCCGCCTCTGATTCCCTGCCTCTGATTCCCTGCCTCTGATTCTCTGCCTCTGATTCCCTGCCACTGATATCCCGCCTCCGATTCCACACCAATGTTTCACCGCCTCTGTTTAACTGCCTCTTATTTCCAGGCTCAGATTCGCCGGCTCTGATTCCGCGCCTCTGATTCCACGCTTCTCGTTCCGTGTCTCTGATAGCCCGCCTCTGATTCCCCGCCTCTGATTCCCCACCTCAGATTCCCCTGCTCTGATTCCCTGCATCAGATTCCCTGCCTCAGATTCCCTGCCTCTGATTCCCTGCATCAGATTCCCTGCCTCTGATTCCCCGCCTCTGATTCCCCGCTTCTGATTCCCCGCCTCTGATTCCCCGCCTCAGATTCCCTGCCTATGATTCCCTGCCTCTGATTCCCTGCCTCTGATTCCGCGCCTCTGATTCCACGCTTCTCTTTCCGTGTCTCTGATAGCCCGCCTCTGATTCCCCGCCTCAGATTCCCCGGCTCTGATTCCCTGCATCAGATTCCCTGCCTCAGATTCCCTGCCTCTGATTCCCTGCATCAGATTCCCTGCCTCTGATTCCCCGCCTCTGATTCCCCGCTTCTGATTCCCCGCCTCTGATTCCCCGCCTCAGATTCCTTGCCTATGATTCCCTGCCTCTGATTCCCTGCCTCTGATTCCCTGACTCTGATTTCCTGCCTCTGATTCCCTGCCCCTGATTCCCTGCCTCTGATTCCGCGCTTCTGATTCCACGCCTCTCTTTCCGTGTCTCTGATTCCGTGCCTCTGATTCCCCGCCTCTGATTCCCCACCTCAGATTTCCCGGCTCTGATTCCCTGCCTCAGATTCCCTGCGACAGATTCCCTGCCTCAGATTCCCTGCCTCTGATTCCCCGCCTCTTATTCCCCACCTCTTATTCCCCGCCTCAGATTCCCTGGCTCTGATTCCCTGCCTCAGATTCCCTGCCTCAAATTCCCTGCCTCTGATTCCCCGCATCTGATTCCCAGCCTGTGATTCCCCGCCTCTGATTCCTCGCATCTGATTCCCAGCCTCTGATTCCCCGCCTCTGATTCCACGCCTCTGATTCCCCGCCTCTGATTCCCCGCCTCAGATTCCCCAGCTCTGATTCCCTGCCTCAGATTCCCTGCCTCAGATTCCCTGCCTCCGATTCCCCGCCTCTGATTCCCCGCCTCTGATACCCCGCCTCTGATTCCCCGCATCTGAATCCCAGCCTCTGAATCCCCGCCTCTGATTCCCCGCCTCTGTTTCCCCGCCTCGGATTCCCCACCTCTGATTACCCGCCTCCCTTTCCGCGCAACATTCCCGGCCTCCGTTTCCCCACATCTCTTTCCCCGCCTCAGATTCCACGCCTCTGATTACCCGCCTCTGATTCCCCACCTTTCATTCCCCGCCTCTCTTTCCCTGCCTCTATTTCCGCGCCTCTTTCTCTGCCTCTCTTTCCCCACATCTCTTTTCTTCCCTCTGATTCCCCGCCTCTGATTCCCCTCCTCTGATTCCCTGCCTCTGATTCCCTGCCTCTGATTCCCCGCCTCTGATTCCCCGCCTCTGATTCCCCTCCTCTGATTCCCTGCCTCTGATTCCCTGCCTCTTATTCCCTGCCTCTGATTCCCCGCCTCTGATTCCCTGCCTCTGATTCCCTGCCTCTGATTCCCTGCCTCTGATTCCGGTCCTCTGATTCCAAGCCTCTCTTTCCGTGTCTCTGATTCCCCGCCTCTGATTCCCTGCCTCTGATACCCTGCCTCTCATTCCCTACCTCTATTTCCGTGCATCATTCTCTGCATCTTGTTTCCCACATCTCATTTCCCCCCTCTGATAACCCGCCTCTGATTCCATGCCTGTGATTCCCTGCCTCAGATTCCCCGCTTCAGATACCCCTACTCAGATTCCCCGCCTCAGATTTCCCGCCTCAGATTCCCTGCCTCAGATTCCCTGCCTCACATTCCCAGCCTCAGATTCCCTTCATCTGATTCCCTTCATTTGATTCCGTGCGTCTGATTCCCGGCCTCTGATTCCCCGCCTCTGATTCCCCGCCTCTGATTCCCCACCTCTGATTCCCTCCCTCAGATTCCCTGGCTCAGATTCCCTGCTTCAGATTCCGTGCCTCAGATTCCCTGCCACTGATTCCCCGCATCTGATTCCCCGCCTCTGATTCCCCGCTTCTGATTCCCGCCTCTGATTCCCTGCCTCTGATTCCCCGCCTCTCAATCCCCGCTTCTGATTCCTCGCCTCTGATTCCCTGCCTCAGATTCCCCGGCTCTGATTCCATGCCTCAGATTCCCTGACTCAGATTCCCTGCCTCCGATTCCCCGCCTCTGATTCCCCGCCTATGATTCCCCGCCTCTGATTCCCAGCCTCTGAATCCCCACCTCTGAATCCCCGCCTCTGATTCCCCGCCTCTGATTCCACGCCTCTGATTCCCCACCTCTGATTCCAGGCCTCTTATTCCCCGCCTCTGATTCCCCACCTCTGATTGCCTGCCACTGATTGCCCGCCTCTGATTCCCCGCCTCTGATTCCCCGCCTCTGATTCCCCACCTCTGTCTGTATGCCTCTCTTTCGCCTCCGCTTTTTCCCCTACACTTTTTCCGCGCCTCTATTTCCCTCCCTCAATTTCAACAACTCTGTTTGATCTGTTCTGTGTACCTCATTTTCAACACACAATTTCCAACCACTATGTTTCACCCATCACTTTCCCCGCCTCTATTTCTCCACCTATGTTTACCCACCTCTGTTTACCCACCTGTTTCACCGCCTCTGATTTCCCGCCTATGATTCCCCACCTCTGTCTCTACGCCTCTCTTTCGCCTCCACTCTTTCCCCTCCACTCTTTCCGTGACTGTCTTTCCCTCCCTCAATTTCAACAACACTGTTTGATCTGTTTTGTGTACCTGATTTTAAACACACAAGTTCCAACCACTATGTTTTGCCCGCCTCTTTCCCCGCCTCTATTTATCCACCTATGTTTACCTGCCTCTGTTTCCCCGCCTCTGATTCCCCACTTTTCATTCCCCGCCTCGCTTTCCCTGCCTCTATTTCCGCGCCTCTTTCACTGCCTCTCTTTCCCCACATCTCTTTTCCTCCCGCTGATTCCCCGCCTCTGATTCCCCGCCTCTGATTCCCTGCCTCTGATTCCCCGCCTCTGATTCCCTGCCTCAGATTCCCTGCCTCAGATTCCCTGCCTCAGATTCCCTGCCTCTGATTTCCCGCCTCTGATTCCCCGCCTCTTATTCCCCGCCTCTGATTCCCCGCCTCTGATTCCCCGCCTCTGATGCCCTGCCTCAGATTCCCCGGCTCTGATTCCCTGCATCAGCTTCCCTGCCTCATATTCCCTGCCTCTGATTCCCCGCCTCTGATTCCCTGCCTCTGATTCCCCGCCTCTGATTCCCTGCCTCAGATTCCCTGCCTCAGATTCCCTGCCTCAGATTCCCTGCCTCTGATTCCCCGCCTCTGATTCACTGCCTCTGATTCCCTGCCTCAGATTCCCTGCCTCTGATTCCCCGCTTCTTATTCCCCACCTCATATTCCCCGCCTCAGATTCCCCGGCTCTGATTCCCTGCCTCAGATTCCCTGCCTAAAATTCCCTGCCTCTGACTCCCCGCATCTGATTCCCCTCCTCTGATTCCCTGCCTCTGATTCCCTGCCTCTTATTCCCTGCCTCTGATTCCCCGCCTCTGATTCCCTGCCTCTGATTCCCTGCCTCTGATTCCCTGCCTCTGATTCCGGTCCTCTGATTCCAAGCCTCTCTTTCGGTGTCTCTGATTCCCCGCCTCTGATTCCCTGCCTCTGATACCCTGCCTCTCATTCCCTACCTCTATTTCCGTGCATCATTCTCTGCATCTTGTTTCCCACATCTCATTTCCCCCCTCTGATAACCCGCCTCTGATTCCATGCCTGTGATTCCCTGCCTCAGATTCCCCGCTTCAGATTCCCCTACTCAGATTCCCCGCCTCAGATTTCCCGCCTCAGATTCCCTGCCTCAGATTCCCTGCCTCAGATTCCCTGCCTCAGATTCCCAGCCTCAGATTCCCTTCATCTGATTCCCTTCATTTGATTCCCTGCGTCTGATTCCCGGCCTCTGATTCCCCGCCTCTGATTCCCCGCCTCTGATTCCCCACCTCTGATTCCCCGCCTCAGATTCCCTGGCTCAGATTCCCTGCTTCAGATTCCCTGCCTCAGATTCCCTGCCACTGATTCCCCGCATCTGATTCCCCGCCTCTGATTCCCCGCTTCTGATTCCCGCCTCTGATTCCCTGCCACTGATTCCCCGCCTCTCAATCCCCGCCTCTGATTCCTCGACTCTGATTTCCTGCCTCAGATTCCCCGGCTCTGATTCCATGCCTCAGATTCCCTGACTCAGATTCCCTGCCTCCGATTCCCCGCCTCTGATTCCCCGCCTATGATTCCCCGCCTCTGATTCCCAGCCTCTGAATCCCCACCTCTGAATCCCCGCCTCTGATTCCCCGCCTCTGATTCCACGCCTCTGATTCCCCGCCTCTGATTCCAGGCCTCTTATTCCCCGCCCCTGATTCCCCACCTCTGATTGCCTGCCACTGATTGCCCGCCTCTGATTCCCCGCCTCTGATTCCCCGCCTCTGATTCCCCACCTCTGTCTGTATGCCTCTCTTTCGCCTCCGCTTTTTCCCCTACACTTTTTCCGCGCCTCTCTTTCCCTCCCTCAATTTCAACAACTCTGTTTGATCTGTTCTGTGTACCTCATTTTCAACACACAATTTCCAACCACTATGTTTCACCCATCACTTTCCCCGCCTCTATTTCTCCGCCTATGTTTACCCACCTCTGTTTCCCCGCCTCGGATTCCCCGCCTCTGATTCCCCGCCTCTGATTCCCTGCCTCTGATTACCCGCCTCCCTTTCCGCGCAACTTTCCCGGCCTCCGTTTCCCCACTTCTCTTTCCCCGCCTCAGATTCCACGCCTCTGATTCCTCGCCTCTGATTCCCCACCTTTCATTCGCCGCCTCTCTTTCCCTGCCCCTATTTCCGCGCCTCTTTCTCTGCCTCTCTTTCCCCACACCTCTTTTCCTCCCACTGATTCCCCGCCTCTGATTCCCCTCCTCTGATTCCCCGCCTCTGATTCCCCGCCTCTGATTCCCCGCCTCTGATTCCCCGCCTTTGATTCCCCTCCTCTGATTCCCTGCCTCTGATTCCCTGCCTCTGATTCCCTGCCTCTGATTCCCCGCCTCTGATTCCCTGCCTCTGATTCCCTGCCTCTGATTCCCTGCCTCTGATCCCGGGCCTCTGATTCCACGCCTCTCTTTCCGTGTCTCTGATTCCCTGCCTCTGATACCCTGCCTCTCATTCCCTGCCTCTATTTCCGTGCATCTTTCTCTGCATCTTGTTTCCCACATCTCATTTCCCCCCTCTGATAACCCGCCTCTGATTCCATGCCTGTGATTCCCTGCCTCAGATTCCCCGCCTCAGATTCCCCGACTCAGATTCCCCGCCTCAGATTCCCCGCCTCAGATTCCCTGCCTCAGATTCCCTGCCTCAGATTCCCTGCCTCAGATTCCCTGCCTCAGATTCCCTTCATCTGATTCCCTTCATTTGATTCCCTGCGTCTGATTCCCGGCCTCTGATTCCCCGCCTCTGATTCCCCGCCTCTGATTCCCCACCTCTGATTCCCTGCCTCAGATTCCCTGGCTCAGATTCCCTGCTTCAGATTCCCTGCCTCAGATTCCCTGCCACTGATTCCCCGCATCTGATTCCCCGCGTCTGATTCCCCGCTTCTGATTCCCGCCTCTGATTCCCTGCCTCTGATTCCCCGCCTCTGAATCCCCGCCTCTGATTCCTCGCCTCTGATTCCCTGCCTCAGATTCCCCGGCTCTGATTCAATGCCTCAGATTCCCTGCCTCAGATTCCCTGCCTCCGATTCCCCGCCTCTGATTCCGCGCCTATGATTCCCCGCATCTGATTCCCAGCCTCTGAATCCCCACCTCTGAATCCCCGCCTCTGATTCCCCGCCTCTGATTCCCCGCCTCTGATTCCACGCCACTGATTCCCCGCCTCTGATTCCAGGCCTCTTATTCCCCGCCTCTGATTTCCCACCTCTGATTGCCTGCCACTGATTGCCCGCCTCTGATTCCCCGCCTCTGATTCCCCGCCTCTGATTCCCCACCTCTGTCTCTACGCCTCTCTTTCCCCTCCACTCTTTCCCCTCCACTCTTTCCGTGCCTGTCATTCCCTCCCTCAATTTCAACAACATTGTTTGATCTGTTTTGTGTACCTGATTTTAAACACACAAGTTCCAACCACTATGTTTTGCCCGCCTCTTTCCCCGCCTCTATTTATCCACCTATGTTTACCTGCCTCTGTTTACCCGCCTGTTTCACCGCCTCTCATTCCCCACCTCAGATTCCCTGCCTCTGATTCCCCGGCACTGATTCCCTGCCTCAGATTCCCTGCCTCAAATTCCCTGCCTCTGATTCCCCGCATCTGATTCCCCGCCTCTGATTCCCCGCCTCTGATTCCTCGCATCTGATTCCCCGCCTCTGATTCCCCGCCTCTGATTCCCCGCCTCTTATTCCCCGCCTTTGATTCCCCTCCTCTGATTCCCTGCCTCTGATTCCCTGCCTCTGATTCCCTGCCTCTGATTTCCCGCCTCTGATTCCCTGCCTCTGATTCCCTGCCTCTGATTCCCTGCCTCTGATCCCGGGCCTCTGATTCCACGCCTCTCTTTCCGTGTCTCTGATTCCCTGCCTCTGATACCCTGCCTCTCATTCCCTGCCTCTATTTCCGTGCATCTTTCTCTGCATCTTGTTTCCCACATCTCATTTCCCCCCTCTGATAACCCGCCTCTGATTCCATGCCTGTGATTCCCTTCCTCAGATTCCCCGCCTCAGATTCCCCGACTCAGATTCCCCGCCTCAGATTCCCCGCCTCAGATTCCCTGCCTCAGATTCCCTGCCTCAGATTCCCTTCATCTGATTCCCTTCATTTGATTCCCTGCGTCTGATTCCCGGCCTCTGATTCCCTGCCTCTGATTCCCCGCCTCTGATTCCCCACCTCTGATTCCCTGCTTCAGATTCCCTGCCTCAGATTCCCTGCCACTGATTCCCCGCATCTGATTCCCCGCCTCTGATTCCCCGCTTCTGATTCCCGCCTCTGATTCCCTGCCTCTGATTCCCCGCCTCTGAATCCCCGCCTCTGATTCCTCGCCTCTGATTCCCTGCCTCAGATTCCCCGGCTCTGATTCCATGCCTCAGATTCCCTGCCTCAGATTCCCTGCCTCCGATTCCCCGCCTCTGATTCCGCGCCTATGATTCCCCGCCTCTGATTCCCAGCCTCTGAATCCCCACCTCTGAATCCCCGCCTCTGATTCCCCGCCTCTGATTCCCCGCCTCTGATTCCACGCCACTGATTCCCCGACTCTGATTCAAGGCCTCTTATTCCCCGCATCTGATTCCCCGCCTCTGATTCCCCACCTCTGATTCCACGCCTCTGATTCCCTGCCTCTGATTCCCCGCATCAGATTCTCCAGCTCTGATTCCCTGCCTCAGATTCCCTGCCTCATATTCCCTGCCTCCCATTCCCCGCCTCTGATTCCCCGCCTCTGATTCAACGCCTCTGATTCCCCGCCTCTGAATCCCAGCCTCTGAATCCCCGCCTCTGATTCCCCGCCTCTGTTTCCACGCCTCTGTTTCCCCGCCTCTGATTCCCCGTCTCTGATTCCCTGCCTCTGATTACCCGCCTCCCTTTCCGCGCAACTTTCCCGGCCTCCGTTTCCCCACATCTCTTTCCCCGCCTCATATTCCACGCCTCTGATTCCCCGCCTCTCATTCCCCACATTTCATTCGCCGCCTCTCTTTCCCTGCCTCTATTTCCGCGCCTCTTTCTCTGCCTCTCTTTCCCCACATCTCTTTTCCTCCCTCTGATTCCCCACCTCTGATTCCACTCCTCTGATTCCCTGCCTCAAATTCCCTGCCTCTGATTCCCCGCCTCTGATTCCCCGCCTCTGATTCCCCTCCTCTGATTCCCTGCCTCTGATTCTCTGCCTCTGATTCCCCGCCTATGATTCCCCACCTCTGTCTCTACGCCTCTCTATCGCCTCCACTCTTTCCGTGCCTGTCTTTCCCTCCCTCAATTTCAACAACACTGTTTGATCTGTTTTGTGTACCTGATTTTAAACACACAAGTTCCAACCACTATGTTTTGCCCGCCTCTTTCCCCGCCTCTATTTATCCACCTATGTTTACCTGCCTCTGTTTACCCGCCTGTTTCACCGCCTCTCATTCCCCACCTCAGATTCCCCGCCTCTGATTCCCTGCCTCTGATTCCCCGGCTCTGATTCCCTGCCTCAGATTCCCTGCCTCAGATTCCCTGCCTCAGATTCCCTGCCTCAGATTCCCTGCCTCAGATTCCCTTCATCTGATTCCCTTCATTTGATTCCCTGCGTCTGATTCCCGGCCTCTGATTCCCTGCCTCTGATTCCCCGCCTCTGATTCCCCACCTCTGATTCACTGCCTCAAATTCCCTGGCTCAGATTCCCTGCTTCAGATTCCCTGCCTCAAATTCCCTGCCACTGATTCCCCGCATCTGATTCCCCTCCTCTGATTCCCCACTTCTGATTCCCGCCTCTGATTCCCCGCCACTTATTCCCCGCCTCTGATTCCCCGCCTCTGATTCCCCGCCTCTGATTCCCTGCCTCAGATTCCCCGGCTCTGATTCCCTGCATCAGATTCCCTGCCTCAGATTCCCTGCCTCTGATTCCCCGCCTCTGATTCCCTGCCTCTGATTCCCCGCCTCTGATTCCCTGCCTCAGATTCCCTGCCTCAGATTCCCTGCCTCAGATTCCCTGCCTCTGATTCCCCGCCTTTGATTCCCCGCCTCTTATTCCCCGCCTCTGATTCCCCGCCTCTGATTCCCCGCCTCTGATTCCCTGCCTCTGTTTCCCCGCCTCTGAATCCCCGCCTATGATTCCCCGCCTCAGATTCCCCGGCTCTGATTCCCTGCCTGAGATTCCCTGCCTCAGATACCCCGCCTCAGATTCCGCGCCCCAGATTCCCTGCCTCAGATACCCCGCCTCAGAATCCCCGCCTCAGATTCCCCGCCTCAGATTCCCCGTCTCAGATTCCCCGCCTCAGATTCCTCGCCTCAGATTCCCCGCCTCAGATTCCCCGCCTCAGATTCCCCGCCTCAGATTCCCCGCCTCAGATTCCCCGCGTCAGATTCCCCGCCTCAGATTCCCTGCCTCAGATTCCCTGCCTCTGATTGCCTGCCTCTGATTCCCTGCCTCTGATTCCCTGCCTCTGATTCCCTGCCTCTGATTCCCTGCCTCTATATCCCTGCCTATGATTCCCTGCCTCTGATTTCCTGCCTCTGATTCCGCGCCTCTGATTCCCCGCCTCTCTTTCCGTGTCTCTGATTCCCCGCCTCAGATTCCCTGCCTCAGATTCCCTGCCTCTCTTTGCCTGCCTCTATTTCCTTGCCTCTTTCTCTGCATCTAGTTTCCCACATCTCATTTGCCCCCTCTGATTACCCGCCTCTGATTCCATGCCTCTGATTCCCCGCCTCTGATTCCCCGCCTCTGATTCCCCGCCTCTGATTCCCTGCCTCAGATTCCCTGCCTCAGATTCCTTTCCTAAGATTCCCTGCCTCTGTTTCCCTGCCTCTGATTCCCCACATCTGATTCCCCACCTCAGATTCCCCGGCTCTGATTCCCTGCCTGAGATTCCATGCCTCAGATTCCCCGCCTCAGATTCCCTGCCTCAGATTCCCCGCCTCAGATTCCCCGCCTCAGATGCCCTGCCTCAGATTCCCCGCCTCAGATTCCCCGCCTCAGATTCCCCGCCTCAGTTTCTCCGCCTCAGATTCCCCACCTCAGATTCCCTGCCTCAGATTCCCTGCCTCAGCTTCCCTTCATCTGATTCCCTTCATCTGATTCCCTGCCTCTGATTCCCTGCCTCTGATTCCCTGCCTCTGATTCCCCGCCTCTGATTCCCCGCCTCAGATTCCCTGCCTCAGATTCCCTGCCTCAGATTCCCTGCCTCAGATTTCCTGCCTCAGATTCCCTGCCTCTGATTGCCTGCCTCTGATTCCCTGCCTCTGATTCCCTGCCTCTGATTCCCTGCCTCTGATTCCCTGCCTCTGATTCCCTGCCTCTGATTCCGCACCTCTGATTCCACGCCTCTCTTTCCTTGTCTCTGATTCCACGCCTCTGATTCCCTGCCTCTGATACCCTGCCTCTCTTTGCCTGCCTCTATTTCCGTGCCACTTTCTCTGCATCTAGTTTCCCACATCTCATTTGCCCCCTCTGATAACCCGCCTCTGATTCCATGCCTCTGATTCACTGCCTCAGATTCTGTGCCTCAGATTCCCCGACTCAGATTTACCGCCTCAGATTCCCCGCCTCAGATTCCCTGCCTCAGATTCCCTGCCTCAGATTCCCTGACTCAGATTCCCTGCCTCAGATTCCCTGTCTCCGATTCCCCGCCTCTGATTCCCCGCCTCTGATTCCCTGCCACTGATACCCCGCCTCCGATTCCACACCAATGTTTCACAGCCTCTGTTTCTCTGCCTCTTATTTCCCGGCTCAGATTCGCCGGCTCTGATTCCGCGCCTCTGATACCACGCTTCTCTTTCCGTGTCTCTGATAGCCCGCCTCTGATTCCCCGCCTCTGATTCCCCAACTTTCATTCCCCGCCTCTCTTTCCCTGCCTCTATTTCCGCGCCTCTTTCTCTGCCTCTCTTTCCCCACATCTCTTTTCCTCCCGCAGATTCCCCGCCTCTGATTCCCCGCCTCTGATTCCCTGCCTCTGATTCCCCGCCTCTGATTCCCTGCCTCAGATTCCCTGCCTCAGATTCCCTGCCTCAGATTCCCGGCCTCTGATTCCCCGCCTCTGATTCCCCGCCTCTTATTTCCCGCCTCTGATTCCCCGCCTCTGATTCCCCGCCTCTGATTCCCTGCATCAGATTCCCCGGCTCTGATTCCCTGCATCAGATTCCCTGCCTCAGATTCCCTGCCTCTGATTCCCCGCCTCTGATTCCCTGCCTCTGATTCCCCGCCTCTGATTCCCTGCCTCAGATTCCCTGCCTCAGATTCCCTGCCTCAGATTCCCTGCCTCTGATTCCCTGCCTTTGATTCCCCGCCTCTTATTCCCCGCCTCTGATTCCCTGCCTCTGATTCCCCGCCTCTGATTCCCTGCCTCAGATTCCCTGCCTCTGATTCCCCGCCTCTCTTCCCCTGCCTCTATTTCCGCGCCTCTTTCTCTGCCTCTCTTTCCCCACATCTCTTTTCCTCCCGCAGATTCCCCGCCTCTGATTCCCCGCCTCTGATTCCCTGCCTCTGAATCCCCGCCTCTGATTCCCTGCCTCAGATTCCCTGTCTCAGATTCCCTGTCTCAGATTCCCCGCCTCAGATTCCCTGCCTCAGATTCCCTGCCTCAGATTCCCTGCCTCAGATTCCCTGCCTCAGATTCCCTTCATCTGATTCCCTTCATTTGATTCCCTGCGTCTGATTCCCCGCCTCAGATTCCCTGCCTCTGATTCCCCGCCTCTGATTCCCCACCTCTGATTCCCTGCCTCAAATTCCCTGGCTCATATTCCCTGCTTCAGATTCCCTGCCTCAGATTCCCTGCCTCTGATTCCCCGCATCTGATTCCCCGCCTCTGATTCCCCGCCTCTGATTCCCGCCTCAGATTCCCTGCCTCTGATTCCCTGCCTCTGATTCCCTGCATCTGATTCCCTTCCTCTGAATCCCCGCCTCCGATTCCGCACCCACGTCTCTCCGTCTCTGTTGCTCTGCCTCTTATTTGCTGGCTCAGTTTCGCCGGCTCTGATTCCGCACCTCTGATTCCACGCCTCTCTTTCCGTGTCTCTGATTCCCCGCCTCTGATTCCCTGCCTCTGATACCCTGCCTCTCTTTCGCTGCCTCTATTTCCGTGCCTCTTTTTCTGCATCTCGTTTCCCACATCTCATTTCCCCCCTCTGATAACCCGCCTCAGATTCCACACCTCAGAATCCCCGCCTCAGATTCCCTGCCTCAGATTCCCTGCCTCAGATTCCCTTCATCTTATTCCCTTCATCTGATTCCCTGCCTCTGATTCCCCACCTCTGATTCCCCGCCTCTAATTCCCCGCCTCTGATTCCCCGCTTCTGATTCCCCACCTCAGATTTCCTGCCTCAGATTCCCTACCTCTGATTTCCCACTTCTGATTACCCGCCTCTGATTCCCCTCCTCTGATTCCCCGCCTCTGATTCCCCACCTCTGATTCCCCGCCTCAGATTCCACGGCTCTGATTCCCCGCATCTGATTCCCTGCCTCTAATTCCCCGCCTCTGATTCCCGGCCTCTGATTCCCTGCCTCTGATTCCCCGCCTCTGATTCCCCGCCTCCCTTTCCGCACAACTTTCCCGGCCTCCGTTTCCAAACATCTCTTTCCCCGCCTCTAATTCCCCGCCTCAGATTCCCCGGCTCTGATTCCCTGCCTCAGATTCCCTGCCTCAGATTCCCCGTCTCTGATTTCCCACCTCTGATTGCCCGCCTCTGATTCCCCGTCTCTGATTCCCCGCCTCTGATTCCCCAACTCTGTCTCTATGCCTCTCTTTCACCTCTGCTCTTTCCCCTCCACTCTTTCCGCGCCTTTCTTTCCCTCCCTCAATTTCAACAACTCTGTTTGATCTGTTCTGTGTACCTCATTTTCAACACACAATTTCCAACCACTATGTTTCACCGATCTCTTTCCCCGCCTCTATTTATCTGCCTATGTTTACCCACCTCTGTTTACCCACCTGTTTCACCGCCTCTCATTCCCCACCTCAGATTCCCCGCCTCTGATTCCCCGCCTCTGATTCCCTGCCTCTGATTCCCTGCCTCTGATTCTCTGCCTCTGATTCCCTGCCACTGATATCCCGCCTCCGATTCCACACCAATGTTTCACCGCCTCTGTTTAACTGCCTCTTATTTCCAGGCTCAGATTCGCCGGCTCTGATTCCGCGCCTCTGATTCCACGCTTCTCGTTCCGTGTCTCTGATAGCCCGCCTCTGATTCCCCGCCTCTGATTCCCCACCTCAGATTCCCCTGCTCTGATTCCCTGCATCAGATTCCCTGCCTCAGATTCCCTGCCTCTGATTCCCTGCATCAGATTCCCTGCCTCTGATTCCCCGCCTCTGATTCCCCGCTTCTGATTCCCCGCCTCTGATTCCCCGCCTCAGATTCCCTGCCTATGATTCCCTGCCTCTGATTCCCTGCCTCTGATTCCGCGCCTCTGATTCCACGCTTCTCTTTCCGTGTCTCTGATAGCCCGCCTCTGATTCCCCGCCTCTGATTCCCCGCCTCAGATTCCCCGGCTCTGATTCCCTGCATCAGATTCCCTGCCTCAGATTCCCTGCCTCTGATTCCCTGCATCAGATTCCCTGCCTCTGATTCCCCGCCTCAGATTCCCTGCCTCAGATTCCCTGCCTCAGATTCCCTGCCTCAGCTTCCCTTCATCAGCTTCCCTGCCTCTGATTGCCTGCCTCTGATTCCCGGCCTCTGATTCCCTGCCTCTGATTCCCCGCCTCTGATTCCCCGCCTCCCTTTCCGCACAACTTTCCCGGCCTCCGTTTCCAAACATCTCTTTCCCCGCCTCTAATTCCCCGCCTCAGATTCCCCGGCTCTGATTCCCTGCCTCAGATTCCCTGCCTCAGATTCCCCGTCTCTGATTTCCCACCTCTGATTGCCCGCCTCTGATTCCCCATCTCTGATTCCCCGCCTCTGATTCCCCAACTCTGTCTCTATGCCTCTCTTTCACCTCTGCTCTTTCCCCTCCACTCTTTCCGCGCCTTTCTTTCCCTCCCTCAATTTCAACAACTCTGTTTGATCTGTTCTGTGTACCTCATTTTCAACACACAATTTCCAACCACTATGTTTCACCGATCTCTTTCCCCGCCTCTATTTATCTGCCTATGTTTACCCACCTCTGTTTACCCGCCTGTTTCACCGCCTCTCATTCCCCACCTCAGATTCCCCGCCTCTGATTCCCCGCCTCTGATTCCCTGCCTCTGATTCCCTGCCTCTGATTCTCTGCCTCTGATTCCCTGCCACTGATATCCCGCCTCCGATTCCACACCAATGTTTCACCGCCTCTGTTTAACTGCCTCTTATTTCCAGGCTCAGATTCGCCGGCTCTGATTCCGCGCCTCTGATTCCACGCTTCTCGTTCCGTGTCTCTGATAGCCCGCCTCTGATTCCCCGCCTCTGATTCCCCACCTCAGATTCCCCTGCTCTGATTCCCTGCATCAGATTCCCTGCCTCAGATTCCCTGCCTCTGATTCCCTGCATCAGATTCCCTGCCTCTGATTCCCCGCCTCTGATTCCCCGCTTCTGATTCCCCGCCTCTGATTCCCCGCCTCAGATTCCCTGCCTATGATTCCCTGCCTCTGATTCCCTGCCTCTGATTCCGCGCCTCTGATTCCACGCTTCTCTTTCCGTGTCTCTGATAGCCCGCCTCTGATTCCCCGCCTCTGATTCCCCGCCTCAGATTCCCCGGCTCTGATTCCCTGCATCAGATTCCCTGCCTCAGATTCCCTGCCTCTGATTCCCTGCATCAGATTCCCTGCCTCTGATTCCCCACCTCAGATTCCCTGCCTCAGATTCCCTGCCTCAGATTCCCTGCCTCAGCTTCCCTTCATCAGCTTCCCTGCCTCTGATTGCCTGCCTCTGATTCCCTGCCTCTGATTCCCTGCCTCTGATTCCCTGCCTCTGATTCCCTGCCTCTGATTTCCTGCCTCTGATTCCCTGCCTCTGATTCCCTGCCTCTGATTCCCCACCTCTGATTCCCCACCTCTGATTCCCCGCCTCTGATTCCTCGCATCTGATTCGCCGCCTCTCATTCCCCGCCTCTGATTCCACGCCTCTGATTCCCCGCCTCTGATTCCCCGCATCAGATTCTCCAGCTCTGATTCCCTGCCTCAGATTCCCTGCCTCAGATTCCCTGCCTCCCATTCCTCGCCTCTGATTCCCCGCCTCTGATTCCCCGCCTCTGATTCCCCGCCTCTGAATCCCAGCCTCTGAATCCCCGCCTCTGATTCCCTGCCTCAGATTCCCTGCCTCCCATTCCCCGCCTCGGATTCCGCGCCTCTGATTCCCCGTCTCTGATTCCCTGCCTCTGATTACCCGCCTACCCTTCCGTGCAACTTTCCCGGCCTCCGTTTCCCCACATCTCTTTCCCCGCCTCAGATTCCACGCCTCTGATTCCCCGCCTCTGATTCCCCACATTTCATTCCACGCCTCTCTTTCCCTGCCTCTATTTCCGCGCCTCTTACTCTGCCTCTCTTTCCCCACATCTCTTTTCCTCCCTCTGATTCCCCACCTCTGATTCCCTGCCTCTGATTCCCCGCCTCTGATTCCCTGCCTCTCTTTCGCTGCCTCTATTTCCGTGCCTCTTTCTCTGCATCTCGTTTCCCACATCTCATTTCCCCCCTCTGATAACCCGCCTCAGATTCCCCGCCTCAGAATCCCCGCCTCAGATTCCCTGCCTCAGATTCCCTGCCTCAGATTCCCTTCATCTTATTCCCTTCATCTGATTCCCTGCCTCTGATTCCTTACCTCTGATTCCCCACCTCTAATTCCCCGCCTCTGATTCCCCGCTTCTGATTCCCCACCTCAGATTCCCTGCCTTAGTTTCCCTGCCTCAGATTCCCTGCCTCTGATTCCCCGCATCTGATTCCCCGCCTCTGATTCCCCGCCTCTGATTCCCCGCCTCTAATTCCCCGCCTCTGATGACCCGCCTCTGATTCCCAGCCTCAGATTCCCCGGCTCTGATTCCCTGCCTCAGATTTCCTGCCTCAGATTCCCTACCTCTGATTTCCCACTTCTGATTACCCGCCTCTGATTCCCCTCCTCTGATTCCCCGCCTCTGATTCCCCACCTCTGATTCCCCGCCTCAGAATCCCCGGCTCTGATTCCCCGCATCTGATTCCCTGCCTCTAATTCCCCGCCTCTGATTCCCGGCCTCTGATTCCCTGCCTCTGATTCCCCGCCTCTGATTCCCCGCCTCCCTTTCTGCACAACTTTCCCGGCCTCCGTTTCCAAACATCTCTTTCCCCGCCTCTAATTCCCCGCCTCAGATTCCCCGGCTCTGATTCCCTGCCTCAGATTCCCTGCCTCAGATTCCCCCTCTCAGATTCCCCGCCTCAGATTCCCTGCCTCAGATTCCCTGCCTCAGATTCCCTGCCTCAGATTCCCTGCCTCAGATTCCCTTCATCTGATTCCCTTCATTTGATTCCCTGCGTCTGATTCCCCGCCTCAGATTCCCCGCCTCTGATTCCCCGCCTCTGATTCCCCGCATCTGATTCCCCGCCTCAGATTCCCTGCATCTGATTCCCCGCCTCTGATTCCCCGCCTCTGATTCCCGCCTCAGATTCCCTGCCTCTGATTCCCTGCCTCTGATTCCCTGCATCTGATTCCCTTCCTCTGAATCCCCGCCTCCGATTCCGCACCCACGTTTCTCCGTCTCTGTTGCTCTGCCTCTTATTTGCTGGCTCAGTTTCGCCGGCTCTGATTCCGCACCTCTGATTCCACGCCTCTCTTTCCGTGTCTCTGATTCCCCGCCTCTGATTCCCTGCCTCTGATACCCTGCCTCTCTTTCGCTGCCTCTATTTCCGTGCCTCTTTCTCTGCATCTCGTTTCCCACATCTCATTTCCCCCCTCTGATAACCCGCCTCAGATTCCCCACCTCAGAATCCCCGCCTCAGATTCCCTGCCTCAGATTCCCTGCCTCAGATTCCCTTCATCTTATTCCGTTCATCTGATTCCCTGCCTCTGATTCCCCACCTCTGATTCCCCGCCTCTAATTCCCCGCCTCTGATTCCCCGCTTCTGATTCCCCACCTCAGATTTCCTGCCTCAGATTCCCTACCTCTGATTTCCCACTTCTGATTACCCGCCTCTGATTCCCCTCCTCTGATTCCCCGCCTCTGATTCCCCACCTCTGATTCCCCGCCTCAGATTCCCCGGCTCTGATTCCCCGCATCTGATTCCCTGCCTCTAATTCCCCGCCTCTGATTCCCGGCCTCTGATTCCCTGCCTCTGATTCCCCGCCTCTGATTCCCCGCCTCCCTTTCCGCACAACTTTCCCGGCCTCCGTTTCCAAACATCTCTTTCCCCGCCTCTAATTCCCCGCCTCAGATTCCCCGGCTCTGATTCCCTGCCTCAGATTCCCTGCCTCAGATTCCCCGTCTCTGATTTCCCACCTCTGATTGCCCGCCTCTGATTCCCCGTCTCTGATTCCCCGCCTCTGATTCCCCAACTCTGTCTCTATGCCTCTCTTTCACCTCTGCTCTTTCCCCTCCACTCTTTCCGCGCCTTTCTTTCCCTCCCTCAATTTCAACAACTCTGTTTGATCTGTTCTGTGTACCTCATTTTCAACACACAATTTCCAACCACTATGTTTCACCGATCTCTTTCCCCGCCTCTATTTATCTGCCTATGTTTACCCACCTCTGTTTACCCGCCTGTTTCACCGCCTCTCATTCCCCACCTCAGATTCCCCGCCTCTGATTCCCCGCCTCTGATTCCCTGCCTCTGATTCCCTGCCTCTGATTCTCTGCCTCTGATTCCCTGCCACTGATATCCCACCTCCGATTCCACACCAATGTTTCACCGCCTCTGTTTAACTGCCTCTTATTTCCAGGCTCAGATTCGCCGGCTCTGATTCCGCGCCTCTGATTCCACGCTTCTCGTTCCGTGTCTCTGATAGCCCGCCTCTGATTCCCCGCCTCTGATTCCCCACCTCAGATTCCCCTGCTCTGATTCCCTGCATCAGATTCCCTGCCTCAGATTCCCTGCCTCTGATTCCCTGCATCAGATTCCCTGCCTCTGATTCCCCGCCTCTGATTCCCCGCTTCTGATTCCCCGCCTCTAATTCCCCGCCTCAGATTCCCTGCCTATGATTCCCTGCCTCTGATTCCCTGCCTCTGATTCCGCGCCTCTGATTCCACGCTTCTCTTTCCGTGTCTCTGATAGCCCGCCTCTGATTCCCCGCCTCTGATTCCCCGCCTCAGATTCCCCGGCTCTGATTCCCTGCATCAGATTCCCTGCCTCAGATTCCCTGCCTCTGATTCCCTGCATCAGATTCCCTGCCTCTGATTCCCCGCCTCTGATTCCCCGCTTCTGATTCCCCGCCTCTGATTCCCCGCCTCAGATTCCTTGCCTATGATTCCCTGCCTCTGATTCCCTGCCTCTGATTCCCTGACTCTGATTTCCTGCCTCTGATTCCCTGCCCCTGATTCCCTGCCTCTGATTCCGCGCTTCTGATTCCACGCCTCTCTTTCCGTGTCTCTGATTCCGTGCCTCTGATACCCTGCCTCTCTTTGACTGCCTCTATATCCGTGCCTCTTTCTCTGCATCTCGTTTACCACATCTCATTTCCCCCCACTGATAACCCGCCTCTGATTCCCCGCCTCTGAATCCCCGCCTCTGATTCCCTGCCTCTAATTCCCCGCCTCTGATTCCCCACCTCTGATTCCCCACCTCTGATTCCCCGCCTCTGATTCCCCGCCTCTGATTCCCCACCTCAGATTTCCCGGCTCTGATTCCCT
Organism: Narcine bancroftii; assembly: GCF_036971445.1. Classification (NCBI taxonomy): domain Eukaryota; kingdom Metazoa; phylum Chordata; class Chondrichthyes; order Torpediniformes; family Narcinidae; genus Narcine; species Narcine bancroftii. Next base: position 528,772 of record NW_027211879.1, on the reverse strand, counting down.
GCCTCAGATTCCCTGCGACAGATTCCCTGCCTCAGATTCCCTGCCTCTGATTCCCCGCCTCTTATTCCCCACCTCTTATTCCCTGCCTCAGATTCCCTGGCTCTGATTCCCTGCCTCAGATTCCCTGCCTCAAATTCCCTGCCTCTGATTCCCCGCATCTGATTCCCAGCCTGTGATTCCCCGCCTCTGATTCCTCGCATCTGATTCCCAGCCTCTGATTCCCCGCCTCTGATTCCACGCCTCTGATTCCCCGCCTCTGATTCCCCGCCTCAGATTCCCCAGCTCTGATTCCCTGCCTCAGATTCCCTGCCTCAGATTCCCTGCCTCCGATTCCCCGCCTCTGATTCCCCGCCTCTGATACCCCGCCTCTGATTCCCCGCATCTGAATCCCAGCCTCTGAATCCCCGCCTCTGATTCCCCGCCTCTGTTTCCCCGCCTCGGATTCCCCACCCCTGATTACCCGCCTCCCTTTCCGCGCAACATTCCCGGCCTCCGTTTCCCCACATCTCTTTCCCCGCCTCAGATTTCACGCCTCTGATTACCCGCCTCTGATTCCCCACCTTTCATTCCCCGCCTCTCTTTCCCTGCCTCTATTTCCGCGCCTCTTTCTCTGCCTCTCTTTCCCCACATCTCTTTTCTTCCCTCTGATTCCCCGCCTCTGATTCCCCTCCTCTGATTCCCTGCCTCTGATTCCCTGCCTCTGATTCCCCGCCTCTGATTCCCCGCCTCTGATTCCCCTCCTCTGATTCCCTGCCTCTGATTCCCTGCCTCTTATTCCCTGCCTCTGATTCCCCGCCTCTGATTCCCTGCCTCTGATTCCCTGCCTCTGATTCCCTGCCTCTGATTCCGGTCCTCTGATTCCAAGCCTCTCTTTCCGTGTCTCTGATTCCCCGCCTCTGATTCCCTGCCTCTGATACCCTGCCTCTCATTCCCTACCTCTATTTCCGTGCATCATTCTCTGCATCTTGTTTCCCACATCTCATTTCCCCCCTCTGATAACCCGCCTCTGATTCCATGCCTGTGATTCCCTGCCTCAGATTCCCCGCTTCAGATTCCCCTACTCAGATTCCCCGCCTCAGATTTCCCGCCTCAGATTCCCTGCCTCAGATTGCCTGCCTCACATTCCCAGCCTCAGATTCCCTTCATCTGATTCCCTTCATTTGATTCCGTGCGTCTGATTCCCGGCCTCTGATTCCCCGCCTCTGATTCCCCGCCTCTGATTCCCCACCTCTGATTCCCTCCCTCAGATTCCCTGCTTCAGATTCCGTGCCTCAGATTCCCTGCCACTGATTCCCCGCATCTGATTCCCCGCCTCTGATTCCCCGCTTCTGATTCCCGCCTCTGATTCCCTGCCTCTGATTCCCCGCCTCTCAATCCCCGCTTCTGATTCCTCGCCCCTGATTCCCTGCCTCAGATTCCCCGGCTCTGATTCCATGCCTCAGATTCCCTGACTCAGATTCCCTGCCTCCGATTCCCCGCCTCTGATTACCCGCCTATGATTCCCCGCCTCTGATTCCCAGCCTCTGAATCCCCACCTCTGAATCACCGCCTCTGATTCCCCGCCTCTGATTCCACGCCTCTGATTCCCCACCTCTGATTCCAGGCCTCTTATTCCCCGCCTCTGATTCCCCACCTCTGATTGCCTGCCACTGATTGCCCGCCTCTGATTCCCCGCCTCTGATTCCCCGCCTCTGATTCCCCACCTCTGTCTGTATGCCTCTCTTTCGCCTCCGCTTTTTCCCCTACACTTTTTCCGCGCCTCTCTTTCCCTCCCTCAATTTCAACAACTCTGTTTGATCTGTTCTGTGTACCTCATTTTCAACACACAATTTCCAACCACTATGTTTCACCCATCACTTTCCCCGCCTCTATTTCTCCACCTATGTTTACCCACCTCTGTTTACCCACCTGTTTCACCGCCTCTGATTCCCCGCCTATGATTCCCCACCTCTGTCTCTACGCCTCTCTTTCGCCTCCACTCTTTCCCCTCCACTCTTTCCGTGACTGTCTTTCCCTCCCTCAATTTCAACAACACTGTTTGATCTGTTTTGTGTACCTGATTTTAAACACACAAGTTCCAACCACTATGTTTTGCCCGCCTCTTTCCCCGCCTCTATTTATCCACCTATGTTTACCTGCCTCTGTTTACCCGCCTGTTTCACCGCCTCTCATTCCCCACCTCAGATTCCCTGCCTCTGATTCCCCGGCTCTGATTCCCTGCCTCAGATTCCCTGCCTCAAATTCCCTGCCTCTGATTCCCCGCATCTGATTCCCCGCCTCTGATTCCCCGCCTCTGATTCCTCGCATCTGATTCCCCGCCTCTGATTCCCCGCCTCTGATTCCCCGCCTCTTATTCCCCGCCTTTGATTCCCCTCCTCTGATTCCCTGCCTCTGATTCCCTGCCTCTGATTCCCTGCCTCTGATTCCCCGCCTCTGATTCCCTGCCTCTGATTCCCTGCCTCTGATTCCCTGCCTCTGATCCCGGGCCTCTGATTCCACGCCTCTCTTTCCGTGTCTCTGATTCCCTGCCTCTGATACCCTGCCTCTCATTCCCTGCCTCTATTTCCGTGCATCTTTCTCTGCATCTTGTTTCCCACATCTCATTTCCCCCCTCTGATAACCCGCCTCTGATTCCATGCCTGTGATTCCCTGCCTCAGATTCCCCGCCTCAGATTCCCCGACTCAGATTCCCCGCCTCAGATTCCCCGCCTCAGACTCCCTGCCTCAGATTCCCTGCCTCAGATTCCCTGCCTCAGATTCCCTGCCTCAGATTCCCTTCATCTGATTCCCTTCATTTGATTCCCTGCGTCTGATTCCCGGCCTCTGATTCCCTGCCTCTGATTCCCCGCCTCTGATTCCCCACCTCTGATTCCCTGCTTCAGATTCCCTGCCTCAGATTCCCTGCCACTGATTCCCCGCATCTGATTCCCCGCCTCTGATTCCCCGCTTCTGATTCCCGCCTCTGATTCCCTGCCTCTGATTCCCCGCCTCTGAATCCCCGCCTCTGATTCCTCGCCTCTGATTCCCTGCCTCAGATTCCCCGGCTCTGATTCCATGCCTCAGATTCCCTGCCTCAGATTCCCTGCCTCCGATTCCCCGACTCTGATTCCGCGCCTATGATTCCCCACCTCTGATTCCCAGCCTCTGAATCCCCACCTCTGAATCCCCGCCTCTGATTCCCCGCCTCTGATTCCCCGCCTCTGATTCCACGCCACTGATTCCCCGACTCTGATTCCAGGCCTCTTATTCCCCGCATCTGATTCCCCGCCTCTGATTCCCCGCCTCTGATTCCACGCCTCTGATTCCCTGCCTCTGATTCCCCGCATCAGATTCTCCAGCTCTGATTCCCTGCCTCAGATTCCCTGCCTCATATTCCCTGCCTCCCATTCCCCGCCTCTGATTCCCCGCCTCTGATTCAACGCCTCTGATTCCCCGCCTCTGAATCCCAGCCTCTGAATCCCCGCCTCTGATTCCCCGCCTCTGTTTCCACGCCTCTGTTTCCACGCCTCTGATTCCCCGTCTCTGATTCCCTGCCTCTGATTACCCGCCTCCCTTTCCGCGCAACTTTCCCGGCCTCCGTTTCCCCACATCTCTTTCCCCGCCTCAGATTCCACGCCTCTGATTCCCCGCCTCTCATTCCCCACATTTCATTCGCCGCCTCTCTTTCCCTGCCTCTATTTCCGCGCCTCTTTCTCTGCCTCTCTTTCCCCACATCTCTTTTCCTCCCTCTGATTCCCCACCTCTGATTCCACTCCTCTGATTCCCTGCCTCAAATTCCCTGCCTCTGATTCCCCGCCTCTGATTCCCCGCCTCTGATTCCCCTCCTCTGATTCCCTGCCTCTGATTCTCTGCCTCTGATTCCCCGCCTATGATTCCCCACCTCTGTCTCTACGCCTCTCTATCGCCTCCACTCTTTCCGTGCCTGTCTTTCCCTCCCTCAATTTCAACAACACTGTTTGATCTGATTTGTGTACCTGATTTTAAACACACAAGTTCCAACCACTATGTTTTGCCCGCCTCTTTCCCCGCCTCTATTTATCCACCTATGTTTACCTGCCTCTGTTTACCCGCCTGTTTCACCGCCTCTCATTCCCCACCTCAGATTCCCCGCCTCTGATTCCCTGCCTCTGATTCCCCGGCTCTGATTCCCTGCCTCAGATTCCCTGCCTCAGATTCCCTGCCTCAGATTCCCTGCCTCAGATTCCCTGCCTCAGATTCCCTTCATCTGATTCCCTTCATTTGATTCCCTGCGTCTGATTCCCGGCCTCTGATTCCCTGCCTCTGATTCCCCGCCTCTGATTCCCCACCTCTGATTCACTGCCTCAAATTCCCTGGCTCAGATTCCCTGCTTCAGATTCCCTGCCTCAGATTCCCTGCCACTGATTCCCCGCATCTGATTCCCCTCCTCTGATTCCCCACTTCCGATTCCCGCCTCTGATTCCCTGCCTCTGATTCCCCGCCTCTGAATCCCCGCCTCTGATTCCTCGCCTCTGATTCCCTGCCTCAGATTCCCCGGCTCTGATTCCATGCCTCAGATTCCCTGCCTCAGATTCCCTGCCTCCGATTCCCCGCCTCTGATTCCGCGCCTATGATTCCCCGCCTCTGATTCCCAGCCTCTGAATCCCCACCTCTGAATCCCCGCCTCTGATTCCCCGCCTCTGATTCCCCGCCTCTGATTCCACGCCACTGATTCCCCGACTCTGATTCCAGGCCTCTTATTCCCCGCCTCTGATTCCCCACCTCTGATTGCCTGCCACTGATTGCCCGCCTCTGATTCCCCGCCTCTGATTCCCCGCCTCTGATTCCCCACCTCTGTCTGTATGCCTCTCTTTCGCCTCCGCTTTTTCCCCTACACTTTTTCCGCGCCTCTCTTTCCCTCCCTCAATTTCAACAACTCTGTTTGATCTGTTCTGTGTACCTCATTTTCAACACACAATTTCCAACCACTATGTTTCACACATCACTTTCCCCGCCTCTATTTCTCCGCCTATGTTTACCCACCTCTGTTTACCCACCTGTTTCACCGCCTCTGATTCCCCGCCTATGATTCCCCACCTCTGTCTCTACGCCTCTCTATCGCCTCCACTCTTTCCCCTCCACTCTTTCCGTGCCTGTCTTTCCCTCCCTCAATTTCAACAACACTGTTTGAAATGTTTTGTGTACCTGATTTTAAACACACAAGTTCCAACCACTATGTTTTGCCCGCCTCTTTCCGCGCCTCTATTTATCCACCTATGTTTACCTGCCTCTGTTTACCCGCCTGTTTCACCGCCTCTCATTCCCCACCTCAGATTCCCCGCCTCTGATTCCCTGCCTCTGATTCCCCGGCTCTGATTCCCTGCCTCAGATTCCCTGCCTCAAATTCTCTGCCTCTGATATTCCGCATCTGATTCCCCGCCTCTGATTCCCCGCCTCTGATTCCTCGCATCTGATTCCCCGCCTCTGATTCCCCGCCTCTGATTCCACGCCTCTGATTCCCTGCCTCTGATTCCCCGCATCAGATTCTCCAGCTCTGATTCCCTGCCTCAGATTCCCTGCCTCAGATTCCCTGCCTCCCATTCCCCGCCTCTGATTCCCCGCCTCTGATTCCCCGCCTCTGATTCCCCGCCTCTGAATTCCAGCCTCTGAATCCCCGCCTCTGATTCCCCGCCTCTGTTTCCACGCCTCTGTTTCCCCGCCTCTGATTCCCCGTCTCTGATTCCCTGCCTCTGATTACCCGCCTCCCTTTCCGCGCAACTTTCCCGGCCTCCGTTTCCCCACATCTCTTTCCCCGCCTCAGATTCCACGCCTCTGATTCCCCGCCTCTGATTCCCCACATTTCATTCCACGCCTCTCTTTCCCTGCCTCTATTTCCGCGCCTCTTTCTCTGCCTCTCTTTCCCCACATCTCTTTTCCTCCCTCTGATTCCCCACCTCTGATTCCCCTCCTCTGATTCCCTGCCTCAAATTCCCTGCCTCTGATTCCCCGCCTCTGATTCCCCGCCTCTGATTCCCCTCCTCTGATTCCCTGCCTCTGATTCTCTGCCTCTGATTCCCCGCCTATGATTCCCCACCTCTGTCTCTACGCCTCTCTATCGCCTCCACTCTTTCCCCTCCACTCTTTCCGTGCCTGTCTTTCCCTCCCTCAATTTCAACAACACTGTTTGATCTGTTTTGTGTACCTGATTTTAAACACACAAGTTCCAACCACTATGTTTTGCCCGCCTCTTTCCCCGCCTCTATTTATCCACCTATGTTTACCTGCCTCCGTTTACCCGCCTGTTTCACCGCCTCTCATTCCCCACCTCAGATTCCCCGCCTCCGATTCCCTGCCTCTGATTCCCCGGCTCTGATTCCATGCCTCAGATTCCCTGCCTCAAATTCTCTGCCTCTGATTCCCCGCATCTGATTCCCCGCCTCTGATTCCCCGCCTCTGATTCCCCGCCTCTGATTCCCCACCTCTGAATCCCAGCCTCTGAATCCCCGCCTCTGATTCCCCGCCTCTGTTTCCACGCCTCTGTTTCCCCGCCTCTGATTCCCCGTCTCTGATTCCCTGCCTCTGATTACCCGCCTCCCTTTCCGCGCAACATTCCCGGCCTCCGTTTCCCCACATCTCTTTCCCCGCCTCAGATTCCACGCCTCTGATTCCCCTCCTCTGATTCCCCACATTTCATTCCACGCCTCTCTTTCCCTGCCTCTATTTCCGCGCCTCTTTCTCTGCCTCTCTTTCCCCACATCTCTTTTCCTCCCTCTGATTCCCCACCTCTGATTCCCCTCCTCTGATTCCCTGCCTCAAATTCCCTGCCTCTGATTCCCCGCCTCTGATTCCCCGCCTCTGATTCCCCTCCTCTGATTCCCTGCCTCTGATTCTCTGCCTCTGATTCCCTGCCTCTGATTCCCCGCCTCTGATTCCCCGCCTCTGATTCCCCGCCTCTGATTCCCCTCCTCTGATTCCCTGCCTCTGATTCTCTGCCTCTGATTCCCTGCCTCTGATTCCCCGCCTCTGATTCCCTGCCTCTGATTCCCTGCCTCTGATTCCCTGCCTCTGATTCCGCGCCTCTGATTCCACGCCTCTCTTTCCGTGTCTCTGATTCCCGGCCTCTGATTCCCCGCCTCTGATTCCCCGCCTCTGATTCCCCACCTCTGATTCCCTGCCTCAGATTCCCTGGCTCAGATTCCCTGCTTCAGATTCCCTGCCTCAGATTCCCTGCCACTGATTCCCCGCATCTGATTCCCCGCCTCTGATTCCCCGCCTCTGATTCCCGCCTCAGATTCCCTTCCTCTGATTCCCTGCCTCTGATTCCCTGCATCTGATTCCCTGCCTCTCTTTCGCTGCCTCTATTTCCGTGCCTCTTTCTCTGCATCTCGTTTCCCACATCTCATTTCCCCCCTCTGATAACCCGCCTCAGATTCCCGCCTCATATTCCCCGCCTCAGATTCCCTGCATCAGATTCCCTGCCTCAGATTCCCTTCATCTTATTCCCTTCATCTTATTCCCTGCCTCTGATTCCCCACCTCTGATTCCCCACCTCTGATTCGCCGCCTCTGATTCCCCGCCTCTGATTCCCCGCCTCTGAATCCCCGCCTCGGATGACCCGCCTCTGATTCCCCGCCTCAGATTCCCCGGCTCTGATTCCCTGCCTCAGATTTCCTGCCTCAGATTCCCTACCTCTGATTTCCCACTTCTGATTACCCGCCTCTGATTCCCCTCCTCTGATTCCCCGCCTCTGATTCCCCACCTCTGATTCCCCGCCTCAGATTCCCCGGCTCTGATTCCCCGCATCTGATTCCCTCCCTCTAATTCCCCGCCTCTGATACCCGGCCTCTGATTCCCTGCCTCTGATTCCCCGCCTCTGATTCCCCGCCTCCCTTTCCGCACAACTTTCCCGGCCTCCGTTTCGAAACATCTCTTTCCCCGCCTCTAATTCCCCGCCTCTGATTCCCCGGCTCTGATTCCCTGCCTCAGATTCCCTGCCTCAGATTCCCCGTCTCGGATTTCCCACCTCTGATTGCCCGCCTCTGATTCCCCGTCTCTGATTACCCGCCTCTGATTCCCCAACTCTGTCTCTATGCCTCTCTTGCACCTCTGCTCTTTCCCCTCCACTCTTTCCGCGCCTTTCTTTCCCTCCCTCAATTTCAACAACTCTGTTTGATCTGTTCTGTGTACCTCATTTTCAACACACAATTTCCAACCACTATGTTTCACCCATCTCTTTCCCCGCCTCTATTTATCTGCCTATGTTTACCCACCTCTGTTTACCCGCCTGTTTCACCGCCTCTCATTCCCCACCTCAGATTCCCCGCCTCAGATTCCCCGCCTCTGATTCCCTGCCTCTGATTCCCTGCCTCTGATTCTCTGCCTCTGATTCCCTGCCACTGATGTCCCGCCTCCGATTCCACACCAATGTTTCACCGCCTCTGTTTAACTGCCTCTTATTTCCCGGCTCAGATTCGCCGGCTCTGATTCCGCGCCTCTGATTCCACGCTTCTCGTTCCGTGTCTCTGATAGCCCACCTCTGATTCCCCGCCTCTGATTCCCCACCTCAGATTCCCCGGCTCTGATTCCCTGCCTGAGATTCCATGCCTCAGATTCCCCGCCTCAGATTCCCTGCCTCAGATTCCCCGCCTCAGATTCCCCGCCTCAGATGCCCTGCCTCAGATTCCCCGCCTCAGATTCCCCGCCTCAGATTCCCCGCCTCAGTTTCTCCGCCTCAGATTCCCCACCTCAGATTCCCTGCCTCAGATTCCCTGCCTCAGCTTCCCTTCATCTGATTCCCTTCATCTGATTCCCTGCCTCTGATTCCCTGCCTCTGATTCCCTGCCTCTGATTCCCCGCCTCTGATTCCCCGCCTCAGATTCCCTGCCTCAGATTCCCTGCCTCAGATTCCCTGCCTCAGATTTCCTGCCTCAGATTCCCTGCCTCTGATTGCCTGCCTCTGATTCCCTGCCTCTGATTCCCTGCCTCTGATTCCCTGCCTCTGATTCCCTGCCTCTGATTCCCTGCCTCTGATTCCGCACCTCTGATTCCACGCCTCTCTTTCCTTGTCTCTGATTCCACGCCTCTGATTCCCTGCCTCTGATACCCTGCCTCTCTTTGCCTGCCTCTATTTCCGTGCCACTTTCTCTGCATCTAGTTTCCCACATCTCATTTGCCCCCTCTGATAACCCGCCTCTGATTCCATGCCTCTGATTCACTGCCTCAGATTCTGTGCCTCAGATTCCCCGACTCAGATTTACCGCCTCAGATTCCCCGCCTCAGATTCCCTGCCTCAGATTCCCTGCCTCAGATTCCCTGACTCAGATTCCCTGCCTCAGATTCCCTGTCTCCGATTCCCCGCCTCTGATTCCCCGCCTCTGATTCCCTGCCACTGATACCCCGCCTCCGATTCCACACCAATGTTTCACAGCCTCTGTTTCTCTGCCTCTTATTTCCCGGCTCAGATTCGCCGGCTCTGATTCCGCGCCTCTGATACCACGCTTCTCTTTCCGTGTCTCTGATAGCCCGCCTCTGATTCCCCGCCTCTGATTCCCCAACTTTCATTCCCCGCCTCTCTTTCCCTGCCTCTATTTCCGCGCCTCTTTCTCTGCCTCTCTTTCCCCACATCTCTTTTCCTCCCGCAGATTCCCCGCCTCTGATTCCCCGCCTCTGATTCCCTGCCTCTGATTCCCCGCCTCTGATTCCCTGCCTCAGATTCCCTGCCTCAGATTCCCTGCCTCAGATTCCCGGCCTCTGATTCCCCGCCTCTGATTCCCCGCCTCTTATTTCCCGCCTCTGATTCCCCGCCTCTGATTCCCCGCCTCTGATTCCCTGCATCAGATTCCCCGGCTCTGATTCCCTGCATCAGATTCCCTGCCTCAGATTCCCTGCCTCTGATTCCCCGCCTCTGATTCCCTGCCTCTGATTCCCCGCCTCTGATTCCCTGCCTCAGATTCCCTGCCTCAGATTCCCTGCCTCAGATTCCCTGCCTCTGATTCCCTGCCTTTGATTCCCCGCCTCTTATTCCCCGCCTCTGATTCCCTGCCTCTGATTCCCCGCCTCTGATTCCCTGCCTCAGATTCCCTGCCTCTGATTCCCCGCCTCTCTTCCCCTGCCTCTATTTCCGCGCCTCTTTCTCTGCCTCTCTTTCCCCACATCTCTTTTCCTCCCGCAGATTCCCCGCCTCTGATTCCCCGCCTCTGATTCCCTGCCTCTGAATCCCCGCCTCTGATTCCCTGCCTCAGATTCCCTGTCTCAGATTCCCTGTCTCAGATTCCCCGCCTCAGATTCCCTGCCTCAGATTCCCTGCCTCAGATTCCCTGCCTCAGATTCCCTGCCTCAGATTCCCTTCATCTGATTCCCTTCATTTGATTCCCTGCGTCTGATTCCCCGCCTCAGATTCCCTGCCTCTGATTCCCCGCCTCTGATTCCCCGCCTCTGATTCCCGCCTCAGATTCCCTGCCTCTGATTCCCTGCCTCTGATTCCCTGCATCTGATTCCCTTCCTCTGAATCCCCGCCTCCGATTCCGCACCCACGTCTCTCCGTCTCTGTTGCTCTGCCTCTTATTTGCTGGCTCAGTTTCGCCGGCTCTGATTCCGCACCTCTGATTCCACGCCTCTCTTTCCGTGTCTCTGATTCCCCGCCTCTGATTCCCTGCCTCTGATACCCTGCCTCTCTTTCGCTGCCTCTATTTCCGTGCCTCTTTTTCTGCATCTCGTTTCCCACATCTCATTTCCCCCCTCTGATAACCCGCCTCAGATTCCACACCTCAGAATCCCCGCCTCAGATTCCCTGCCTCAGATTCCCTGCCTCAGATTCCCTTCATCTTATTCCCTTCATCTGATTCCCTGCCTCTGATTCCCCACCTCTGATTCCCCGCCTCTAATTCCCCGCCTCTGATTCCCCGCTTCTGATTCCCCACCTCAGATTTCCTGCCTCAGATTCCCTACCTCTGATTTCCCACTTCTGATTACCCGCCTCTGATTCCCCTCCTCTGATTCCCCGCCTCTGATTCCCCACCTCTGATTCCCCGCCTCAGATTCCACGGCTCTGATTCCCCGCATCTGATTCCCTGCCTCTAATTCCCCGCCTCTGATTCCCGGCCTCTGATTCCCTGCCTCTGATTCCCCGCCTCTGATTCCCCGCCTCCCTTTCCGCACAACTTTCCCGGCCTCCGTTTCCAAACATCTCTTTCCCCGCCTCTAATTCCCCGCCTCAGATTCCCCGGCTCTGATTCCCTGCCTCAGATTCCCTGCCTCAGATTCCCCGTCTCTGATTTCCCACCTCTGATTGCCCGCCTCTGATTCCCCGTCTCTGATTCCCCGCCTCTGATTCCCCAACTCTGTCTCTATGCCTCTCTTTCACCTCTGCTCTTTCCCCTCCACTCTTTCCGCGCCTTTCTTTCCCTCCCTCAATTTCAACAACTCTGTTTGATCTGTTCTGTGTACCTCATTTTCAACACACAATTTCCAACCACTATGTTTCACCGATCTCTTTCCCCGCCTCTATTTATCTGCCTATGTTTACCCACCTCTGTTTACCCACCTGTTTCACCGCCTCTCATTCCCCACCTCAGATTCCCCGCCTCTGATTCCCCGCCTCTGATTCCCTGCCTCTGATTCCCTGCCTCTGATTCTCTGCCTCTGATTCCCTGCCACTGATATCCCGCCTCCGATTCCACACCAATGTTTCACCGCCTCTGTTTAACTGCCTCTTATTTCCAGGCTCAGATTCGCCGGCTCTGATTCCGCGCCTCTGATTCCACGCTTCTCGTTCCGTGTCTCTGATAGCCCGCCTCTGATTCCCCGCCTCTGATTCCCCACCTCAGATTCCCCTGCTCTGATTCCCTGCATCAGATTCCCTGCCTCAGATTCCCTGCCTCTGATTCCCTGCATCAGATTCCCTGCCTCTGATTCCCCGCCTCTGATTCCCCGCTTCTGATTCCCCGCCTCTGATTCCCCGCCTCAGATTCCCTGCCTATGATTCCCTGCCTCTGATTCCCTGCCTCTGATTCCGCGCCTCTGATTCCACGCTTCTCTTTCCGTGTCTCTGATAGCCCGCCTCTGATTCCCCGCCTCTGATTCCCCGCCTCAGATTCCCCGGCTCTGATTCCCTGCATCAGATTCCCTGCCTCAGATTCCCTGCCTCTGATTCCCTGCATCAGATTCCCTGCCTCTGATTCCCCGCCTCAGATTCCCTGCCTCAGATTCCCTGCCTCAGATTCCCTGCCTCAGCTTCCCTTCATCAGCTTCCCTGCCTCTGATTGCCTGCCTCTGATTCCCGGCCTCTGATTCCCTGCCTCTGATTCCCCGCCTCTGATTCCCCGCCTCCCTTTCCGCACAACTTTCCCGGCCTCCGTTTCCAAACATCTCTTTCCCCGCCTCTAATTCCCCGCCTCAGATTCCCCGGCTCTGATTCCCTGCCTCAGATTCCCTGCCTCAGATTCCCCGTCTCTGATTTCCCACCTCTGATTGCCCGCCTCTGATTCCCCGTCTCTGATTCCCCGCCTCTGATTCCCCAACTCTGTCTCTATGCCTCTCTTTCACCTCTGCTCTTTCCCCTCCACTCTTTCCGCGCCTTTCTTTCCCTCCCTCAATTTCAACAACTCTGTTTGATCTGTTCTGTGTACCTCATTTTCAACACACAATTTCCAACCACTATGTTTCACCGATCTCTTTCCCCGCCTCTATTTATCTGCCTATGTTTACCCACCTCTGTTTACCCGCCTGTTTCACCGCCTCTCATTCCCCACCTCAGATTCCCCGCCTCTGATTCCCCGCCTCTGATTCCCTGCCTCTGATTCCCTGCCTCTGATTCTCTGCCTCTGATTCCCTGCCACTGATATCCCGCCTCCGATTCCACACCAATGTTTCACCGCCTCTGTTTAACTGCCTCTTATTTCCAGGCTCAGATTCGCCGGCTCTGATTCCGCGCCTCTGATTCCACGCTTCTCGTTCCGTGTCTCTGATAGCCCGCCTCTGATTCCCCGCCTCTGATTCCCCACCTCAGATTCCCCTGCTCTGATTCCCTGCATCAGATTCCCTGCCTCAGATTCCCTGCCTCTGATTCCCTGCATCAGATTCCCTGCCTCTGATTCCCCGCCTCTGATTCCCCGCTTCTGATTCCCCGCCTCTGATTCCCCGCCTCAGATTCCCTGCCTATGATTCCCTGCCTCTGATTCCCTGCCTCTGATTCCGCGCCTCTGATTCCACGCTTCTCTTTCCGTGTCTCTGATAGCCCGCCTCTGATTCCCCGCCTCTGATTCCCCGCCTCAGATTCCCCGGCTCTGATTCCCTGCATCAGATTCCCTGCCTCAGATTCCCTGCCTCTGATTCCCTGCATCAGATTCCCTGCCTCTGATTCCCCACCTCAGATTCCCTGCCTCAGATTCCCTGCCTCAGATTCCCTGCCTCAGCTTCCCTTCATCAGCTTCCCTGCCTCTGATTGCCTGCCTCTGATTCCCTGCCTCTGATTCCCTGCCTCTGATTCCCTGCCTCTGATTCCCTGCCTCTGATTTCCTGCCTCTGATTCCCTGCCTCTGATTCCCTGCCTCTGATTCCCCACCTCTGATTCCCCACCTCTGATTCCCCGCCTCTGATTCCTCGCATCTGATTCGCCGCCTCTCATTCCCCGCCTCTGATTCCACGCCTCTGATTCCCCGCCTCTGATTCCCCGCATCAGATTCTCCAGCTCTGATTCCCTGCCTCAGATTCCCTGCCTCAGATTCCCTGCCTCCCATTCCTCGCCTCTGATTCCCCGCCTCTGATTCCCCGCCTCTGATTCCCCGCCTCTGAATCCCAGCCTCTGAATCCCCGCCTCTGATTCCCTGCCTCAGATTCCCTGCCTCCCATTCCCCGCCTCGGATTCCGCGCCTCTGATTCCCCGTCTCTGATTCCCTGCCTCTGATTACCCGCCTACCCTTCCGTGCAACTTTCCCGGCCTCCGTTTCCCCACATCTCTTTCCCCGCCTCAGATTCCACGCCTCTGATTCCCCGCCTCTGATTCCCCACATTTCATTCCACGCCTCTCTTTCCCTGCCTCTATTTCCGCGCCTCTTACTCTGCCTCTCTTTCCCCACATCTCTTTTCCTCCCTCTGATTCCCCACCTCTGATTCCCTGCCTCTGATTCCCCGCCTCTGATTCCCTGCCTCTCTTTCGCTGCCTCTATTTCCGTGCCTCTTTCTCTGCATCTCGTTTCCCACATCTCATTTCCCCCCTCTGATAACCCGCCTCAGATTCCCCGCCTCAGAATCCCCGCCTCAGATTCCCTGCCTCAGATTCCCTGCCTCAGATTCCCTTCATCTTATTCCCTTCATCTGATTCCCTGCCTCTGATTCCTTACCTCTGATTCCCCACCTCTAATTCCCCGCCTCTGATTCCCCGCTTCTGATTCCCCACCTCAGATTCCCTGCCTTAGTTTCCCTGCCTCAGATTCCCTGCCTCTGATTCCCCGCATCTGATTCCCCGCCTCTGATTCCCCGCCTCTGATTCCCCGCCTCTAATTCCCCGCCTCTGATGACCCGCCTCTGATTCCCAGCCTCAGATTCCCCGGCTCTGATTCCCTGCCTCAGATTTCCTGCCTCAGATTCCCTACCTCTGATTTCCCACTTCTGATTACCCGCCTCTGATTCCCCTCCTCTGATTCCCCGCCTCTGATTCCCCACCTCTGATTCCCCGCCTCAGAATCCCCGGCTCTGATTCCCCGCATCTGATTCCCTGCCTCTAATTCCCCGCCTCTGATTCCCGGCCTCTGATTCCCTGCCTCTGATTCCCCGCCTCTGATTCCCCGCCTCCCTTTCTGCACAACTTTCCCGGCCTCCGTTTCCAAACATCTCTTTCCCCGCCTCTAATTCCCCGCCTCAGATTCCCCGGCTCTGATTCCCTGCCTCAGATTCCCTGCCTCAGATTCCCCCTCTCAGATTCCCCGCCTCAGATTCCCTGCCTCAGATTCCCTGCCTCAGATTCCCTGCCTCAGATTCCCTGCCTCAGATTCCCTTCATCTGATTCCCTTCATTTGATTCCCTGCGTCTGATTCCCCGCCTCAGATTCCCCGCCTCTGATTCCCCGCCTCTGATTCCCCGCATCTGATTCCCCGCCTCAGATTCCCTGCATCTGATTCCCCGCCTCTGATTCCCCGCCTCTGATTCCCGCCTCAGATTCCCTGCCTCTGATTCCCTGCCTCTGATTCCCTGCATCTGATTCCCTTCCTCTGAATCCCCGCCTCCGATTCCGCACCCACGTTTCTCCGTCTCTGTTGCTCTGCCTCTTATTTGCTGGCTCAGTTTCGCCGGCTCTGATTCCGCACCTCTGATTCCACGCCTCTCTTTCCGTGTCTCTGATTCCCCGCCTCTGATTCCCTGCCTCTGATACCCTGCCTCTCTTTCGCTGCCTCTATTTCCGTGCCTCTTTCTCTGCATCTCGTTTCCCACATCTCATTTCCCCCCTCTGATAACCCGCCTCAGATTCCCCACCTCAGAATCCCCGCCTCAGATTCCCTGCCTCAGATTCCCTGCCTCAGATTCCCTTCATCTTATTCCGTTCATCTGATTCCCTGCCTCTGATTCCCCACCTCTGATTCCCCGCCTCTAATTCCCCGCCTCTGATTCCCCGCTTCTGATTCCCCACCTCAGATTTCCTGCCTCAGATTCCCTACCTCTGATTTCCCACTTCTGATTACCCGCCTCTGATTCCCCTCCTCTGATTCCCCGCCTCTGATTCCCCACCTCTGATTCCCCGCCTCAGATTCCCCGGCTCTGATTCCCCGCATCTGATTCCCTGCCTCTAATTCCCCGCCTCTGATTCCCGGCCTCTGATTCCCTGCCTCTGATTCCCCGCCTCTGATTCCCCGCCTCCCTTTCCGCACAACTTTCCCGGCCTCCGTTTCCAAACATCTCTTTCCCCGCCTCTAATTCCCCGCCTCAGATTCCCCGGCTCTGATTCCCTGCCTCAGATTCCCTGCCTCAGATTCCCCGTCTCTGATTTCCCACCTCTGATTGCCCGCCTCTGATTCCCCGTCTCTGATTCCCCGCCTCTGATTCCCCAACTCTGTCTCTATGCCTCTCTTTCACCTCTGCTCTTTCCCCTCCACTCTTTCCGCGCCTTTCTTTCCCTCCCTCAATTTCAACAACTCTGTTTGATCTGTTCTGTGTACCTCATTTTCAACACACAATTTCCAACCACTATGTTTCACCGATCTCTTTCCCCGCCTCTATTTATCTGCCTATGTTTACCCACCTCTGTTTACCCGCCTGTTTCACCGCCTCTCATTCCCCACCTCAGATTCCCCGCCTCTGATTCCCCGCCTCTGATTCCCTGCCTCTGATTCCCTGCCTCTGATTCTCTGCCTCTGATTCCCTGCCACTGATATCCCACCTCCGATTCCACACCAATGTTTCACCGCCTCTGTTTAACTGCCTCTTATTTCCAGGCTCAGATTCGCCGGCTCTGATTCCGCGCCTCTGATTCCACGCTTCTCGTTCCGTGTCTCTGATAGCCCGCCTCTGATTCCCCGCCTCTGATTCCCCACCTCAGATTCCCCTGCTCTGATTCCCTGCATCAGATTCCCTGCCTCAGATTCCCTGCCTCTGATTCCCTGCATCAGATTCCCTGCCTCTGATTCCCCGCCTCTGATTCCCCGCTTCTGATTCCCCGCCTCTAATTCCCCGCCTCAGATTCCCTGCCTATGATTCCCTGCCTCTGATTCCCTGCCTCTGATTCCGCGCCTCTGATTCCACGCTTCTCTTTCCGTGTCTCTGATAGCCCGCCTCTGATTCCCCGCCTCTGATTCCCCGCCTCAGATTCCCCGGCTCTGATTCCCTGCATCAGATTCCCTGCCTCAGATTCCCTGCCTCTGATTCCCTGCATCAGATTCCCTGCCTCTGATTCCCCGCCTCTGATTCCCCGCTTCTGATTCCCCGCCTCTGATTCCCCGCCTCAGATTCCTTGCCTATGATTCCCTGCCTCTGATTCCCTGCCTCTGATTCCCTGACTCTGATTTCCTGCCTCTGATTCCCTGCCCCTGATTCCCTGCCTCTGATTCCGCGCTTCTGATTCCACGCCTCTCTTTCCGTGTCTCTGATTCCGTGCCTCTGATACCCTGCCTCTCTTTGACTGCCTCTATATCCGTGCCTCTTTCTCTGCATCTCGTTTACCACATCTCATTTCCCCCCACTGATAACCCGCCTCTGATTCCCCGCCTCTGAATCCCCGCCTCTGATTCCCTGCCTCTAATTCCCCGCCTCTGATTCCCCACCTCTGATTCCCCACCTCTGATTCCCCGCCTCTGATTCCCCGCCTCTGATTCCCCACCTCAGATTTCCCGGCTCTGATTCCCTGCCTCAGATTCCCTGCGACAGATTCCCTGCCTCAGATTCCCTGCCTCTGATTCCCCGCCTCTTATTCCCCACCTCTTATTCCCTGCCTCAGATTCCCTGGCTCTGATTCCCTGCCTCAGATTCCCTGCCTCAAATTCCCTGCCTCTGATTCCCCGCATCTGATTCCCAGCCTGTGATTCCCCGCCTCTGATTCCTCGCATCTGATTCCCAGCCTCTGATTCCCCGCCTCTGATTCCACGCCTCTGATTCCCCGCCTCTGATTCCCCGCCTCAGATTCCCCAGCTCTGATTCCCTGCCTCAGATTCCCTGCCTCAGATTCCCTGCCTCCGATTCCCCGCCTCTGATTCCCCGCCTCTGATACCCCGCCTCTGATTCCCCGCATCTGAATCCCAGCCTCTGAATCCCCGCCTCTGATTCCCCGCCTCTGTTTCCCCGCCTCGGATTCCCCACCCCTGATTACCCGCCTCCCTTTCCGCGCAACATTCCCGGCCTCCGTTTCCCCACATCTCTTTCCCCGCCTCAGATTTCACGCCTCTGATTACCCGCCTCTGATTCCCCACCTTTCATTCCCCGCCTCTCTTTCCCTGCCTCTATTTCCGCGCCTCTTTCTCTGCCTCTCTTTCCCCACATCTCTTTTCTTCCCTCTGATTCCCCGCCTCTGATTCCCCTCCTCTGATTCCCTGCCTCTGATTCCCTGCCTCTGATTCCCCGCCTCTGATTCCCCGCCTCTGATTCCCCTCCTCTGATTCCCTGCCTCTGATTCCCTGCCTCTTATTCCCTGCCTCTGATTCCCCGCCTCTGATTCCCTGCCTCTGATTCCCTGCCTCTGATTCCCTGCCTCTGATTCCGGTCCTCTGATTCCAAGCCTCTCTTTCCGTGTCTCTGATTCCCCGCCTCTGATTCCCTGCCTCTGATACCCTGCCTCTCATTCCCTACCTCTATTTCCGTGCATCATTCTCTGCATCTTGTTTCCCACATCTCATTTCCCCCCTCTGATAACCCGCCTCTGATTCCATGCCTGTGATTCCCTGCCTCAGATTCCCCGCTTCAGATTCCCCTACTCAGATTCCCCGCCTCAGATTTCCCGCCTCAGATTCCCTGCCTCAGATTGCCTGCCTCACATTCCCAGCCTCAGATTCCCTTCATCTGATTCCCTTCATTTGATTCCGTGCGTCTGATTCCCGGCCTCTGATTCCCCGCCTCTGATTCCCCGCCTCTGATTCCCCACCTCTGATTCCCTCCCTCAGATTCCCTGCTTCAGATTCCGTGCCTCAGATTCCCTGCCACTGATTCCCCGCATCTGATTCCCCGCCTCTGATTCCCCGCTTCTGATTCCCGCCTCTGATTCCCTGCCTCTGATTCCCCGCCTCTCAATCCCCGCTTCTGATTCCTCGCCCCTGATTCCCTGCCTCAGATTCCCCGGCTCTGATTCCATGCCTCAGATTCCCTGACTCAGATTCCCTGCCTCCGATTCCCCGCCTCTGATTACCCGCCTATGATTCCCCGCCTCTGATTCCCAGCCTCTGAATCCCCACCTCTGAATCACCGCCTCTGATTCCCCGCCTCTGATTCCACGCCTCTGATTCCCCACCTCTGATTCCAGGCCTCTTATTCCCCGCCTCTGATTCCCCACCTCTGATTGCCTGCCACTGATTGCCCGCCTCTGATTCCCCGCCTCTGATTCCCCGCCTCTGATTCCCCACCTCTGTCTGTATGCCTCTCTTTCGCCTCCGCTTTTTCCCCTACACTTTTTCCGCGCCTCTCTTTCCCTCCCTCAATTTCAACAACTCTGTTTGATCTGTTCTGTGTACCTCATTTTCAACACACAATTTCCAACCACTATGTTTCACCCATCACTTTCCCCGCCTCTATTTCTCCACCTATGTTTACCCACCTCTGTTTACCCACCTGTTTCACCGCCTCTGATTCCCCGCCTATGATTCCCCACCTCTGTCTCTACGCCTCTCTTTCGCCTCCACTCTTTCCCCTCCACTCTTTCCGTGACTGTCTTTCCCTCCCTCAATTTCAACAACACTGTTTGATCTGTTTTGTGTACCTGATTTTAAACACACAAGTTCCAACCACTATGTTTTGCCCGCCTCTTTCCCCGCCTCTATTTATCCACCTATGTTTACCTGCCTCTGTTTACCCGCCTGTTTCCCCGCCTCTGATTCCCCACCTTTCATTCCCCGCCTCGCTTTCCCTGCCTCTATTTCCGCGCCTCTTTCACTGCCTCTCTTTCCCCACATCTCTTTTCCTCCCGCTGATTCCCCGCCTCTGATTCCCCGCCTCTGATTCCCTGCCTCCGATTCCCCGCCTCTGATTCCCTGCCTCAGATTCCCTGCCTCAGATTCCCTGCCTCAGATTCCCTGCCTCTGATTCCCCGCCTCTGATTCCCCGCCTCTTATACCCCGCCTCTGATTCCCCGCCTCTGATTCCCCGCCTCTGATGCCCCGCCTCTGATTCCCCGCCTCTGATTCCCCGCCTCTTATTCCCCGCCTCTGATTCCCCGCCTCAGATTCCCCGGCTCTGATTCCCTGCATCAGCTTCCCTGCCTCATATTCCCTGCCTCTGATTCCCCGCCTCTGATTCCCTGCCTCTGATTCCCCGCCTCTGATTCCCTGCCTCAGATTCCCTGCCTCAGATTCCCTGCCTCAGATTCCCTGCCTCTGATTCCCCGCCTCTGATTCCCTGCCTCTGATTCCCTGCCTCAGATTCCCTGCCTCTGATTCCCTGGCTCTGATTCCCTGCATCAGATTCCCTGCCTCAGATTCCCTGCCTCTGATTCCCTGCATCAGATTCCCTGCCTCTGATTCCCCGCCTCTGATTCCCCGCTTCTGATTCCCCGCCTCTGATTCCCCGCCTCAGATTCCTTGCCTATGATTCCCTGCCTCTGATTCCCTGCCTCTGATTCCCTGACTCTGATTTCCTGCCTCTGATTCCCTGCCCCTGATTCCCTGCCTCTGATTCCGCGCTTCTGATTCCACGCCTCTCTTTCCGTGTCTCTGATTCCGTGCCTCTGATTCCCTGCCACTGATACCCTGCCTCTCTTTGACTGCCTCTATATCCGTGCCTCTTTCTCTGCATCTCGTTTACCACATCTCATTTCCCCCCACTGATAACCCGCCTCTGATTCCCCGCCTCTGAATCCCCGCCTCTGATTCCCTGCCTCTAATTCCCCGCCTCTGATTCCCCACCTCTGATTCCCCACCTCTGATTCCCCGCCTCTGATTCCCCGCCTCTGATTCCCCACCTCAGATTTCCCGGCTCTGATTCCCTGCCTCAGATTCCCTGCGACAGATTCCCTGCCTCAGATTCCCTGCCTCTGATTCCCCGCCTCTTATTCCCCACCTCTTATTCCCTGCCTCAGATTCCCTGGCTCTGATTCCCTGCCTCAGATTCCCTGCCTCAAATTCCCTGCCTCTGATTCCCCGCATCTGATTCCCAGCCTGTGATTCCCCGCCTCTGATTCCTCGCATCTGATTCCCAGCCTCTGATTCCCCGCCTCTGATTCCACGCCTCTGATTCCCCGCCTCTGATTCCCCGCCTCAGATTCCCCAGCTCTGATTCCCTGCCTCAGATTCCCTGCCTCAGATTCCCTGCCTCCGATTCCCCGCCTCTGATTCCCCGCCTCTGATACCCCGCCTCTGATTCCCCGCATCTGAATCCCAGCCTCTGAATCCCCGCCTCTGATTCCCCGCCTCTGTTTCCCCGCCTCGGATTCCCCACCCCTGATTACCCGCCTCCCTTTCCGCGCAACATTCCCGGCCTCCGTTTCCCCACATCTCTTTCCCCGCCTCAGATTCCACGCCTCTGATTACCCGCCTCTGATTCCCCACCTTTCATTCCCCGCCTCTCTTTCCCTGCCTCTATTTCCGCGCCTCTTTCTCTGCCTCTCTTTCCCCACATCTCTTTTCTTCCCTCTGATTCCACGCCTCTGATTCCCCTCCTCTGATTCCCTGCCTCTGATTCCCTGCCTCTGATTCCCCGCCTCTGATTCCCCGCCTCTGATTCCCCTCCTCTGATTCCCTGCCTCTGATTCCCTGCCTCTTATTCCCTGCCTCTGATTCCCCGCCTCTGATTCCCTGCCTCTGATTCCCTGCCTCTGATTCCCTGCCTCTGATTCCGGTCCTCTGATTCCAAGCCTCTCTTTCCGTGTCTCTGATTCCCCGCCTCTGATTCCCTGCCTCTGATACCCTGCCTCTCATTCCCTACCTCTATTTCCGTGCATCATTCTCTGCATCTTGTTTCCCACATCTCATTTCCCCCCTCTGATAACCCGCCTCTGATTCCATGCCTGTGATTCCCTGCCTCAGATTCCCCGCTTCATATTCCCCTACTCAGATTCCCCGCCTCAGATTTCCCGCCTCAGATTCCCTGCCTCAGATTCCCTGCCTCACATTCCCAGCCTCAGATTCCCTTCATCTGATTCCCTTCATTTGATTCCGTGCGTCTGATTCCCGGCCTCTGATTCCCCGCCTCTGATTCCCCGCCTCTGATTCCCCACCTCTGATTCCCTCCCTCAGATTCCCTGGCTCAGATTCCCTGCTTCAGATTCCGTGCCTCAGATTCCCTGCCACTGATTCCCCGCATCTGATTCCCCGCC
Source organism: Narcine bancroftii (assembly GCF_036971445.1). NCBI lineage: Eukaryota > Metazoa > Chordata > Chondrichthyes > Torpediniformes > Narcinidae > Narcine > Narcine bancroftii. The sequence continues at coordinate 506,877 of NW_027211879.1, read as the reverse complement.
TCTGATTCCCCGCTTCTGATTCCCGCCTCTGATTCCCTGCCTCTGATTCCCCGCCTCTCAATCCCCGCTTCTGATTCCTCGCCTCTGATTCCCTGCCTCAGATTCCCCGGCTCTGATTCCATGCCTCAGATTCCCTGACTCAGATTCCCTGCCTCCGATTCCCCGCCTCTGATTACCCGCCTATGATTCCCCGCCTCTGATTCCCAGCCTCTGAATCCCCACCTCTGAATCACCGCCTCTGATTCCCCGCCTCTGATTCCACGCCTCTGATTCCCCACCTCTGATTCCAGGCCTCTTATTCCCCGCCTCTGATTCCCCACCTCTGATTGCCTGCCACTGATTGCCCGCCTCTGATTCCCCGCCTCTGATTCCCCGCCTCTGATTCCCCACCTCTGTCTGTATGCCTCTCTTTCGCCTCCGCTTTTTCCCCTACACTTTTTCCGCGCCTCTCTTTCCCTCCCTCAATTTCAACAACTCTGTTTGATCTGTTCTGTGTACCTCATTTTCAACACACAATTTCCAACCACTATGTTTCACCCATCACTTTCCCCGCCTCTATTTCTCCACCTATGTTTACCCACCTCTGTTTACCCACCTGTTTCACCGCCTCTGATTCCCCGCCTATGATTCCCCACCTCTGTCTCTACGCCTCTCTTTCGCCTCCACTCTTTCCCCTCCACTCTTTCCGTGACTGTCTTTCCCTCCCTCAATTTCAACAACACTGTTTGATCTGTTTTGTGTACCTGATTTTAAACACACAAGTTCCAACCACTATGTTTTGCCCGCCTCTTTCCCCGCCTCTATTTATCCACCTATGTTTACCTGCCTCTGTTTACCCGCCTGTTTCCCCGCCTCTGATTCCCCACCTTTCATTCCCCGCCTCGCTTTCCCTGCCTCTATTTCCGCGCCTCTTTCACTGCCTCTCTTTCCCCACATCTCTTTTCCTCCCGCTGATTCCCCGCCTCTGATTCCCCGCCTCTGATTCCCTGCCTCCGATTCCCCGCCTCTGATTCCCTGCCTCAGATTCCCTGCCTCAGATTCCCTGCCTCAGATTCCCTGCCTCTGATTCCCCGCCTCTGATTCCCCGCCTCTTATTCCCCGCCTCTGATTCCCCGCCTCTGATTCCCCGCCTCTGATGCCCTGCCTCAGATTCCCCGGCTCTGATTCCCTGCATCAGCTTCCCTGCCTCATATTCCCTGCCTCTGATTCCCCGCCTCTGATTCCCTGCCTCTGATTCCCCGCCTCTGATTCCCTGCCTCAGATTCCCTGCCTCAGATTCCCTGCCTCAGATTCCCTGCCTCTGATTCCCCGCCTCTGATTCCCTGCCTCTGATTCCCTGCCTCAGATTCCCTGCCTCTGATTCCCCGCTTCTTATTCCCCACCTCATATTCCCCGCCTCAGATTCCCCTGCTCTGATTCCCTGCCTCAGATTCCCTGCCTAAAATTCCCTGCCTCTGACTCCCCGCATCTGATTCCCCTCCTCTGATTCCCTGCCTCTGATTCCCTGCCTCTTATTCCCTGCCTCTGATTCCCCGCCTCTGATTCCCTGCCTCTGATTCCCTGCCTCTGATTCCCTGCCTCTGATTCCGGTCCTCTGATTCCAAGCCTCTCTTTCGGTGTCACTGATTCCCCGCCTCTGATTCCCTGCCTCTGATACCCTGCCTCTCATTCCCTACCTCTATTTCCGTGCATCATTCTCTGCATTTTGTTTCCCACATCTCATTTCCCCCCTCTGATAACCCGCCTCTGATTCCATGCCTGTGATTCCCTGCCTCAGATTCGCCGCTTCAGATTCCCCTACTCAGATTCCCCGCCTCAGATTTCCCGCCTCAGATTCCCTGCCTCAGATTCCCTGCCTCAGATTCCCTGCCTCAGATTCCCAGCCTCAGATTCCCTTCATCTGATTCCCTTCATTTGATTCCCTGCGTCTGATTCCCGGCCTTTGATTCCCCGCCTCTGATTCCCCGCCTCTGATTCCCCACCTCTGATTCCCTGCCTCAGATTCCCTGGCTCAGATTCCCTGCTTCAGATTCCCTGCCTCAGATTCCCTGCCACTGATTCCCCGCATCTGATTCCCCGCCTCTGATTCCCCGCTTCTGATTCCCGCCTCTGATTCCCTGCCACTGATTCCCCGCCTCTCAATCCCCGCCTCTGATTCCTCGCCTCTGATTTCCTGCCTCAGATTCCCCGGCTCTGATTCCATGCCTCAGATTCCCTGACTCAGATTCCCTGCCTCCGATTCCCCGCCTCTGATTCCCCGCCTATGATTCCCCGCCTCTGATTCCCAGCCTCTGAATCCCCACCTCTGAATCCCCGCCTCTGATTCCCCGCCTCTGATTCCACGCCTCTGATTCCCCGCCTCTGATTCCAGGCCTCTTATTCCCCGCCTCTGATTCCCCACCTCTGATTGCCTGCCACTGATTGCCCGCCTCTGATTCCCCGCCTCTGATTCCCCGCCTCTGATTCCCCACCTCTGTCTGTATGCCTCTCTTTCGCCTCCGCTTTTTCCCCTACACTTTTTCCGCGCCTCTCTTTCCCTCCCTCAATTTCAACAACTCTGTTTGATCTGTTCTGTGTACCTCATTTTCAACACACAATTTCCAACCACTATGTTTCACCCATGACTTTCCCCGCCTCTATTTCTCCGCCTATGTTTACCCACCTCTGTTTCCCCGCCTCGGATTCCCCGCCTCTGATTCCCCGCCTCTGATTCCCTGCCTCTGATTACCCGCCTCCCTTTCCGCGCAACTTTCCCGGCCTCCGTTTCCCCACTTCTCTTTCCCCGCCTCAGATTCCACGCCTCTGATTCCTCGCCTCTGATTCCCCACCTTTCATTCGCCGCCTCTCTTTCCCTGCCCCTATTTCCGCGCCTCTTTCTCTGCCTCTCTTTCCCCACATCTCTTTTCCTCCCACTGATTCCCCGCCTCTGATTCCCCTCCTCTGATTCCCCGCCTCTGATTCCCCGCCTCTGATTCCCCGCCTCTGATTCCCCGCCTTTGATTCCCCTCCTCTGATTCCCTGCCTCTGATTCCCTGCCTCTGATTCCCTGCCTCTGATTCCCCGCCTCTGATTCCCTGCCTCTGATTCCCTGCCTCTGATTCCCTGCCTCTGATCCCGGGCCTCTGATTCCACGCCTCTCTTTCCGTGTCTCTGATTCCCTGCCTCTGATACACTGCCTCTCATTCACTGCCTCTATTTCCGTGCATCTTTCTCTGCATCTTGTTTCCCACATCTCATTTCCCCCCTCTGATAACCCGCCTCTGATTCCATGCCTGTGATTCCCTGCCTCAGATTCCCCGCCTCAGATTCCCCGACTCAGATTCCCCGCCTCAGATTCCCCGCCTCAGATTCCCTGCCTCAGATTCCCTGCCTCAGATTCCCTGCCTCAGATTCCCTGCCTCAGATTCCCTTCATCTGATTCCCTTCATTTGATTCCCTGCGTCTGATTCCCGGCCTCTGATTCCCCGCCTCTGATTCCCCGCCTCTGATTCCCCACCTTTGATTCCCTGCCTCAGATTCCCTGGCTCAGATTCCCTGCTTCAGATTCCCTGCCTCAGATTCCCTGCCACTGATTCCCCGCATCTGATTCCCCGCCTCTGATTCCCCGCTTCTGATTCCCGCCTCTGATTCCCTGCCTCTGATTCCCCGCCTCTGAATCCCCGCCTCTGATTCCTCGCCTCTGATTCCCTGCCTCAGATTCCCCGGCTCTGATTCAATGCCTCAGATTCCCTGCCTCAGATTCCCTGCCTCCGATTCCCCGCCTCTGATTCCGCGCCTATGATTCCCCGCCTCTGATTCCCAGCCTCTGAATCCCCACCTCTGAATCCCCGCCTCTGATTCCCCGCCTCTGATTCCCCGCCTCTGATTCCACGCCACTGATTCCCCGCCTCTGATTCCAGGCCTCTTATTCCCCGCCTCTGATTCCCCACCTCTGATTGCCTGCCACTGATTGCCCGCCTCTGATTCCCCGCCTCTGATTCCCCACCTCTGTCTCTACGCCTCTCTTTCGCCTCCACTCTTTCCCCTCCACTCTTTCCGTGCCTGTCTTTCCCTCCCTCAATTTCAACAACACTGTTTGATCTGTTTTGTGTACCTGATTTTAAACACACAAGTTCCAACCACTATGTTTTGCCCGCCTCTTTCCCCGCCTCTATTTATCCACCTATGTTTACCTGCCTCTGTTTACCCGCCTGTTTCACCGCCTCTCATTCCCCACCTCAGATTCCCTGCCTCTGATTCCCCGGCTCTGATTCCCTGCCTCAGATTCCCTGCCTCAAATTCCCTGCCTCTGATTCCCCGCATCTGATTCCCCGCCTCTGATTCCCCGCCTCTGATTCCTCGCATCTGATTCCCCGCCTCTGATTCCCCGCCTCTGATTCCCCGCCTCTTATTCCCCGCCTTTGATTCCCCTCCTCTGATTCCCTGCCTCTGATTCCCTGCCTCTGATTCCCTGCCTCTGATTCCCCGCCTCTGATTCCCTGCCTCTGATTCCCTGCCTCTGATTCCCTGCCTCTGATCCCGGGCCTCTGATTCCACGCCTCTCTTTCCGTGTCTCTGATTCCCTGCCTCTGATACCCTGCCTCTCATTCCCTGCCTCTATTTCCGTGCATCTTTCTCTGCATCTTGTTTCCCACATCTCATTTCCCCCCTCTGATAACCCGCCTCTGATTCCATGCCTGTGATTCCCTGCCTCAGATTCCCCGCCTCAGATTCCCCGACTCAGATTCCCCGCCTCAGATTCCCCGCCTCAGACTCCCTGCCTCAGATTCCCTGCCTCAGATTCCCTGCCTCAGATTCCCTGCCTCAGATTCCCTTCATCTGATTCCCTTCATTTGATTCCCTGCGTCTGATTCCCGGCCTCTGATTCCCTGCCTCTGATTCCCCGCCTCTGATTCCCCACCTCTGATTCCCTGCTTCAGATTCCCTGCCTCAGATTCCCTGCCACTGATTCCCCGCATCTGATTCCCCGCCTCTGATTCCCCGCTTCTGATTCCCGCCTCTGATTCCCTGCCTCTGATTCCCCGCCTCTGAATCCCCGCCTCTGATTCCTCGCCTCTGATTCCCTGCCTCAGATTCCCCGGCTCTGATTCCATGCCTCAGATTCCCTGCCTCAGATTCCCTGCCTCCGATTCCCCGCCTCTGATTCCGCGCCTATGATTCCCCACCTCTGATTCCCAGCCTCTGAATCCCCACCTCTGAATCCCCGCCTCTGATTCCCCGCCTCTGATTCCCCGCCTCTGATTCCACGCCACTGATTCCCCGACTCTGATTCCAGGCCTCTTATTCCCCGCATCTGATTCCCCGCCTCTGATTCCCCGCCTCTGATTCCACGCCTCTGATTCCCTGCCTCTGATTCCCCGCATCAGATTCTCCAGCTCTGATTCCCTGCCTCAGATTCCCTGCCTCATATTCCCTGCCTCCCATTCCCCGCCTCTGATTCCCCGCCTCTGATTCAACGCCTCTGATTCCCCGCCTCTGAATCCCAGCCTCTGAATCCCCGCCTCTGATTCCCCGCCTCTGTTTCCACGCCTCTGTTTCCACGCCTCTGATTCCCCGTCTCTGATTCCCTGCCTCTGATTACCCGCCTCCCTTTCCGCGCAACTTTCCCGGCCTCCGTTTCCCCACATCTCTTTCCCCGCCTCAGATTCCACGCCTCTGATTCCCCGCCTCTCATTCCCCACATTTCATTCGCCGCCTCTCTTTCCCTGCCTCTATTTCCGCGCCTCTTTCTCTGCCTCTCTTTCCCCACATCTCTTTTCCTCCCTCTGATTCCCCACCTCTGATTCCACTCCTCTGATTCCCTGCCTCAAATTCCCTGCCTCTGATTCCCCGCCTCTGATTCCCCGCCTCTGATTCCCCTCCTCTGATTCCCTGCCTCTGATTCTCTGCCTCTGATTCCCCGCCTATGATTCCCCACCTCTGTCTCTACGCCTCTCTATCGCCTCCACTCTTTCCGTGCCTGTCTTTCCCTCCCTCAATTTCAACAACACTGTTTGATCTGATTTGTGTACCTGATTTTAAACACACAAGTTCCAACCACTATGTTTTGCCCGCCTCTTTCCCCGCCTCTATTTATCCACCTATGTTTACCTGCCTCTGTTTACCCGCCTGTTTCACCGCCTCTCATTCCCCACCTCAGATTCCCCGCCTCTGATTCCCTGCCTCTGATTCCCCGGCTCTGATTCCCTGCCTCAGATTCCCTGCCTCAGATTCCCTGCCTCAGATTCCCTGCCTCAGATTCCCTGCCTCAGATTCCCTTCATCTGATTCCCTTCATTTGATTCCCTGCGTCTGATTCCCGGCCTCTGATTCCCTGCCTCTGATTCCCCGCCTCTGATTCCCCACCTCTGATTCACTGCCTCAAATTCCCTGGCTCAGATTCCCTGCTTCAGATTCCCTGCCTCAGATTCCCTGCCACTGATTCCCCGCATCTGATTCCCCTCCTCTGATTCCCCACTTCCGATTCCCGCCTCTGATTCCCTGCCTCTGATTCCCCGCCTCTGAATCCCCGCCTCTGATTCCTCGCCTCTGATTCCCTGCCTCAGATTCCCCGGCTCTGATTCCATGCCTCAGATTCCCTGCCTCAGATTCCCTGCCTCCGATTCCCCGCCTCTGATTCCGCGCCTATGATTCCCCGCCTCTGATTCCCAGCCTCTGAATCCCCACCTCTGAATCCCCGCCTCTGATTCCCCGCCTCTGATTCCCCGCCTCTGATTCCACGCCACTGATTCCCCGACTCTGATTCCAGGCCTCTTATTCCCCGCCTCTGATTCCCCACCTCTGATTGCCTGCCACTGATTGCCCGCCTCTGATTCCCCGCCTCTGATTCCCCGCCTCTGATTCCCCACCTCTGTCTGTATGCCTCTCTTTCGCCTCCGCTTTTTCCCCTACACTTTTTCCGCGCCTCTCTTTCCCTCCCTCAATTTCAACAACTCTGTTTGATCTGTTCTGTGTACCTCATTTTCAACACACAATTTCCAACCACTATGTTTCACACATCACTTTCCCCGCCTCTATTTCTCCGCCTATGTTTACCCACCTCTGTTTACCCACCTGTTTCACCGCCTCTGATTCCCCGCCTATGATTCCCCACCTCTGTCTCTACGCCTCTCTATCGCCTCCACTCTTTCCCCTCCACTCTTTCCGTGCCTGTCTTTCCCTCCCTCAATTTCAACAACACTGTTTGAAATGTTTTGTGTACCTGATTTTAAACACACAAGTTCCAACCACTATGTTTTGCCCGCCTCTTTCCGCGCCTCTATTTATCCACCTATGTTTACCTGCCTCTGTTTACCCGCCTGTTTCACCGCCTCTCATTCCCCACCTCAGATTCCCCGCCTCTGATTCCCTGCCTCTGATTCCCCGGCTCTGATTCCCTGCCTCAGATTCCCTGCCTCAAATTCTCTGCCTCTGATATTCCGCATCTGATTCCCCGCCTCTGATTCCCCGCCTCTGATTCCTCGCATCTGATTCCCCGCCTCTGATTCCCCGCCTCTGATTCCACGCCTCTGATTCCCTGCCTCTGATTCCCCGCATCAGATTCTCCAGCTCTGATTCCCTGCCTCAGATTCCCTGCCTCAGATTCCCTGCCTCCCATTCCCCGCCTCTGATTCCCCGCCTCTGATTCCCCGCCTCTGATTCCCCGCCTCTGAATTCCAGCCTCTGAATCCCCGCCTCTGATTCCCCGCCTCTGTTTCCACGCCTCTGTTTCCCCGCCTCTGATTCCCCGTCTCTGATTCCCTGCCTCTGATTACCCGCCTCCCTTTCCGCGCAACTTTCCCGGCCTCCGTTTCCCCACATCTCTTTCCCCGCCTCAGATTCCACGCCTCTGATTCCCCGCCTCTGATTCCCCACATTTCATTCCACGCCTCTCTTTCCCTGCCTCTATTTCCGCGCCTCTTTCTCTGCCTCTCTTTCCCCACATCTCTTTTCCTCCCTCTGATTCCCCACCTCTGATTCCCCTCCTCTGATTCCCTGCCTCAAATTCCCTGCCTCTGATTCCCCGCCTCTGATTCCCCGCCTCTGATTCCCCTCCTCTGATTCCCTGCCTCTGATTCTCTGCCTCTGATTCCCCGCCTATGATTCCCCACCTCTGTCTCTACGCCTCTCTATCGCCTCCACTCTTTCCCCTCCACTCTTTCCGTGCCTGTCTTTCCCTCCCTCAATTTCAACAACACTGTTTGATCTGTTTTGTGTACCTGATTTTAAACACACAAGTTCCAACCACTATGTTTTGCCCGCCTCTTTCCCCGCCTCTATTTATCCACCTATGTTTACCTGCCTCCGTTTACCCGCCTGTTTCACCGCCTCTCATTCCCCACCTCAGATTCCCCGCCTCCGATTCCCTGCCTCTGATTCCCCGGCTCTGATTCCATGCCTCAGATTCCCTGCCTCAAATTCTCTGCCTCTGATTCCCCGCATCTGATTCCCCGCCTCTGATTCCCCGCCTCTGATTCCCCGCCTCTGATTCCCCACCTCTGAATCCCAGCCTCTGAATCCCCGCCTCTGATTCCCCGCCTCTGTTTCCACGCCTCTGTTTCCCCGCCTCTGATTCCCCGTCTCTGATTCCCTGCCTCTGATTACCCGCCTCCCTTTCCGCGCAACATTCCCGGCCTCCGTTTCCCCACATCTCTTTCCCCGCCTCAGATTCCACGCCTCTGATTCCCCTCCTCTGATTCCCCACATTTCATTCCACGCCTCTCTTTCCCTGCCTCTATTTCCGCGCCTCTTTCTCTGCCTCTCTTTCCCCACATCTCTTTTCCTCCCTCTGATTCCCCACCTCTGATTCCCCTCCTCTGATTCCCTGCCTCAAATTCCCTGCCTCTGATTCCCCGCCTCTGATTCCCCGCCTCTGATTCCCCTCCTCTGATTCCCTGCCTCTGATTCTCTGCCTCTGATTCCCTGCCTCTGATTCCCCGCCTCTGATTCCCCGCCTCTGATTCCCCGCCTCTGATTCCCCTCCTCTGATTCCCTGCCTCTGATTCTCTGCCTCTGATTCCCTGCCTCTGATTCCCCGCCTCTGATTCCCTGCCTCTGATTCCCTGCCTCTGATTCCCTGCCTCTGATTCCGCGCCTCTGATTCCACGCCTCTCTTTCCGTGTCTCTGATTCCCGGCCTCTGATTCCCCGCCTCTGATTCCCCGCCTCTGATTCCCCACCTCTGATTCCCTGCCTCAGATTCCCTGGCTCAGATTCCCTGCTTCAGATTCCCTGCCTCAGATTCCCTGCCACTGATTCCCCGCATCTGATTCCCCGCCTCTGATTCCCCGCCTCTGATTCCCGCCTCAGATTCCCTTCCTCTGATTCCCTGCCTCTGATTCCCTGCATCTGATTCCCTGCCTCTCTTTCGCTGCCTCTATTTCCGTGCCTCTTTCTCTGCATCTCGTTTCCCACATCTCATTTCCCCCCTCTGATAACCCGCCTCAGATTCCCGCCTCATATTCCCCGCCTCAGATTCCCTGCATCAGATTCCCTGCCTCAGATTCCCTTCATCTTATTCCCTTCATCTTATTCCCTGCCTCTGATTCCCCACCTCTGATTCCCCACCTCTGATTCGCCGCCTCTGATTCCCCGCCTCTGATTCCCCGCCTCTGAATCCCCGCCTCGGATGACCCGCCTCTGATTCCCCGCCTCAGATTCCCCGGCTCTGATTCCCTGCCTCAGATTTCCTGCCTCAGATTCCCTACCTCTGATTTCCCACTTCTGATTACCCGCCTCTGATTCCCCTCCTCTGATTCCCCGCCTCTGATTCCCCACCTCTGATTCCCCGCCTCAGATTCCCCGGCTCTGATTCCCCGCATCTGATTCCCTCCCTCTAATTCCCCGCCTCTGATACCCGGCCTCTGATTCCCTGCCTCTGATTCCCCGCCTCTGATTCCCCGCCTCCCTTTCCGCACAACTTTCCCGGCCTCCGTTTCGAAACATCTCTTTCCCCGCCTCTAATTCCCCGCCTCTGATTCCCCGGCTCTGATTCCCTGCCTCAGATTCCCTGCCTCAGATTCCCCGTCTCGGATTTCCCACCTCTGATTGCCCGCCTCTGATTCCCCGTCTCTGATTACCCGCCTCTGATTCCCCAACTCTGTCTCTATGCCTCTCTTGCACCTCTGCTCTTTCCCCTCCACTCTTTCCGCGCCTTTCTTTCCCTCCCTCAATTTCAACAACTCTGTTTGATCTGTTCTGTGTACCTCATTTTCAACACACAATTTCCAACCACTATGTTTCACCCATCTCTTTCCCCGCCTCTATTTATCTGCCTATGTTTACCCACCTCTGTTTACCCGCCTGTTTCACCGCCTCTCATTCCCCACCTCAGATTCCCCGCCTCAGATTCCCCGCCTCTGATTCCCTGCCTCTGATTCCCTGCCTCTGATTCTCTGCCTCTGATTCCCTGCCACTGATGTCCCGCCTCCGATTCCACACCAATGTTTCACCGCCTCTGTTTAACTGCCTCTTATTTCCCGGCTCAGATTCGCCGGCTCTGATTCCGCGCCTCTGATTCCACGCTTCTCGTTCCGTGTCTCTGATAGCCCACCTCTGATTCCCCGCCTCTGATTCCCCACCTCAGATTCCCCGGCTCTGATTCCCTGCATCAGATTCCCTGCCTCAGATTCACTGCCTCTGATTCCCTGCATCAGATTCCCTGCCTCTGATTCCCCGCCTCTGATTCCCCGCTTCTGATTCCCCGCCTCTGATTCCCCGCCTCAGATTCCCTGCCTATGATTCCCTGCCTCTGATTCCCTGCCTCTGATTCCGCGCCTCTGATTCCACGCTTCTCTTTCCGTGTCTCTGATAGCCCGCCTCTGATTCCCCGCCTCTGATTCCCCGCCTCAGATTTCCCGGCTCTGATTCCCTGCATCAGATTCCCTGCCTCAGATTCCCTGCCTCTGACTCCCTGCATCAGATTCCCTGCCTCTGATTCCCCGCCTCTGATTCCCCGCTTCTGATTCCCCGCCTCTGATTCCCCTCCTCAGATTCCTTGCCTATGATTCCCTGCCTCTGATTCCCTGCCTCTGATTCCCTGCCCCTGATTCCCTGCCTCTGATTCCGTGCTTCTTATTCCACGCCTCTCTTTCCGTGTCTCTGATTCCGCGCCTCTGATTCCCTGCCTCTGATACCCTGCCTCTCTTTGCCTGCCTCTATATCCGTGCCTCTTTCTCTGCATCTCGTTTACCACATCTCATTTCCCCCCACTGATAACCCGCCTCTGATTCCCCGCCTCTGATTCCCCGCCTCTGATTCCCTGCCTCTAATTCCCCGCCTCTGATTCCCCACCTCTGATTCCCCACCTCTGATTCCCCGCCTCTGATTCCCCGCCTCTGATTCCCCACCTCAGATTTCCCGGCTCTGATTCCCTGCCTCAGATTCCCTGCGACAGATTCCCTGCCTCAGATTCCCTGCCTCTGATTCCCCGCCTCTTATTCCCCACCTCTTATTCCCCGCCTCAGATTCCCTGGCTCTGAGTCCCTGCCTCAGATTCCCTGCCTCAAATTCCCTGCCTCTGATTCCCCGCATCTGATTCCCCGCCTGAGATTCCCCGCCTCTGATTCCTCGCATCTGATTCCCAGCCTCTGATTCCCCGCCTCTGATTCCACGCCTCTGATTCCCCGCCTCTGATTCCCCGCCTCAGATTCCCCAGCTCTGATTCCCTGCCTCAGATTCCCTGCCTCAGATTCCCTGCCTCCGATTCCCCGCCTCTGATTCCCCGCCTCTGATTCCCCGCCTCTGATACCCCGCCTCTGATTCCCCGCATCTGAATCCCAGCCTCTGAATCCCCGCCTCTGATTCCCCGCCTCTGTTTCCCCGCCTCGGATTCCCCTCCTCTGATAACCCGCCTCCCTTTCCGCGCAACTTTCCCGGCCTCCGTTTCCCCACATCTCTTTCCCCGCCTCAGATTCCACGCCTCTGATTCCCCGCCACTGATTCCCCACCTTTCATTCCCCGCCTCTCTTTCCCTGCCTCTATTTCCGCGCCTCTTTCTCTGCCTCTCTTTCCCCACATCTCTTTTCTTCCCTCTGATTCCCCGCCTCTGATTCCCCTCCTCTGATTCCCTGCCTCTGATTCCCTGCCTCTGATTCCCCGCCTCTGATTCCCCGCCTCTGATTCCCCTCCTCTGATTCCCTGCCTCTGATTCCCTGCCTCTTATTCCCTGCCTCTGATTCCCCGCCTCTGATTCCCTGCCTCTGATTCCCTGCCTCTGATTCCCTGCCTCTGATTCCGGTCCTCTGATTCCAAGCCTCTCTTTCCATGTCTCTGATTCCCCGCCTCTGATTCACTGCCTCTGATACCCTGCCTCTCATTCCCTACCTCTATTTCCGTGCATCATTCTCTGCATCTTGTTTCCCACATCTCATTTCCCCCCACTGATAACCCGCCTCTGATTCCATGCCTGTGATTCCCTGCCTCAGATTCCCCGCTTCAGATTCCCCTACTCAGATTCCCCGCCTCTGATTCCCCACCTCTGATTGCCTGCCACTGATTGCCCGCCTCTGATTCCCCACCTCTGTCTGTATACCTCTCTTTCGCCTCCGCTTTTTCCCCTACACTTTTTCCGCACCTCTCTTTCCCTCCCTCAATTTCAACAACTCTCTTTGATCTGTTCTGTGTACCTCATTTTCAACACACAATTTCCAACCACTATGTTTCACCCATCACTTTCCCCGCCTCTATTTCTCCGCCTATGTTTACCCACCTCTGTTTACCCACCTGTTTCACCGCCTCTGATTCCCCGCCTATGATTCCCCACCTCTGTCTCTACGCCTCTCTTTCGCCTCCACTCTTTCCCCTCCACTCTTTCCGTGCCTGTCTTTCCCTCCCTCAATTTCAACAACACTGTTTGATCTGTTTTGTGTACCTGATTTTAAACACACAAGTTCCGACCACTATGTTTTGCCCGCCTCTTTCCCCGCCTCTATTTATCCACCTATGTTTACCTGCCTCTGTTTACCCGCCTGTTTCCCCGCCTCTGATTCCCCACCTTTCATTCCCCGCCTCGCTTTCCCTCCCTCTATTTTTTCGCCTCTTTCACTGCCTCTCTTTCCCCACATCTCTTTTCCTCCCGCTGATTCCCCGCCTCTGATTCCCCGCCTCTGATTCCCTGCCTCTGATTCCCCGCCTCTGATTCCCTGCCTCAGATTCCCTGCCTCAGATTCCCTGCCTCAGATTCCCTGCCTCTGATTCCCCGCCTCTGATTCCCCGCCTCTTATTCCCCGCCTCTGATTCCCCGCCTCTGATTCCCCGCCTCTGATGCCCGGCCTCAGATTCCCCGGCTCTGATTCCCTGCATCAGCTTCCCTGCCTCATATTCCCTGCCTCTGATTCCCCGCCTCTGATTCCCTGCCTCTGATTCCCTGCCTCTGATTCCCTGCCTCAGATTCCCTGCCTCAGATTCCCTGCCTCAGATTCCCTGCCTCTGATTCCCCGCCTCTGATTCCCTGCCTCTGATTCCCTGCCTCAGATTCCCTGTCTCTGATTCCCCGCCTCTTATTCCCCACCTCATATTCCCCGCCTCAGATTCCCCGGCTCTGATTCCCTGCCTCAGATTCCCTGCCTCAGATTCCCTGCCTCAAATTCCCTGCCTCTGATTCCCCGCATCTGATTCCCCGCCTCTGATTCCCCGCCTCTGATTCCTCGCATCTGATTCCCCGCCTCTGATTCCCCACCTCTGATTCCACGCCTCTGATTCCCCGCCTCTGATTCCCCGCCTCAGATTCCCCAGCTCTGATTCCCTGCCTCAGATTCCCTGCCTCAGATTCCCTGCGTACGATTCCCCGCCTCTGATTACTCGCCTCCGATTCCCCGCCTCTGATTCCCCGCCTCTGAATCCCAGCCTCTGAATCCCCGCCTCTGATTCCCCGCCTCTGTTTCCCCGCCTCGGATTCCCCGCCTCTGATTCCCCGCCTCTGATTCCCTGCCTCTGATTACCCGCCTCCCTTTCCGCGCAACTTTCCCGGCGTCCGTTTCCCCACTTCTCTTTCCCCGCCTCAGATTCCACGCCTCTGATTCCTCGCCTCTGATTCCCCACCTTTCATTCCCCGCCTCTCTTTCCCTGCCCCTATTTCCGCGCCTCTTTCTCTGCCTCTCTTTCCCCACATCTCTTTTCCTCCCACTGATTCCCTGCCTCTGATTCCCCTCCTCTGATTCCCCGCCTCTGATTCCCCGCCTCTGATTCCCCGCTTCTGATTCCCCGCCTCTGATTCCCCTCCTCTGATTCCCTGCATCTGATTCCCTGCCTCTGATTCCCTGCCTCTGATTCCCCGCCTCTGATTCCCTGCCTCTGATTCCCTGCCTCTGATTCCCTGCCTCTGATCCCGGGCCTCTGATTCCACGCCTCTCTTTCCGTGTCTCTGATTCCCTGCCTCTGATACCCTGCCTCTCATTCCCTTCCTCTATTTCCGTGCATCTTTCTCTGCATCTTGTTTCCCACATCTCATTTCCCCCCTCTGATAACTCGCCTCTGATTCCATGCCTGTGATTCCCTGCCTCAGATTCCCCGCCTCAGATTCCCCGACTCAGATTCCCCGCCTCAGATTCCCCGCCTCAGATTCCCTGCCTCAGATTCCCTGCCTCAGATTCCCTGCCTCAGATTCCCTGCCTCAGATTCCCTTCATCTGATTCCCTTCATTTGATTCCCTGCGTCTGATTCCCGGCCTCTGATTCCCGGCCTCTGATTCCCCGCCTCTGATTCCCCACCTCTGATTCCCTGCCTCAGATTCCCTGGCTCAGATTCCCTGCTTCAGATTCCCTGCCTCAGATTCCCTGCCACTGATTCCCCGCATCTGATTCCCCGCCTCTGATTCCCCGCTTCTGATTCCCGCCTCTGATTCCCTGCCTCTGATTCCCCGCCTCTGAATCCCCGCCTCTGATTCCTCGCCTCTGATTCCCTGCCTCAGATTCCCCGGCTCTGATTCCATGCCTCAGATTCCCTGCCTCAGATTCCCTGCCTCCGATACCCCACCTCTGATTCCGCGCCTATGATTCCCCGCCTCTGATTCCCAGCCTCTGAATCCCCACCTCTGAATCCCCGCCTCTAATTCCCCGCCTCTGATTCCCCGCCTCTGATTCCACGCCACTGATTCCCCGCCTCTGATTCCAGGCCTCTTATTCCCCGCCTCTGATTCCCCACCTCTGATTGCCTGCCACTGATTGCCCGCCTCTGATTCCCCGCCTCTGATTCCCCGCCTCTGATTCCCCACCTCTGTCTGTATGCCTCTCTTTCGCCTCCGCTTTTTCCCCTACACTTTTTCCGCGCCTCTCTTTCCCTCCCTCAATTTCAACAACTCTGTTTGATCTGTTCTGTGTACCTCATTTTCAACACACAATTTCCAACCACTATGTTTCACCCATCACTTTCCCCGCCTCTATTTCTCCGCCTATGTTTACCCACCTCTGTTTACCCACCTGTTTCACCGCCTCTGATTCCCCGCCTCTGATTCCCCGCCTCTGATTCCCCGCCTCTGATTCCACGCCACTGATTCCCCGCCTCTGATTCCAGGCCTCTTATTCCCCGCCTCTGATTCCCCACCTCTGATTGCCTGCCACTGATTGCCCGCCTCTGATTCCCCGCCTCTGATTCCCCGCCTCTGATTCCCCACCTCTGTCTGTATGCCTCTCTTTCGCCTCCGCTTTTTCCCCTACACTTTTTCTGCGCCTCTCTTTCCCTCCCTCAATTTCAACAACTCTGTTTGATCTGTTCTGTGTACCTCATTTTAAACACACAAGTTCCAACCACTATGTTTTGCCCGCCTCTTTCCCCGCCTCTATTTATCCACCTATGTTTACCTGCCTCTGTTTACCCGCCTGTTTCCCCGCCTCTGATTCCCCACCTTTCATTCCCCGCCTCGCTTTCCCTGCCTCTATTTCCGCGCCTCTTTCACTGCCTATCTTTCCCCACATCTCTTTTCCTCCCGCTGATTCCCCGCCTCTGATTCCCCGCCTCTGATTCCCTGCCTCTGATTCCCGCCTCTGATTCCCTGCCTCAGATTCCCTGCCTCAGATTCCCTGCCTCAGATTCCCTGCCTCTGATTCCCCGCCTCTGATTCCCCGCCTCTTATTCCCTGCCTCAGTTTCCCTGCGTCCGATCCCCGCCTCTGATTCCTCGCCTCTGATTCCCCGCCTCCGATTCCCCGCCTCTGAATCCCAGCCTCTGAATCCCCGCCTCTTATTCCCCGCCTCTGATTCCCCACCTCTGATTCCCCGCCTCTTATTCCCCTCCTCTGATTCCCTGCCTCTGATTCTCTGCCTCTGATTCCCTGCCTCTGATTCCCCGCCTCTGATTCCCTGCCTCTGATTCCCTGCCTCTGATTCCCTGCCTCTGATTCCGCGCCTCTGATTCCACGCCTCTCTTTCCGTGTCTCTGATTCCCGGCCTCTGATTCCCCGCCTCTGATTCCCCGCCTCTGATTCCCCACCTCTGATTCCCTGCCTCAGATTCCCTGTCTCAGATTCCCTGCTTCAGATTCCCTGCCTCAGATTCCCTGCCACTGATTCCCCGCATCTGATTCCCCGTCGCTGATTCCCCGCCTCTGATTCCCGCCTCAGATTCCCTTCCTCTGATTCCCTGCCTCTGATTCCCTGCATCTGATTCCCTGCCTCTGAATCCCCGCCTCTGATTCCGCACCCACGTTTCTCCGTCTCTGTTGCTCTGCCTCTTATTTGCTGGCTCAGTTTCGCCGGCTCTGATTCCGCACCTCTGATTCCACGCCTCTCTTTCCGTGTCTCTGATTCCCCGCCTCTGATTCCCTGCCTCTGATACCCTGCCTCTCTTTCGCTGCCTCTATTTCCGTGCCTCTTTCTCTGCATCTCGTTTCCCACATCTCATTTCCCCCCTCTGATAACCCGCCTCAGATTCCCCGCCTCATATTCCCCGCCTCAGATTCCCTGCCTCAGATTCCCTGCCTCAGATTCCCTTCATCTTATTCCCTTCATCTGATTCCCTGCCTCTGATTCCCCACCTCTGATTCCCCACCTCTGATTCACCGCCTCTGATTCCCCGCCTCTGATTCCCCGCCTCTGATTCCCCGCCTCTGATTCCCCGCCTCAGATTCCCCGGCTCTGATTCCCTGCCTCAGATTTCCTGCCTCAGATTCCCTACCTCTGATTTCCCACTTCTGATTACCCGCCTCTGATTCCCCTCCTCTGATTCCCCGCCTCTGATTCCCCACCTCTGATTCCCCGCCTCAGATTCCCCGGCTCTGATTCCCCGCATCTGATTCCCTGCCTCTAATTCCCCGCCTCTGATTCCCGGCCTCTGATTCCCTGCCTCTGATTCCCCGCCTCTGATTCCCCGCCTCCCTTTCCGCACAACTTTCCCGGCCTCCGTTTCCAAACATCTCTTTCCCCGCCTCTAATTCCCCGCCTCAGATTCCCCGGCTCTGATTCCCTGCCTCAGATTCCCTGCCTCAGATTCCCCGTCTCTGATTTCCCACCTCTGATTGCCCGCCTCTGATTCCCCGTCTCTGATTCCCCGCCTCTGATTCCCCAACTCTGTCTCTATGCCTCTCTTTCACCTCTGCTCTTTCCCCTCCACTCTTTCCGCGCCTTTCTTTCCCTCCCTCAATTTCAACAACTCTGTTTGATCTGTTCTGTGTACCTCATTTTCAACACACAATTTCCAACCACTATGTTTCACCGATCTCTTTCCCCGCCTCTATTTATCTGCCTATGTTTACCCACCTCTGTTTACCCGCCTGTTTCACCGCCTCTCATTCCCCACCTCAGATTCCCCGCCTCTGATTCCCCGCCTCTGATTCCCTGCCTCTGATTCCCTGCCTCTGATTCTCTGCCTCTGATTCCCTGCCACTGATATCCCGCCTCCGATTCCACACCAATGTTTCACCGCCTCTGTTTAACTGCCTCTTATTTCCAGGCTCAGATTCGCCGGCTCTGATTCCGCGCCTCTGATTCCACGCTTCTCGTTCCGTGTCTCTGATAGCCCGCCTCTGATTCCCCGCCTCTGATTCCCCACCTCAGATTCCCCTGCTCTGATTCCCTGCATCAGATTCCCCGCCTCAGATTCCCTGCCTCAGATTCCCTGCCTCAGATTCCCTGCCTCAGCTTCCCTTCATCAGCTTCCCTGCCTCTGATTGCCTGCCTCTGATTCCCTGCCTCTGATTCCCTGCCTCTGATTCCCTGCCTCTGATTCCCTGCCTCTGATTTCCTGCCTCTGATTCCCTGCCTCTGATTCCCTGCCTCTGATTCCCCACCTCTGATTCCCCACCTCTGATTCCCCGCCTCTGATTCCTCGCATCTGATTCGCCGCCTCTCATTCCCCGCCTCTGATTCCACGCCTCTGATTCCCCGCCTCTGATTCCCCGCATCAGATTCTCCAGCTCTGATTCCCTGCCTCAGATTCCCTGCCTCAGATTCCCTGCCTCCCATTCCTCGCCTCTGATTCCCCGCCTCTGATTCCCCGCCTCTGATTCCCCGCCTCTGAATCCCAGCCTCTGAATCCCCGCCTCTGATTCCCTGCCTCAGATTCCCTGCCTCCCATTCCCCGCCTCGGATTCCGCGCCTCTGATTCCCCGTCTCTGATTCCCTGCCTCTGATTACCCGCCTACCCTTCCGAGCAACTTTCCCGGCCTCCGTTTCCCCACATCTCTTTCCCCGCCTCAGATTCCACGCCTCTGATTCCCCGCCTCTGATTCCCCACATTTCATTCCACGCCTCTCTTTCCCTGCCTCTATTTCCGCGCCTCTTTCTCTGCCTCTCTTTCCCCACATCTCTTTTCCTCCCTCTGATTCCCCACCTCTGATTCCCTGCCTCTGA
The DNA here is from genome assembly GCF_036971445.1 of Narcine bancroftii. NCBI lineage: Eukaryota > Metazoa > Chordata > Chondrichthyes > Torpediniformes > Narcinidae > Narcine > Narcine bancroftii. Next base: position 488,119 of record NW_027211879.1, on the reverse strand, counting down.
TTCCCCGCCTCTGATTCCCTGCCTCTCTTTCGCTGCCTCTATTTCCGTGCCTCTTTCTCTGCATCTCGTTTCCCACATCTCATTTCCCCCCTCTGATAACCCGCCTCAGATTCCCCGCCTCAGAATCCCCGCCTCAGATTCCCTGCATCAGATTCCCTGCCTCAGATTCCCTTCATCTTATTCCCTTCATCTGATTCCCTGCCTCTGATTCCTTACCTCTGATTCCCCACCTCTAATTCCCCGCCTCTGATTCCCCGCTTCTGATTCCCCACCACAGATTCCCTGCCTTAGTTTCCCTGCCTCAGATTCCCTGCCTCTGATTCCCCGCATCTGATTCCCCGCCTCTGATTCCCCGCCTCTGATTCCCCGCCTCTAATTCCCCGCCTCTGATGACCCGCCTCTGATTCCCAGCCTCAGATTCCCCGGCTCTGATTCCCTGCCTCAGATTTCCTGCCTCAGATTCCCTACCTCTGATTTCCCACTTCTGATTACCCGCCTCTGATTCCCCTCCTCTGATTCCCCGCCTCTGATTCCCCACCTCTGATTCCCCGCCTCAGAATCCCCGGCTCTGATTCCCCGCATCTGATTCCCTGCCTCTAATTCCCCGCCTCTGATTCCCGGCCTCTGATTCCCTGCCTCTGATTCCCCGCCTCTGATTCCCCGCCTCCCTTTCTGCACAACTTTCCCGGCCTCCGTTTCCAAACATCTCTTTCCCCGCCTCTAATTCCCCGCCTCAGATTCCCCGGCTCTGATTCCCTGCCTCAGATTCCCTGCCTCAGATTCCCCCTCTCAGATTCCCCGCCTCAGATTCCCTGCCTCAGATTCCCTGCCTCAGATTCCCTGCCTCAGATTCCCTGCCTCAGATTCCCTTCATCTGATTCCCTTCATTTGATTCCCTGCATCTGATTCCCCGCCTCAGATTCCCCGCCTCTGATTCCCCGCCTCTGATTCCCCACCTCTGATTCCCTGCCTCAAATTCCCTGGCTCATATTCCCTGCTTCAGATTCCCTGCCTCAGATTCCCTGCCTCTGATTCCCCGCATCTGATTCCCCGCCTCTGATTCCCCGCCTCTGATTCCCGCCTCAGATTCCCTGCCTCTGATTCCCTGCCTCTGATTCCCTGCATCTGATTCCCTTCCTCTGAATCCCCGCCTCCGATTCCGCACCCACGTTTCTCCGTCTCTGTTGCTCTGCCTCTTATTTGCTGGCTCAGTTTCGCCGGCTCTGATTCCGCACCTCTGATTCCACGCCTCTCTTTCCGTGTCTCTGATTCCCCGCCTCTGATTCCCTGCCTCTGATACCCTGCCTCTCTTTCGCTGCCTCTATTTCCGTGCCTCTTTCTCTGCATCTCGTTTCCCACATCTCATTTCCCCCCTCTGATAACCCGCCTCAGATTCCCCACCTCAGAATCACCGCCTCAGATTCCCTGCCTCAGATTCCCTGCCTCAGATTCCCTTCATCTTATTCCGTTCATCTGATTCCCTGCCTCTGATTCCCCACCTCTGATTCCCCGCCTCTAATTCCCCGCCTCTGATTCCCCGCTTCTGATTCCCCACCTCAGATTTCCTGCCTCAGATTCCCTACCTCTGATTTCCCACTTCTGATTACCCGCCTCTGATTCCCCTCCTCTGATTCCCCGCCTCTGATTCCCCACCTCTGATTCCCCGCCTCAGATTCCCCGGCTCTGATTCCCCGCATCTGATTCCCTGCCTCTAATTCCCCGCCTCTGATTCCCGGCCTCTGATTCCCTGCCTCTGATTCCCCGCCTCTGATTCCCCGCCTCCCTTTCCGCACAACTTTCCCGGCCTCCGTTTCCAAACATCTCTTTCCCCGCCTCTAATTCCCCGCCTCAGATTCCCCGGCTCTGATTCCCTGCCTCAGATTCCCTGCCTCAGATTCCCCGTCTCTGATTTCCCACCTCTGATTGCCTGCCTCTGATTCCCCGTCTCTGATTCCCCGCCTCTGATTCCCCAACTCTGTCTCTATGCCTCTCTTTCACCTCTGCTCTTTCCCCTCCACTCTTTCCGCGCCTTTCTTTCCCTCCCTCAATTTCAACAACTCTGTTTGATCTGTTCTGTGTACCTCATTTTCAACACACAATTTCCAACCACTATGTTTCACCGATCTCTTTCCCCGCCTCTATTTATCTGCCTATGTTTACCCACCTCTGTTTACCCGCCTGTTTCACCGCCTCTCATTCCCCACCTCAGATTCCCCGCCTCTGATTCCCCGCCTCTGATTCCCTGCCTCTGATTCCCTGCCTCTGATTCTCTGCCTCTGATTCCCTGCCACTGATATCCCGCCTCCGATTCCACACCAATGTTTCACCGCCTCTGTTTAACTGCCTCTTATTTCCAGGCTCAGATTCGCCGGCTCTGATTCCGCGCCTCTGATTCCACGCTTCTCGTTCCGTGTCTCTGATAGCCCGCCTCTGATTCCCCACCTCTGATTCCCCACCTCAGATTCCCCTGCTCTGATTCCCTGCATCAGATTCCCTGCCTCAGATTCCCTGCCTCTGATTCCCTGCATCAGATTCCCTGCCTCTGATTCCCCGCCTCTGATTCCCCGCTTCTGATTCCCCGCCTCTGATTCCCCGCCTCAGATTCCCTGCCTATGATTCCCTGCCTCTGAGTCCCTGCCTCTGATTCCGCGCCTCTGATTCCACGCTTCTCTTTCCGTGTCTCTGATAGCCCGCCTCTGATTCCCCGCCTCTGATTCCCCGCCTCAGATTTCCCGGCTCTGATTCCCTGCATCAGATTCCCTGCCTCAGATTCCCTGCCTCTGATTCCCTGCATCAGATTCCCTGCCTCTGATTCCCCGCCTCTGATTCCCCGCTTCTGATTCCCCGCCTCTGATTCCCCGCCTCAGATTCCTTGCCTATGATTCCCTGCCTCTGATTCCCTGCCTCTGATTCCCTGACTCTGATTTCCTGCCTCTGATTCCCTGCCCCTGATTCCCTGCCTCTGATTCCGCGCTTCTGATTCCACGCCTCTCTTTCCGTGTCTCTGATTCCGTGCCTCTGATTCCCTGCCTCTGATACCCTGCCTCTCTTTGACTGCGTCTATATCCGTGCCTCTTTCTCTGCATCTCGTTTACCACATCTCATTTCCCCCCACTGATAACCCGCCTCTGATTCCCCGCCTCTGAATCCCCGCCTCTGATTCCCTGCCTCTAATTCCCCGCCTCTGATTCCCCACCTCTGATTCCCCACCTCTGATTCCCCGCCTCTGATTCCCCGCCTCTGATTCCCCACCTCAGATTTCCCGGCTCTGATTCCCTGCCTCAGATTCCCTGCGACAGATTCCCTGCCTCAGATTCCCTGCCTCTGATTCCCCGCCTCTTATTCCCCACCTCTTATTCCCTGCCTCAGATTCCCTGGCTCTGATTCCCTGCCTCAGATTCCCTGCCTCAAATTCCCTGCCTCTGATTCCCCGCATCTGATTCCCAGCCTGTGATTCCCCGCCTCTGATTCCTCGCATCTGATTCCCAGCCTCTGATTCCCCGCCTCTGATTCCACGCCTCTGATTCCCCGCCTCTGATTCCCCGCCTCAGATTCCCCAGCTCTGATTCCCTGCCTCAGATTCCCTGCCTCAGATTCCCTGCCTCCGATTCCCCGCCTCTGATTCCCCGCCTCTGATACCCCGCCTCTGATTCCCCGCATCTGAATCCCAGCCTCTGAATCCCCGCCTCTGATTCCCCGCCTCTGTTTCCCCACCTCGGATTCCCCACCTCTGATTACCCGCCTCCCTTTCCGCGCAACATTCCCGGCCTCCGTTTCCCCACATCTCTTTCCCCGCCTCAGATTCCACGCCTCTGATTACCCGCCTCTGATTCCCCACCTTTCATTCCCCGCCTCTCTTTCCCTGCCTCTATTTCCGCGCCTCTTTCTCTGCCTCTCTTTCCCCACATCTCTTTTCTTCCCTCTGATTCCCCGCCTCTGATTCCCCTCCTCTGATTCCCTGCCTCTGATTCCCTGCCTCTGATTCCCTGCCTCTGATTCCCCGCCTCTGATTCCCCTCCTCTGATTCCCTGCCTCTGATTCCCTGCCTCTTATTCCCTGCCTCTGATTCCCCGCCTCTGATTCCCTGCCTCTGATTCCCTGCCTCTGATTCCGGTCCCCTGATTCCAAGCCTCTCTTTCCGTGTCTCTGATTCCCCGCCTCTGATTCCCTGCTTCTGATACCCTGCCTCTCATTCCCTACCTCTATTTCCGTGCATCATTCTCTGCATCTTGTTTCCCACATCTCATTTCCCCCCTCTGATAACCCGCCTCTGATTCCATGCCTGTGATTCCCTGCCTCAGATTCCCCGCTTCAGATTCCCCTACTCAGATTCCCCGCCTCAGATTTCATGCCTCAGATTCCCTACCTCTGATTTCCCACTTCTGATTACCCGCCTCTGATTCCCCTCCTCTGATTCCCCGCCTCTGATTCCCCACCTCTGATTCCCCGCCTCAGAATCCCCGGCTCTGATTCCCCGCATCTGATTCCCTGCCTCTAATTCCCCGCCTCTGATTCCCGGCCTCTGATTCCCTGCCTCTGATTCCCCGCCTCTGATTCCCCGCCTCCCTTTCTGCACAACTTTCCCGGCCTCCGTTTCCAAACATCTCTTTCCCCGCCTCTAATTCCCCGCCTCAGATTCCCCGGCTCTGATTCCCTGCCTCAGATTCCCTGCCTCAGATTCCCCCTCTCAGATTCCCCGCCTCAGATTCCCTGCCTCAGATTCCCTGCCTCAGATTCCCTGCCTCAGATTCCCTGCCTCAGATTCCCTTCATCTGATTCCCTTCATTTGATTCCCTGCGTCTGATTCCCCGCCTCAGATTCCCCGCCTCTGATTCCCCGCCTCTGATTCCCCACCTCTGATTCCCTGCCTCAAATTCCCTGGCTCATATTCCCTGCTTCAGATTCCCTGCCTCAGATTCCCTGCCTCTGATTCCCCGCATCTGATTCCCCGCCTCTGATTCCCCGCCTCTGATTCCCGCCTCAGATTCCCTGCCTCTGATTCCCTGCCTCTGATTCCCTGCATCTGATTCCCTTCCTCTGAATCCCCGCCTCCGATTCCGCACCCACGTTTCTCCGTCTCTGTTGCTCTGCCTCTTATTTGCTGGCTCAGTTTCGCCGGCTCTGATTCCGCACCTCTGATTCCACGCCTCTCTTTCCGTGTCTCTGATTCCCCGCCTCTGATTCCCTGCCTCTGATACCCTGCCTCTCTTTCGCTGCCTCTATTTCCGTGCCTCTTTCTCTGCATCTCGTTTCCCACATCTCATTTCCCCCCTCTGATAACCCGCCTCAGATTCCCCACCTCAGAATCCCCGCCTCAGATTCCCTGCCTCAGATTCCCTGCCTCAGATTCCCTTCATCTTATTCCGTTCATCTGATTCCCTGCCTCTGATTCCCCACCTCTGATTCCCCGCCTCTAATTCCCCGCCTCTGATTCCCCGCTTCTGATTCCCCACCTCAGATTTCCTGCCTCAGATTCCCTACCTCTGATTTCCCACTTCTGATTACCCGCCTCTGATTCCCCTCCTCTGATTCCCCGCCTCTGATTCCCCACCTCTGATTCCCCGCCTCAGATTCCCCGGCTCTGATTCCCCGCATCTGATTCCCTGCCTCTAATTCCCCGCCTCTGATTCCCGGCCTCTGATTCCCTGCCTCTGATTCCCCGCCTCTGATTCCCCGCCTCCCTTTCCGCACAACTTTCCCGGCCTCCGTTTCCAAACATCTCTTTCCCCGCCTCTAATTCCCCGCCTCAGATTCCCCGGCTCTGATTCCCTGCCTCAGATTCCCTGCCTCAGATTCCCCGTCTCTGATTTCCCACCTCTGATTGCCTGCCTCTGATTCCCCGTCTCTGATTCCCCGCCTCTGATTCCCCAACTCTGTCTCTATGCCTCTCTTTCACCTCTGCTCTTTCCCCTCCACTCTTTCCGCGCCTTTCTTTCCCTCCCTCAATTTCAACAACTCTGTTTGATCTGTCCTGTGTACCTCATTTTCAACACACAATTTCCAACCACTATGTTTCACCGATCTCTTTCCCCGCCTCTATTTATCTGCCTATGTTTACCCACCTCTGTTTACCCGCCTGTTTCACCGCCTCTCATTCCCCACCTCAGATTCCCCGCCTCTGATTCCCCGCCTCTGATTCCCTGCCTCTGATTCCCTGCCTCTGATTCTCTGCCTCTGATTCCCTGCCACTGATATCCCGCCTCCGATTCCACACCAATGTTTCACCGCCTCTGTTTAACTGCCTCTTATTTCCAGGCTCAGATTCGCCGGCTCTGATTCCGCGCCTCTGATTCCACGCTTCTCGTTCCGTGTCTCTGATAGCCCGCCTCTGATTCCCCGCCTCTGATTCCCCACCTCAGATTCCCCTGCTCTGATTCCCTGCATCAGATTCCCTGCCTCAGATTCCCTGCCTCTGATTCCCTGCATCAGATTCCCTGCCTCTGATTCCCCGCCTCTGATTCCCCGCTTCTGATTCCCCGCCTCTGATTCCCCGCCTCAGATTCCCTGCCTATGATTCCCTGCCTCTGATTCCCTGCCTCTGATTCCGCGCCTCTGATTCCACGCTTCTCTTTCCGTGTCTCTGATAGCCCGCCTCTGATTCCCCGCCTCTGATTCCCCGCCTCAGATTCCCCGGCTCTGATTCCCTGCATCAGATTCCCTGCCTCAGATTCCCTGCCTCTGATTCCCGGCCTCTGATTCCCTGCCTCTGATTCCCCGCCTCTGATTCCCCGCTTCTGATTCCCCGCCTCTGATTCCCCGCCTCAGATTCCTTGCCTATGATTCCCTGCCTCTGATTCCCTGCCTCTGATTCCCTGACTCTGATTTCCTGCCTCTGATTCCCTGCCCCTGATTCCCTGCCTCTGATTCCGCGCTTCTGATTCCACGCCTCTCTTTCCGTGTCTCTGATTCCGTGCCTCTGATTCCCTGCCTCTGATACCCTGCCTCTCTTTGACTGCGTCTATATCCGTGCCTCTTTCTCTGCATCTCGTTTACCACATCTCATTTCCCCCCACTGATAACCCGCCTCTGATTCCCCGCCTCTGAATCCCCGCCTCTGATTCCCTGCCTCTAATTCCCCGCCTCTGATTCCCCACCTCTGATTCCCCACCTCTGATTCCCCGCCTCTGATTCCCCGCCTCTGATTCCCCACCTCAGATTTCCCGGCTCTGATTCCCTGCCTCAGATTCCCTGCGACAGATTCCCTGCCTCAGATTCCCTGCCTCTGATTCCCCGCCTCTTATTCCCCACCTCTTATTCCCTGCCTCAGATTCCCTGGCTCTGATTCCCTGCCTCAGATTCCCTGCCTCAAATTCCCTGCCTCTGATTCCCCGCATCTGATTCCCAGCCTGTGATTCCCCGCCTCTGATTCCTCGCATCTGATTCCCAGCCTCTGATTCCCCGCCTCTGATTCCACGCCTCTGATTCCCCGCCTCTGATTCCCCGCCTCAGATTCCCCAGCTCTGATTCCCTGCCTCAGATTCCCTGCCTCAGATTCCCTGCCTCCGATTCCCCGCCTCTGATTCCCCGCCTCTGATACCCCGCCTCTGATTCCCCGCATCTGAATCCCAGCCTCTGAATCCCCGCCTCTGATTCCCCGCCTCTGTTTCCCCACCTCGGATTCCCCACCTCTGATTACCCGCCTCCCTTTCCGCGCAACATTCCCGGCCTCCGTTTCCCCACATCTCTTTCCCCGCCTCAGATTCCACGCCTCTGATTACCCGCCTCTGATTCCCCACCTTTCATTCCCCGCCTCTCTTTCCCTGCCTCTATTTCCGCGCCTCTTTCTCTGCCTCTCTTTCCCCACATCTCTTTTCTTCCCTCTGATTCCCCGCCTCTGATTCCCCTCCTCTGATTCCCTGCCTCTGATTCCCTGCCTCTGATTCCCCGCCTCTGATTCCCCGCCTCTGATTCCCCTCCTCTGATTCCCTGCCTCTGATTCCCTGCCTCTTATTCCCTGCCTCTGATTCCCCGCCTCTGATTCCCTGCCTCTGATTCCCTGCCTCTGATTCCCTGCCTCTGATTCCGGTCCTCTGATTCCAAGCCTCTCTTTCCGTGTCTCTGATTCCCCGCCTCTGATTCCCTGCTTCTGATACCCTGCCTCTCATTCCCTACCTCTATTTCCGTGCATCATTCTCTGCATCTTGTTTCCCACATCTCATTTCCCCCCTCTGATAACCCGCCTCTGATTCCATGCCTGTGATTCCCTGCCTCAGATTCCCCGCTTCAGATTCCCCTACTCAGATTCCCCGCCTCAGATTTCCCGCCTCAGATTCCCTGCCTCAGATTCCCTGCCTCACATTCCCAGCCTCAGATTCCCTTCATCTGATTCCCTTCATTTGATTCCGTGCGTCTGATTCCCGGCCTCTGCTTCCCCGCCTCTGATTCCCCGCCTCTGATTCCCCACCTCTGATTCCCTCCCTCAGATTCCCTGGCTCAGATTCCCTGCTTCAGATTCCGTGCCTCAGATTCCCTGCCACTGATTCCCCGCATCTGATTCCCCGCCTCTGATTCCCCGCTTCTGATTCCCGCCTCTGATTCCCTGCCTCTGATTCCCCGCCTCTCAATCCCCGCTTCTGATTCCTCGCCTCTGATTCCCTGCCTCGGATTCCCCGGCTCTGATTCCATGCCTCAGATTCCCTGACTCAGAATCCCTGCCTCCGATTCCCCGCCTCTGATTCCCCGCCTATGATTCCCCGCCTCTGATTCCCAGCCTCTGAATCCCCACCTCTGAATCCCCGCCTCTGATTCCCCGCCTCTGATTCCACGCCTCTGATTCCCCACCTCTGATTCAAGGCCTCTTATTCCCCGCCTCTGATTCCCCACCTCTGATTGCCTGCCACTGATTGCCTGCCTCTGATTCCCCGCCTCTGATTCCCCGCCTCTGATTCCCCACCTCTGTCTGTATGCCTCTCTTTCGCCTCCGCTTTTTCCCCTACACTTTTTCCGCGCCTCTCTTTCCCTCCCTCAATTTCAACAACTCTGTTTGATCTGTTCTGTGTACCTCATTTTCAACACACAATTTCCAACCACTATGTTTCACCCATCACTTTCCCCGCCTCTATTTCTCCACCTATGTTTACCCACCTCTGTTTACCCACCTGTTTCACCGCCTCTGATTCCCCGCCTATGATTCCCCACCTCTGTCTCTACGCCTCTCTTTCGCCTCCACTCTTTCCCCTCCACTCTTTCCGTGACTGTCTTTCCCTCCCTCAATTTCAACAACACTGTTTGATCTGTTTTGTGTACCTGATTTTAAACACACAAGTTCAAACCACTATGTTTTGCCCGCCTCTTTCCCCGCCTCTATTTATCCACCTATGTTTACCTGCCTCTGTTTACCCGCCTGTTTCCCCGCCTCTGATTCCCCACCTTTCATTCCCCGCCTCACTTTCCCTGCCTCTATTTCCGCGCCTCTTTCACTGCCTCTCTTTCCCCACATCTCTTTTCCTCCCGCTGATTCCCCGCCTCTGATTCCCCGCCTCTGATTCCCTGCCTCTGATTCCCCGCCTCTGATTCCCTGCCTCAGATTCCCTGCCTCAGATTCCCTGCCTCAGATTCCCTGCCTCTGATTCCCCGCCTCTGATTCCCCGCCTCTTATTCCCCGCCTCTGATTCCCCGCCTCTGATTCCCCGCCTCTGATGCCCTGCCTCAGATTCCCCGGCTCTGATTCCCTGCATCAGCTTCCCTGCCTCATATTCCCCGCCTCTGATTCCCTGCCTCTGATTCCCTGCCTCAGATTCCCTGCCTCTGATTCCCCGCTTCTTATTCCCCACCTCACATTCCCCGCCTCAGATTCCCCGGCTCTGATTCCCTGCCTCAGATTCCCTGCCTAAAATTCCCTGCCTCTGACTCCCCGCATCTGATTCCCCTCCTCTGATTCCCTGCCTCTGATTCCCTGCCTCTTATTCCCTGCCTCTGATTCCCCGCCTCTGATTCCCTGCCTCTGATTCCCTGCCTCTGATTCCCAGCCTCTGATTCCGGTCCTCTGATTCCAAGCCTCTCTTTCGGTGTCTCTGATTCCCCGCCTCTGATTCCCTGCCTCTGATACCCTGCCTCTCATTCCCTACCTCTATTTCCGTGCATCATTCTCTGCATCTTGTTTCCCACATCTCATTTCCCCCCTCTGATAACCCGCCTCTGATTCCATGCCTGTGATTCCCTGCCTCAGATTCCCCGCTTCAGATTCCCCTACTCAGATTCCCCGCCTCAGATTTCCCGCCTCAGATTCCCTGCCTCAGATTCCCTGCCTCAGATTCCCTGCCTCAGATTCCCAGCCTCAGATTCCCTTCATCTGATTCCCTTCATTTGATTCCCTGCGTCTGATTCCCGGCCTCTGATTCCCCGCCTCTGATTCCCCGCCTCTGATTCCCCACCTCTGATTCCCTGCCTCAGATTCCCTGGCTCAGATTCCCTGCTTCAGATTCCCTGCCTCAGATTCCCTGCCACTGATTCCCCGCATCTGATTCCCCGCCTCTGATTCCCCGCTTCTGATTCCCGCCTCTGATTCCCTGCCACTGATTCCCCGCCTCTCAATCCCCACCTCTGATTCCTCGCCTCTGATTTCCTGCCTCAGATTCCCCGGCTCTGATTCCATGCCTCAGATTCCCTGACTCAGATTCCCTCCCTCCGATTCCCCGCCTCTGATTCCCCGCCTATGATTCCCCGCCTCTGATTCCCAGCCTCTGAATCCCCACCTCTGAATCCCCGCCTCTGATTCCCCGCCTCTGATTCCACGCCTCTGATTCCCCGCCTCTGATTCCAGGCCTCTTATTCCCCGCCTCTGATTCCCCACCTCTGATTGCCTGCCACTGATTGCCCGCCTCTGATTCCCCGCCTCTGATTCCCCGCCTCTGATTCCCCACCTCTGTCTGTATGCCTCTCTTTCGCCTCCGCTTTTTCCCCTACACTTTTTCCGCGCCTCTCTTTCCCTCCCTCAATTTCAACAACTCTGTTTGATCTGTTCTGTGTACCTCATTTTCAACACACAATTTCCAACCACTATGTTTCACCCATCACTTTCCCCGCCTCTATTTCTCCGCCTATGTTTACCCACCTCTGTTTCCCCGCCTCGGATTCCCCGCCTCTGATTCCCCGCCTCTGATTCCCTGCCTCTGATTACCAGCCTCCCTTTCCGCGCAACTTTCCCGGCCTCCGTTTCCCCACTTCTCTTTCCCCGCCTCAGATTCCACGCCTCTGATTCCTCGCCTCTGATTCCCCACCTTTCATTCGCCGCCTCTCTTTCCCTGCCCCTATTTCCGCGCCTCTTTCTCTGCCTCTCTTTCCCCACATCTCTTTTCCTCCCACTGATTCCCCGCCTCTGATTCCCCTCCTCTGATTCCCCGCCTCTGATTCCCCGCCTCTGATTCCCCGCCTCTGATTCCCCGCCTTTGATTCCCCTCCTCTGATTCCCTGCCTCTGATTCCCTGCCTCTGATTCCCTGCCTCTGATTCCCCGCCTCTGATTCCCTGCCTCTGATTCGCTGCCTCTGATTCCCTGCCTCTGATCCCGGGCCTCTGATTCCACGCCTCTCTTTCCGTGTCTCTGATTCCCTGCCTCTGATACCCTGCCTCTCATTCCCTGCCTCTATTTCCGTGCATCTTTCTCTGCATCTTGTTTCCCACATCTCATTTCCCCCCTCTGATAACCCGCCTCTGATTCCATGCCTGTGATTCCCTGCCTCAGATTCCCCGCCTCAGATTCCCCGACTCAGATTCCCCGCCTCAGATTCCCCGCCTCAGATTCCCTGCCTCAGATTCCCTGCTTCAGATTCCCTGCCTCAGATTCCCTGCCTCAGATTCCCTTCATCTGATTCCCTTCATTTGATTCCCTGCGTCTGATTCCCGGCCTCTGATTCCCCGCCTCTGATTCCCCGCCTCTGATTCCCCACCTCTGATTCCCTGCCTCAGATTCCCTGGCTCAGATTCCCTGCTTCAGATTCCCTGCCTCAGATTCCCTGCCACTGATTCCCCGCATCTGATTCCCCGCCTCTGATTCCCCGCTTCTGAATCCCGCCTCTGATTCCCTGCCTCTGATTCCCCGCCTCTGAATCCCCGCCTCTGATTCCTCGCCTCTGATTCCCTGCCTCAGATTCCCCGGCTCTGATTCAATGCCTCAGATTCCCTGCCTCAGATTCCCTGCCTCCGATTCCCCGCCTCTGATTCCGCGCCTATGATTCCCCGCCTCTGATTCCCAGCCTCTGAATCCCCACCTCTGAATCCCCGCCTCTGATTCCCCGCCTCTGATTCCCCGCCTCTGATTCCACGCCACTGATTCCCCGCCTCTGATTCCAGGCCTCTTATTCCCCGCCTCTGATTCCCCACCTCTGATTGCCTGCCACTGATTGCCCGCCTCTGATTCCCCGCCTCTGATTCCCCACCTCTGTCTCTACGCCTCTCTTTCGCCTCCACTCTTTCCCCTCCACTCTTTCCGTGCCTGTCTTTCCCTCCCTCAATTTCAACAACACTGTTTGATCTGTTTTGTGTACCTGATTTTAAACACACAAGTTCCAACCACTATGTTTTGCCCGCCTCTTTCCCCGCCTCTATTTATCCACCTATGTTTACCTGCCTCTGTTTACCCGCCTGTTTCACCGCCTCTCATTCCCCACCTCAGATTCCCTGCCTCTGATTCCCCGGCTCTGATTCCCTGCCTCAGATTCCCTGCCTCAAATTCCCTGCCTCTGATTCCCCGCATCTGATTCCCCGCCTCTGATTCCCCGCCTCTGATTCCTCGCATCTGATTCCCCGCCTCTGATTCCCCGCCTCTGATTCCCCGCCTCTTATTCCCCGCCTTTGATTCCCCTCCTCTGATTCCCTGCCTCTGATTCCCTGCCTCTGATTCCCTGCCTCTGATTCCCCGCCTCTGATTCCCTGCCTCTGATTCCCTGCCTCTGATTCCCTGCCTCTGATCCCGGGCCTCTGATTCCACGCCTCTCTTTCCGTGTCTCTGATTCCCTGCCTCTGATACCCTGCCTCTCATTCCCTGCCTCTATTGCCGTGCATCTTTCTCTGCATCTTGTTTCCCACATCTCATTTCCCCCCTCTGATAACCCGCCTCTGATTCCATGCCTGTGATTCCCTGCCTAAGATTCCCCGCCTCAGATTCCCCGACTCAGATTCCCCGCCTCAGATTCCCCGCCTCAGATTCCCTGCCTCAGATTCCCTGCCTCAGATTCCCTGCCTCAGATTCCCTGCCTCAGATTCCCTTCATCTGATTCCCTTCATTTGATTCCCTGCGTCTGATTCCCGGCCTCTGATTCCCTGCCTCTGATTCCCCGCCTCTGATTCCCCACCTCTGATTCCCTGCTTCAGATTCCCTGCCTCATATTCCCTGCCACTGATTCCCCGCATCTGATTCCCCGCCTCTGATTCCCCGCTTCTGATTCCCGCCTCTGATTCCCTGCCTCTGATTCCCCGCCTCTGAATCCCCGCCTCAGATTCCTCGCCTCTGATTCCCTGCCTCAGATTCCCCGGCTCTGATTCCATGCCTCAGATTCCCTGCCTCAGATTCCCTGCCTCCGATTCCCCGCCTCTGATTCCGCGCCTATGATTCCCCGCCTCTGATTCCCAGCCTCTGAATCCCCACCTCTGAATCCCCGCCTCTGATTCCCCGCCTCTGATTCCCCGCCTCTGATTCCACGCCACTGATTCCCCGACTCTGATTCCAGGCCTCTTATTCCCCGCATCTGATTCCCCACCTCTGATTCCCCGCCTCTGATTCCACGCCTCTGATTCCCTGCCTCTGATTCCCCGCATCAGATTCTCCAGCTCTGATTCCCTGCCTCAGATTCCCTGCCTCATATTCCCTGCCTCCCATTCCCCGCCTCTGATTCCCCGCCTCTGATTCAATGCCTCTGATTCCCCACCTCTGAATCCCAGCCTCTGAATCCCCGCCTCTGATTCCCCGCCTCTGTTTCCACGCCTCTGTTTCCCCGCCTCTGATTCCCCGTCTCTGATTCCCTGCCTCTGATTACCCGCCTCCCTTTCCGCGCAACTTTCCCGGCCTCCGTTTCCCCACATCTCTTTCCCCGCCTCAGATTCCACGCCTCTGATTCCCCGCCTCTCATTCCCCACATTTCATTCGCCGCCTCTCTTTCCCTGCCTCTATTTCCGCGCCTCTTTCTCTGCCTCTCTTTCCCCACATCTCTTTTCCTCCCTCTGATTCCCCGCCTCTGATTCCCCTCCTCTGATTCCCTGCCTCAAATTCCCTGCCTCTGATTCCCCGCCTCTGATTCCCCGCCTCTGATTCCCCTCCTCTGATTCCCTGCCTCTGATTCTCTGCCTCTGATTCCCCGCCTATGATTCCCCACCTCTGTCTCTACGCCTCTCTATCGCCTCCACTCTTTCCGTGCCTGTCTTTCCCTCCCTCAATTTCAACAACACTGTTTGATCTGATTTGTGTACCTGATTTTAAACACACAAGTTCCAACCACAATGTTTTGCCCGCCTCTTTCCCCGCCTCTATTTATCCACCTATGTTTACCTGCCTCTGTTTACCCGCCTGTTTCACCGCCTCTCATTCCCCACCTCAGATTCCCCGCCTCTGATTTCCTGCCTCTGATTCCCCGGCTCTGATTCCCTGCCTCAGATTCCCTGCCTCAGATTCCCTGCCTCAGATTCCCTGCCTCAGATTCCCTGCCTCAGATTCCCTTCATCTGATTCCCTTCATTTGATTCCCTGCGTCTGATTCCCGGCCTCTGATTCCCTGCCTCTGATTCCCCGCCTCTGATTCCCCACCTCTGATTCACTGCCTCAAATTCCCTGGCTCAGATTCCCTGCTTCAGATTCCCTGCCTCAGATTCCCTGCCACTGATTCCCCGCATCTGATTCCCCTCCTCTGATTCCCCACTTCTGATTCCCGCCTCTGATTCCCTGCCTCTGATTCCCCGCCTCTGAATCCCCGCCTCTGATTCCTCGCCTCTGATTCCCTGCCTCAGATTCCCCGGCTCTGATTCCATGCCTCAGATTCCCTGCCTCAGATTCCCTGCCTCCGATTCCCCGCCTCTGATTCCTCGCCTATGATTCCCTGCCTCTGATTCCCAGCCTCTGAATCCCCACCTCTGAATCCCCGCCTCTGATTCCCCGCCTCTGATTCCCCGCCTCTGATTCCACGCCACTGATTCCCCGACTCTGATTCCAGGCCTCTTATTCCCCGCCTCTGATTCCCCACCTCTGATTGCCTGCCACTGATTGCCCGCCTCTGATTCCCCGCCTCTGATTCCCCGCCTCTGATTCCCCACCTCTGTCTGTATGCCTCTCTTTCGCCTCCGCTTTTTCCCCTACACTTTTTCCGCGCCTCTCTTTCCCTCCCTCAATTTCAACAACTCTGTTTGATCTGTTCTGTGTACCTCATTTTCAACACACAATTTCCAACCACTATGTTTCACCCATCACTTTCCCCGCCTCTATTTCTCCGCCTATGTTTACCCACCTCTGTTTACCCACCTGTTTCACCGCCTCTGATTCCCCTCCTATGATTCCCCACCTCTGTCTCTACGCCTCTCTATCGCCTCCACTCTTTCCCCTCCACTCTTTCCGTGCCTGTCTTTCCCTCCCTCAATTTCAACAACACTGTTTGATCTGTTTTGTGTACCTGATTTTAAACACACAAGTTCCAACCACTATGTTTTGCCCGCCTCTTTCCGCGCCTCTATTTATCCACCTATGTTTACCTGCCTCTGTTTACCCGCCTGTTTCACCGCCTCTCATTCCCCACCTCAGATTCCCCGCCTCTGATTCCCTGCCTCTGATTCCCCGGCTCTGATTCCCTGCCTCAGATTCCCTGCCTCAAATTCTCTGCCTCTGATATTCCGCATCTGATTCCCCGCCTCTGATTCCCCGCCTCTGATTCCTCGCATCTGATTCCCCGCCTCTGATTCCCCGCCTCTGATTCCACGCCTCTGATTCCCTGCCTCTGATTCCCCGCATCAGATTCTCCAGCTCTGATTCCCTGCCTCAGATTCCCTGCCTCAGATTCCCTGCCTCCCATTCCCCGCCTCTGATTCCCCGCCTCTGATTCCCCGCCTCTGATTCCCCGCCTCTGAATCCCAGCCTCTGAATCCCCGCCTCTGATTCCCCGCCTCTGTTTCCACGCCTCTGTTTCCCCGCCTCTGATTCCCCGTCTCTGATTCCCTGCCTCTGATTACCCGCCTCCCTTTCCGCGCAACTTTCCCGGCCTCCGTTTCCCCACATCTCTTTCCCCGCCTCAGATTCCACGCCTCTGATTCCCCGCCTCTGATTCCCCACATTTCATTCCACGCCTCTCTTTCCCTGCCTCTATTTCCGCGCCTCTTTCTCTGCCTCTCTTTCCCCACATCTCTTTTCCTCCCTCTGATTCCCCACCTCTGATTCCCCTCCTCTGATTCCCTGCCTCAAATTCCCTGCCTCTGATTCCCCGCCTCTGATTCCCCGCCTCTGATTCCCCTCCTCTGATTCCCTGCCTCTGATTCTCTGCCTCTGATTCCCCGCCTATGATTCCCCACCTCTGTCTCTACGCCTCTCTATCGCCTCCACTCTTTCCCCTCCACTCTTTCCGTGCCTGTCTTTCCCTCCCTCAATTTCAACAACACTGTTTGATCTGTTTTGTGTACCTGATTTTAAACACACAAGTTCCAACCACTATGTTTTGCCCGCCTCTTTCCCCGCCTCTATTTATCCACCTATGTTTACCTGCCTCCGTTTACCCGCCTGTTTCACCGCCTCTCATTCCCCACCTCAGATTCCCCGCCTCCGATTCCCTGCCTCTGATTCCCCGCCTCTGATTCCCCGCCTCTGATTCCCCACCTCTGAATCCCAGCCTCTGAATCCCAGCCTCTGATTCCATGCCTCAGATTCCCGGCCTCAAATTCTCTGCCTCTGATTCCCCGCATCTGATTCCCCGCCTCTGATTCCCCGCCTCTGATTCCCCGCCTCTGATTCCCCACCTCTGAATCCCAGCCTCTGAATCCCCGCCTCTGATTCCCCGCCTCTGTTTCCACGCCTCTGTTTCCCCGCCTCTGATTCCCCGTCTCTGATTCCCTGCCTCTGATTACCCGCCTCCCTTTCCGCGCAACTTTCCCGGCCTCCGTTTCCCCACATCTCTTTCCCCGCCTCAGATTCCACGCCTCTGATTCCCCTCCTCTGATTCCCCACATTTCATTCCACGCCTCTCTTTCCCTGCCTCTATTTCCGTGCCTCTTTCTCTGCCTCTCTTTCCCCACATCTCTTTTCCTCCCTCTGATTCCCCACCTCTGATTCCCCTCCTCTGATTCCCTGCCTCAAATTCCCTGCCTCTGATTCCCCGCCTCTGATTCCCCGCCTCTGATTCCCCTCCTCTGATTCCCTGCCTCTGATTCTCTGCCTCTGATTCCCTGCCTCTGATTCCCCGCCTCTGATTCCCCGCCTCTGATTCCCCGCCTCTGATTCCCCTCCTCTGATTCCCTGCCTCTGATTCTCTGCCTCTGATTCCCTGCCTCTGATTCCCCGCCTCTGATTCCCAGCCTCTGATTCCCTGCCTCTGATTCCCTGCCTCTGATTCCGCGCCTCTGATTCCACGCCTCTCTTTCCGTGTCTCTGATTCCCGGCCTCTGATTCCCCGCCTCTGATTCCCCGCCTCTGATTCCCCACCTCTGATTCCCTGCCTCAGATTCCCTGGCTCAGATTCCCTGCTTCAGATTCCCTGCCTCAGATTCCCTGCCACTGATTCCCCGCATCTGATTCCCCGCCTCTGATTCCCCGCCTCTGATTCCCGCCTCAGATTCCCTTCCTCTGATTCCCTGCCTCTGATTCCCTGCATCTGATTCCCTGCCTCTGAATCCCCGCCTCCGATTCCGCACCCACGTATCTCCGTCTCTGTTGCTCTGCCTCTTATTTGCTGGCTCAGTTTCGCCGGCTCTGATTCCGCACCTCTCATTCCACGCCTCTCTTTCCGTGTCTCTGATTCCCCGCCTCTGATTCCCTGCCTCTGATACCCTGCCTCTCTTTCGCTGCCTCTATTTCCGTGCCTCTTTCTCTGCATCTCGTTTCCCACATCTCATTTCCCCCCTCTGATAACCCGCCTCAGATTCCCCGCCTCATATTCCCCGCCTCAGATTCCCTGCCTCAGATTCCCTGCCTCAGATTCCCTTCATCTTATTCCCTTCATCTTATTCCCTGCCTCTGATTCCCCACCTCTGATTCCCCACCTCTGATTCGCCGCCTCTGATTCCCCGCCTCTGATTCCCCGCCTCTGAATCCCCGCCTCTGATGACCCGCCTCTGATTCCCCGCCTCAGATTCCCCGGCTCTGATTCCCTGCCTCAGATTTCCTGCCTCAGATTCCCTACCTCTGATTTCCCACTTCTGATTACCCGCCTCTGATTCCCCTCCTCTGATTCCCCGCCTCTGATTCCCCACCTCTGATTCCCCGCCTCAGATTCCCCGGCTCTGATTCCCCGCATCTGATTCCCTCCCTCTAATTCCCCGCCTCTGATACCCGGCCTCTGATTCCCTGCCTCTGATTCCCCGCCTCTGATTCCCCGCCTCCCTTTCCGCACAACTTTCCCGGCCTCCGTTTCCAAACATCTCTTTCCCCGCCTCTAATTCCCCGCCTCTGATTCCCCGGCTCTGATTCCCTGCCTCAGATTCCCTGCCTCAGATTCCCCGTCTCGGATTTCCCACCTCTGATTGCCCGCCTCTGATTCCCCGTCTCTGATTACCCGCCTCTGATTCCCCAACTCTGTCTCAATGCCTCTCTTTCACCTCTGCTCTTTCCCCTCCACTCTTTCCGCGCCTTTCTTTCCCTCCCTCAATTTCAACAACTCTGTTTGATCTGTTCTGTGTACCTCATTTTCAACACACAATTTCCAACCACTATGTTTCACCGATCTCTTTCCCCGCCTCTATTTATCTGCCTATGTTTACCCACCTCTGTTTACCCGCCTGTTTCACCGCCTCTCATTCCCCACCTCAGATTCCCCGCCTCAGATTCCCCGCCTCTGATTCCCTGCCTCTGATTCCCTGCCTCTGATTCTCTGCCTCTGATTCCCTGCCACTGATATCCCGCCTCCGATTCCACACCAATGTTTCACCGCCTCTGTTTAACTGCCTCTTATTTCCCGGCTCAGATTCGCCGGCTCTGATTCCGCGCCTCTGATTCCACGCTTCTCGTTCCGTGTCTCTGATAGCCCACCTCTGATTCCCCGCCTCTGATTCCCCACCTCAGATTCCCCGGCTCTGATTCCCTGCATCAGATTCCCTGCCTCAGATTCACTGCCTCTGATTCCCTGCATCAGATTCCCTGCCTCTGATTCCCCGCCTCTGATTCCCCGCTTCTGATTCCCCGCCTCTGATTCCCCGCCTCAGATTCCCTGCCTATGATTCCCTGCCTCTGATTCCCTGCCTCTGATTCCGCGCCTCTGATTCCACGCTTCTCTTTCCGTGTCTCTGATAGCCCGCCTCTGATTCCCCGCCTCTGATTCCCCGCCTCAGATTTCCCGGCTCTGATTCCCTGCATCAGATTCCCTGCCTCAGATTCCCTGCCTCTGACTCCCTGAATCAGATTCCCTGCCTCTGATTCCCCGCCTCTGATTCCCCGCTTCTGATTCCCCGCCTCTGATTCCCCTCCTCTGATTCCCTGCCTCTGATTCCCTGCCTCTGATTCCCTGCCTCTGATTCCCCGCCTCTGATTCCCTGCCTCTGATTCCCTGCCTCTGATTCCCTGCCTCTGATCCCGGGCCTCTGATTCCACGCCTCTCTTTCCGTGTCTCTGATTCCCTGCCTCTGATACCCTGCCTCTCATTCCCTTCCTCTATTTCCGTGCATCTTTCTCTGCATCTTGTTTCCCACATCTCATTTCCCCCCTCTGATAACTCGCCTCTGATTCCATGCCTGTGATTCCCTGCCTCAGATTCCCCGCCTCAGATTCCCCGACTCAGATTCCCCGCCTCAGATTCCCCGCCTCAGATTCCCTGCCTCAGATTCCCTGCCTCAGATTCCCTGCCTCAGATTCCCTGCCTCAGATTCCCTTCATCTGATTCCCTTCATTTGATTCCCTGCGTCTGATTCCCGGCCTCTGATTCCCGGCCTCTGATTCCCCGCCTCTGATTCCCCACCTCTGATTCCCTGCCTCAGATTCCCTGGCTCAGATTCCCTGCTTCAGATTCCCTGCCTCAGATTCCCTGCCACTGATTCCCCGCATCTGATTCCCCGCCTCTGATTCCCCGCTTCTGATTCCCGCCTCTGATTCCCTGCCTCTGATTCCCCGCCTCTGAATCCCCGCCTCTGATTCCTCGCCTCTGATTCCCTGCCTCAGATTCCCCGGCTCTGATTCCATGCCTCAGATTCCCTGCCTCAGATTCCCTGCCTCCGATACCCCGCCTCTGATTCCGCGCCTATGATTCCCCGCCTCTGATTCCCAGCCTCTGAATCCCCACCTCTGAATCCCCGCCTCTAATTCCCCGCCTCTGATTCCCCGCCTCTGATTCCACGCCACTGATTCCCCGCCTCTGATTCCAGGCCTCTTATTCCCCGCCTCTGATTCCCCACCTCTGATTGCCTGCCACTGATTGCCCGCCTCTGATTCCCCGCCTCTGATTCCCCGCCTCTGATTCCCCACCTCTGTCTGTATGCCTCTCTTTCGCCTCCGCTTTTTCCCCTACACTTTTTCCGCGCCTCTCTTTCCCTCCCTCAATTTCAACAACTCTGTTTGATCTGTTCTGTGTACCTCATTTTCAACACACAATTTCCAACCACTATGTTTCACCCATCACTTTCCCCGCCTCTATTTCTCCGCCTATGTTTACCCACCTCTGTTTACCCACCTGTTTCACCGCCTCTGATTCCCCGCCTCTGATTCCCCGCCTCTGATTCCCCGCCTCTGATTCCACGCCACTGATTCCCCGCCTCTGATTCCAGGCCTCTTATTCCCCGCCTCTGATTCCCCACCTCTGATTGCCTGCCACTGATTGCCCGCCTCTGATTCCCCGCCTCTGATTGCCCGCCTCTGATTCCCCACCTCTTTCTGTATGCCTCTCTTTCGCCTCCGCTTTTTCCCCTACACTTTTTCCGCGCCTCTCTTTCCCTCCCTCAATTTCAACAACTCTGTTTGATCTGTTCTGTGTACCTCATTTTCAACACACAATTTCCAACCACTATGTTTCACCCATCACTTGCCCCGCCTCTATTTCTCCGCCTATGTTTACCCACCTCTGTTCACCCACCTGTTTCACCGCCTCTGATTCCCCGCCTATGATTCCCCACCTCTGTCTCTACGCCTCTCTTTCGCCTCCACTCTTTCCCCTCCACTCTTTCCGTGCCTGTCTTTCCCTCCCTCAATTTCAACAACACTGTTTGATCTGTTTTGTGTACCTGATTTTAAACACACAAGTTCCAACCACTATGTTTTGCCCGCCTCTTTCCCCGCCTCTATTTATCCACCTATGTTTACCTGCCTCTGTTTACCCGCCTGTTTCCCCGCCTCTGATTCCCCACCTTTCATTCCCCGCCTCGCTTTCCCTGCCTCTATTTCCGCGCCTCTTTCACTGCCTCTCTTTCCCCACATCTCTTTTCCTCCCGCTGATTCCCCGCCTCTGATTCCCCGCCTCTGATTCCCTGCCTCTGATTCCCGCCTCTGATTCCCTGCCTCAGATTCCCTGCCTCAGGTTCCCTGCCTCAGATTCCCTGCCTCTGATTCCCCGCCTCTGATTCCCCGCCTCTTATTCCCTGCCTCAGTTTCCCTGCGTCCGATCCCCGCCTCTGATTCCTCGCCTCTGATTCCCCGCCTCCGATTCCCCGCCTCTGAATCCCAGCCTCTGAATCCCCGCCTCTTATTCCCCGCCTCTGATTCCCCACCTCTGATTCCCCGCCTCTGATTCCCCTCCTCTGATTCCCTGCCTCTGATTCTCTGCCTCTGATTCCCTGCCTCTGATTCCCCGCCTCTGATTCCCTGCCTCTGATTCCCTGCCTCTGATTCCCTGCCTCTGATTCCGCGCATCTGATTCCACGCCTCTCTTTCCGTGTCTCTGATTCCCGGCCTCTGATTCCCCGCCTCTGATTCCCCGCCTCTGATTCCCCACCTCTGATTCCCTGCCTCAGATTCCCTGGCTCAGATTCCCTGCTTCAGATTCCCTGCCTCAGATTCCCTGCCACTGATTCCCCGCATCTGATTCCCCGCCTCTGATTCCCCGCCTCTGATTCCCGCCTCAGATTCCCTTCCTCTGATTCCCTGCCTCTGATTCCCTGCATCTGATTCCCTGCCTCTGAATCCCCGCCTCCGATTCCGCACCCACGTTTCTCCGTCTCTGTTGCTCTGCCTCTTATTTGCTGGCTCAGTTTCGCCGGCTCTGATTCCGCACCTCTGATTCCACGCCTCTCTTTCCGTGTCTCTGATTCCCCGCCTCTGATTCCCTGCCTCTGATACCCTGCCTCTCTTTCGCTGCCTCTATTTCCGTGCCTCTTTCTCTGCATCTCGTTTCCCACATCTCATTTCCCCCCTCTGATAACCCGCCTCAGATTCCCCGCCTCATATTCCCCGCCTCAGATTCCCTGCCTCAGATTCCCTGCCTCAGATTCCCTTCATCTTATTCCCTTCATCTGATTCCCTGCCTCTGATTCCCCACCTCTGATTCCCCACCTCTGATTCGCCGCCTCTGATTCCCCGCCTCTGATTCCCCGCCTCTGATTCCCCGCCTCTGATGACCCGCCTCTGATTCCCTGCCTCAGATTCCCCGGCTCTGATTCCCTGCCTCAGATTTCCTGCCTCAGATTCCCTACCTCTGATTTCCCACTTCTGATTACCCGCCTCTGATTCCCCTCCTCTGATTCCCCGCCTCTGATTCCCCACCTCTGATTCCCCGCCTCAGATTCCCCGGCTCTGATTCCCCGCATCTGATTCCCTCCCTCTAATTCCCCGCCTCTGATACCCGGCCTTTGATTCCCTGCCTCTGATTCCCTGCCTCTGATTCGCCGCCTCCCTTTCCGCACAACTTTCCCGGCCTCCGTTTCAAAACATCTCTTTCCCCGCCTCTAATTCCCCGCCTCAGATTTCCCGGCTCTGATTCCCTGCCTCAGATTCCCTGCCTCAGATTCCCCGTCTCGGATTTCCCACCTCTGATTGCCCGCCTCTGATTCCCCGTCTCTGATTACCCGCCTCTGATTCCCCAACTCTGTCTCTATGCCTCTCTTTCACCTCTGCTCTTTCCCCTCCACTCTTTCCGCGCCTTTCTTTCCCTCCCTCAATTTCAACAACTCTGTTTGATCTGTTCTGTGTACCTCATTTTCAACACACAATTTCCAACCACTATGTTTCACCCATCTCTTTCCCCGCCTCTATTTATCTGCCTATGTTTACCCACCTCTGTTTACCCGCCTGTTTCACCGCCTCTCATTCCCCACCTCAGATTCCCCGCCTCAGATTCCCCGCCTCTGATTCCCTGCCTCTGATTCCCTGCCTCTGATTCTCTGCCTCTGATTCCCTGCCACTGATATCCCGCCTCCGATTCCACACCAATGTTTCACCGCCTCTGTTTAACTGCCTCTTATTTCCCGGCTCAGATTCGCCGGCTCTGATTCCGCGCCTCTGATTCCACGCTTCTCGTTCCGTGTCTCTGATAGCCCGCCTCTGATTCCCCGCCTCTGATTCCCCACCTCAGATTCCCCGGCTCTGATTCCCCGCTTCTGATTCCCCGCCTCTGATTCCCCGCCTCAGATTCCCTGCCTATGATTCCCTGCCTCTGATTCCCTGCCTCAGATTCCGTGCCTCTGATTCCACGCTTCTCTTTCCGTGTCTCTGATAGCCCGCCTCTGATTCCCCGCCTCTGATTCCCCGCCTAAGATTTCCCGGCTCTGATTCCCTGCATCAGATTCCCTGCCTCAGATTCCCTGCCTCTGACTCCCTGCATCAGATTCCCTGCCTCTGATTCCCCGCCTCTGATTCCCCGCTTCTGATTCCCCGCCTCTGATTCCCCTCCTCAGATTCCTTGCCTATGATTCCCTGCCTCTGATTCCCTGCCTCTGATTCCCTGACTCTGATTCCCTGCCTCTGATTCCCTGCCCCTGATTCCCTGCCTCTGATCCCGGGCCTCTGATTCCACGCCTCTCTTTCCGTGTCTCTGATTCCCTGCCTCTGATACCCTGCCTCTCATTCCCTTCCTCTATTTCCGTGCATCTTTCTCTGCATCTTGTTTCCCACATCTCATTTCCCCCCTCTGATAACTCGCCTCTGATTCCATGCCTGTGATTCCCTGCCTCAGATTCCCCGCCTCAGATTCCCCGACTCAGATTCCCCGCCTCAGATTCCCCGCCTCAGATTCCCTGCCTCAGATTCCCTGCCTCTGATTCCCTGACTCTGATTCCCTGCCTCTGATTCCCTGCCCCTGATTCCCTGCCTCTGATTCCGCGCTTCTGATTCCACGCCTCTCTTTCCGTGTCTCTGATTCCGCGCCTCTGATTCCCTGCCTCTGATACCCTGCCTCTCTTTGCCTGCCTCTATATCCGTGCCTCTTTCTCTGCATCTCGTTTACCACATCTCATTTCCCCCCACTGATAACCCGCCTCTGATTCCCCGCCTCTGATTCCCCGCCTCTGATTCCCTGCCTCTAATTCCCCGCCTCTGATTCCCCACCTCTGATTCCCCACCTCTGATTCCCCGCCTCTGATTCCCCGCCTCTGATTCCCCTACTCAGATTCCCCGCCTCAGATTTCCCGCCTCAGATTCCCTGCCTCAGATTCCCTGCCTCAGATTCCCTGCCTCAGATTCCCAGCCTCAGATTCCCTTCATCTGATTCCCTTCATTTGATTCCCTGCGTCTGATTCCCGGCCTCTGATTCCCCGCCTCTGATTCCCCGCCTCTGATTCCCCACCTCTGATTCCCTGCCTCAGATTCCCTGGCTCAGATTCCCTGCTTCAGATTCCCTGCCTCAGATTCCCTGCCACTGATTCCCCGCATCTGATTCCCCGCCTCTGATTCCCCGCTTCTGATTCCCGCCTCTGATTCCCTGCCTCTGATTCCCCGCCTCTGAATCCCCGCCTCTGATTCCTCGCCTCTGATTCCCTGCCTCAGATTCCCCGGCTCTGATTCCATGCCTCAGATTCCCTGCCTCAGATTCCCTGCCTCCGATTCCCCGCCTCTGATTCCCCGCCTATGATTCCCCGCCTCTGATTCCCAGCCTCTGAATCCCCACCTCTGAATCCCCGCCTCTGATTCCCCGCCTCTGATTCCCCGCCTCTGATTCCACGCCTCTGATTCCCCGCCTCTGATTCCAGGCCTCTTATTCCCCGCCTCTGATTCCCCACCTCTGATTGCCTGCCACTGATTGCCCGCCTCTGATTCCCCGCCTCTGATTCCCCGCCTCTGATTCCCCACCTCTGTCTGTATGCCTCTCTTTCGCCTCCGCTTTTTCCCCTACACTTTTTCCGCGCCTCTCTTTCCCTCCCTCAATTTCAACAACTCTGTTTGATCTGTTCTGTGTACCTCATTTTCAACACACAATTTCCAACCACTATGTTTCACCCATCACTTTCCCCGCCTCTATTTCTCCGCCTATGTTTACCCACCTCTGTTTACCCACCTGTTTCACCGCCTCTGATTCCCCGCCTATGATTCCCCACCTCTGTCTCTACGCCTCTCTTTCGCCTCCACTCTTTCCCCTCCACTCTTTCCGTGCCTGTCTTTCCCTCCCTCAATTTCAACAACACTGTTTGATCTGTTTTGTGTACCTGATTTTAAACACACAAGTTCCAACCACTATGTTTTGCCCGCCTCTTTCCCCGCCTCTATTTATCCACCTATGTTTACCTGCCTCTGTTTACCCGCCTGTTTCCCCGCCTCTGATTCCCCACCTTTCATTCCCCGCCTCGCTTTCCCTCCCTCTATTTCCGCGCCTCTTTCACTGCCTCTCTTTCCCCACATGTCTTTTCCTCCCGCTGATTCCCCGCCTCTGATTCACCGCCTCTGATTCCCTGCCTCTGATTCCCCGCCTCTGATTCCCTGCCTCAGATTCCCTGCCTCAGATTCCCTGCCTCAGATTCCCTGCCTCTGATTCCCCGCCTCTGATTCCCCGCCTCTTATTCCCCGCCTCTGATTCCCCGCCTCTGATTCCCCGCCTCTGATGCCCGGCCTCAGATTCCCCGGCTCTGATTCCCTGCATCAGCTTCCCTGCCTCATATTCCCTGCCTCTGATTCCCCGCCTCTGATTCCCTGCCTCTGATTCCCCGCCTCAGATTCCCTGCCTCAGATTCCCTGCCTCAGATTCCCTGCCTCAGATTCCCTGCCTCTGATTCCCCGCCTCTGATTCCCTGCCTCTGATTCCCTGCCTCAGAATCCCTGTCTCTGATTCCCCGCCTCTTATTCCCCACCTCATATTCCCCGCCTCAGATTCCCCGGCTCTGATTCCCTGCCTCAGATTCCCTGCCTCAGATTCCCTGCCTCAAATTCCCTGCCTCTGATTCCCCGCATCTGATTCCCCGCCTCTGATTCCCCGCCTCTGATTCCTCGCATCTGATTCCCCGCCTCTGATTCCCCACCTCTGATTCCACGCCTCTGATTCCCCGCCTCTGATTCCCCGCCTCAGATTCCCCAGCTCTGATTCCCTGCCTCAGATTCCCTGCCTCAGATTCCCTGCGTCTGATTCCCCGCCTCTGATTACTCGCCTCTGATTCCCCGCCTCTGATTCCCCGCCTCTGAATCCCAGCCTCTGAATCCCCGCCTCTGATTCCCCGCCTCTGTTTCCCCGCCTCGGATTCCCCGCCTCTGATTCCCCGCCTCTGATTCCCTGCCTCTGATTACCCGCCTCCCTTTCCGCGCAACTTTCCCGGCGTCCGTTTCCCCACTTCTCTTTCCCCGCCTCAGATTCCACGCCTCTGATTCCTCGCCTCTGATTCCCCACCTTTCATTCCCCGCCTCTCTTTCCCTGTCCCTATTTCCGCGCCTCTTTCTCTGCCTCTCTTTCCCCACATCTCTTTTCCTCCCACTGATTCCCTGCCTCTGATTCCCCTCCTCTGATTCCCCGCCTCTGATTCCCCGCCTCTGATTCCCCGCTTCTGATTCCCCGCCTCTGATTCCCCTCCTCTGATTCCCTGCCTCTGATTCCCTGCCTCTGAATCCCTGCCTCTGATTTTCCGCCTCTGATTCCCTGCCTCTGATTCCCTGCCTCTGATTCCCTGCCTCTGATCCCGGGCCTCTGATTCCACGCCTCTCTTTCCGTGTCTCTGATTCCCTGCCTCTGATACCCTGCCTCTCATTCCCTTCCTCTATTTCCGTGCATCTTTCTCTGCATCTTGTTTCCCACATCTCATTTCCCCCCTCTGATAACTCGCCTCTGATTCCATGCCTGTGATTCCCTGCCTCAGATTCCCCGCCTCAGATTCCCCGACTCAGATTCCCCGCCTCAGATTCCCCGCCTCAGATTCCCTGCCTCAGATTCCCTGCCTCAGATTCCCTGCCTCAGATTCCCTGCCTCAGATTCCCTTCATCTGATTCCCTTCATTTGATTCCCTGCGTCTGATTCCCGGCCTCTGATTCCCGGCCTCTGATTCCCCGCCTCTGATTCCCCACCTCTGATTCCCTGCCTCAGATTCCCTGGCTCAGATTCCCTGCTTCAGATTCCCTGCCTCAGATTCCCTGCCACTGATTCCCCGCATCTGATTCCCCGCCTCTGATTCCCCGCTTCTGATTCCCGCATCTGATTCCCTGCCTCTGATTCTCCGCCTCTGATTCCGCGCCTATGATTCCCCGCCTCTGATTCCCAGCCTCTGAATCCCCACCTCTGAATCCCCGCCTCTAATTCCCCGCCTCTGATTCCCCGCCTCTGATTCCACGCCACTGATTCCCCGCCTCTGATTCCAGGCCTCTTATTCCCCGCCTCTGATTCCCCACCTCTGATTGCCTGCCACTGATTGCCCGCCTCTGATTCCCCGCCTCTGATTCCCCGCCTCTGATTCCCCACCTCTGTCTGTATGCCTCTCTTTCGCCTCCGCTTTTTCCCCTACACTTTTTCCGTGCCTCTCTTTCCCTCCCTCAATTTCAACAACTCTGTTTGATCTGTTCTGTGTACCTCATTTTCAACACACAATTTCCAACCACTATGTTTCACCCATCACTTTCCCCGCCTCTATTTCTCTGCCTATGTTTACCCACCTCTGTTTACCCACCTGTTTCACCGCCTCTGATTCCCCGCCTCTGATTCCCCGCCTCTGATTCCCCGCCTCTGATTCCACGCCACTGATTCCCCGCCTCTGATTCCAGGCCTCTTATTCCCCGCCTCTGATTCCCCACCTCTGATTGCCTGCCACTGATTGCCCGCCTCTGATTCCCCGCCTCTGATTCCCCGCCTCTGATTCCCCACCTCTGTCTGTATGCCTCTCTTTCGCCTCCGCTTTTTCCCCTACACTTTTTCCGCGCCTCTCTTTCCCTCCCTCAATTTCAACAACTCTGTTTGATCTGTTCTGTGTACCTCATTTTCAACACACAATTTCCAACCACTATGTTTCACCCATCACTTTCCCCGCCTCTATTTCTCCGCCTATGTTTACCCACCTCTGTTTACCCACCTGTTTCACCGCCTCTGATTCCCCGCCTATGATTCCCCACCTCTGTCTCTACGCCTCTCTTTCGCCTCCACTCTTTCCCCTCCACTCTTTCCGTGCCTGTCTTTCCCTCCCTCAATTTCAACAACACTGTTTGATCTGTTTTGTGTACCTGATTTTAAACACACAAGTTCCAACCACTATGTTTTGCCCGCCTCTTTCCCCGCCTCTATTTATCCACCTATGTTTACCTGCCTCTGTTTACCCGCCTGTTTCCCCGCCTCTGATTCCCCACCTTTCATTCCCCGCCTCGCTTTCCCTGCCTCTATTTCCGCGCCTCTTTCACTGCCTCTCTTTCCCCACATCTCTTTTCCTCCCGCTGATTCCCCGCCTCTGATTCCCCGCCTCTGATTCCCTGCCTCTGATTCCCGCCTCTGATTCCCTGCCTCAGATTCCCTGCCTCAGATTCCCTGCCTCAGATTCCCTGCCTCTGATTCCCCGCCTCTGATTCCCCGCCTCTTATTCCCTGCCTCAGTTTCCCTGCGTCCGATCCCCGCCTCTGATTCCTCGCCTCTGATTCCCCGCCTCCGATTCCCCGCCTCTGAATCCCAGCCTCTGAATCCCCGCCTCTTATTCCCCGCCTCTGATTCCCCACCTCTGATTCCCCGCCTCTGATTCCCCTCCTCTGATTCCCTGCCTCTGATTCTCTGCCTCTGATTCCCTGCCTCTGATTCCCCGCCTCTGATTCCCTGCCTCTGATTCCCTGCCTCTCATTCCCTGCCTCTGATTCCGCGCATCTGATTCCACGCCTCTCTTTCCGTGTCTCTGATTCCCGGCCTCTGATTCCCCGCCTCTGATTCCCCGCCTCTGATTCCCCACCTCTGATTCCCTGCCTCAGATTCCCTGGCTCAGAATCCCTGCTTCAGATTCCCTGCCTCAGATTCCCTGCCACTGATTCCCCGCATCTGATTCCCCGCCTCTGATTCCCCGCCTCTGATTCCCGCCTCAGATTCCCTTCCTCTGATTCCCTGCCTCTGATTCCCTGCATCTGATTCCCTGCCTCTGAATCCCCGCCTCCGATTCCGCACCCACGTTTCTCCGTCTCTGTTGCTCTGCCTCTTATTTGCTGGCTCAGTTTCGCCGGCTCTGATTCCGCACCTCTGATTCCACGCCTCTCTTTCCGTGTCTCTGATTCCCCGCCTCTGATTCCCTGCCTCTGATACCCTGCCTCTCTTTCGCTGCCTCTATTTCCGTGCCTCTTTCTCTGCATCTCGTTTCCCACATCTCATTTCCCCCCTCTGATAACCCGCCTCAGATTCCCCGCCTCATATTCCCCGCCTCAGATTCCCTGCCTCAGATTCCCTGCCTCAGATTCCCTTCATCTTATTCCCTTCATCTGATTCCCTGCCTCTGATTCCCCACCTCTGATTCCCCACCTCTGATTCACCGCCTCTGATTCCCCGCCTCTGATTCCCCGCCTCTGATTCCCCGCCTCTGATGACCCGCCTCTGATTCCCTGCCTCAGATTCCCCGGCTCTGATTCCCTGCCTCAGATTTCCTGCCTCAGATTCCCTACCTCTGATTTCCCACTTCTGATTACCCGCCTCTGATTCCCCTCCTCTGATTCCCCGCCTCTGATTCCCCACCTCTGATTCCCCGCCTCAGATACCCCGGCTCTGATTCCCCGCATCTGATTCCCTCCCTCTAATTCCCCGCCTCTGATACCCGGCCTTTGATTCCCTGCCTCTGATTCCCCGCCTCTGATTCGCCGCCTCCCTTTCCGCACAACTTTCCCGGCCTCCGTTTCCAAACATCTCTTTCCCCGCCTCTAATTCCCCGCCTCAGATTTCCCGGCTCTGATTCCCTGCCTCAGATTCCCTGCCTCAGATTCCCCGTCTCGGATTTCCCACCTCTGATTGCCCGCCTCTGATTCCCCGTCTCTGATTACCCGCCTCTGATTCCCCAACTCTGTCTCTATGCCTCTCTTTCACCTCTGCTCTTTCCCCTCCACTCTTTCCGCGCCTTTCTTTCCCTCCCTCAATTTCAACAACTCTGTTTGATCTGTTCTGTGTACCTCATTTTGTACACACAATTTCCAACCACTATGTTTCACCCATCTCTTTCCCCGCCTCTATTTATCTGCCTATGTTTACCCACCTCTGTTTACCCGCCTGTTTCACCGCCTCTCATTCCCCACCTCAGATTCCCCGCCTCAGATTCCCCGCCTCTGATTCCCTGCCTCTGATTCCCTGCCTCTGATTCTCTGCCTCTGATTCCCTGCCACTGATATCCCGCCTCCGATTCCACACCAATGTTTCACCGCCTCTGTTTAACTGCCTCTTATTTCCCGGCTCAGATTCGCCGGCTCTGATTCCGCGCCTCTGATTCCACGCTTCTCGTTCCGTGTCTCTGATAGCCCGCCTCTGATTCCCCGCCTCTGATTCCCCACCTCAGATTCCCCGGCTCTGATTCCCCGCTTCTGATTCCCCGCCTCTGATTCCCCGCCTCAGATTCCCTGCCTATGATTCCCTGCCTCTGATTCCCTGCCTCTGATTCCGTGCCTCTGATTCCACGCTTCTCTTTCCGTGTCTCTGATAGCCCGCCTCTGATTCCCCGCCTCTGATTCCCCGCCTCAGATTTCCCGGCTCTGATTCCCTGCATCAGATTCCCTGCCTCAGATTCCCTGCCTCTGACTCCCTGCATCAGATTCCCTGCCTCTGATTCCCCGCCTCTGATTCCCCGCTTCTGATTCCCCGCCTCTGATTCCCCTCCTCAGATTCCTTGCCTATGATTCCCTGCCTCTGATTCACTGCCTCTGATTCCCTGACTCTGATTCCCTGCCTCTGATTCCCTGCCCCTGATTCCCTGCCTCTGATTCCGCGCTTCTGATTCCACGCCTCTCTTTCCGTGTCTCTGATTCCGCGCCTCTGATTCCCTGCCTCTGATACCCTGCCTCTCTTTGCCTGCCTCTATATCCGTGCCTCTTTCTCTGCATCTCGTTTACCACATCTCATTTCCCCCCACTGATAACCCGCCTCTGATTCCCCGCCTCTGATTCCCCGCCTCTGATTCCCTGCCTCTAATTCCCCGCCTCTGATTCCCCACCTCTGATTCCCCACCTCTGATTCCCCGCCTCTGATTCCCCGCCTCTGATTCCCCACCTCAGATTTCCCGGCTCTGATTCCCTGCCTCAGATTCCCTGCGACAGATTCCCTACCTCAGATTCCCTGCCTCTGATTCCCCGCCTCTTATTCCCCACCTCTTATTCCCCGCCTCAGATTCCCTTGCTCTGATTCCCTGCCTCAGATTCCCTGCCTCAAATTCCCTGCCTCTGATTCCCCGCATCTGATTCCCCGCCTGTGATTCCCCGCCTCTGATTCCTCGCATCTGATTCCCAGCCTCTGATTCCCCACCTCTGATTCCACGCCTCTGATTCCCCGCCTCTGATTCCCCGCCTCAGATTCCCCAGCTCTGATTCCCTGCCTCAGATTCCCTGCCTCAGATTCCCTGCCTCCGATTCCCCGCCTCTGATTCCCCGCCTCTGATTCCCCGCATCTGAATCCCAGCCTCTGAATCCCCGCCTCTGATTCCCCGCCTCTGTTTCCCCGCCTCGGATTCCCCGCCTCTGATTACCCGCCTCCCTTTCCGCGCAACTTTCCCGGCCTCCGTTTCCCCACATCTCTTTCCCCGCCTCAGATTCCACGCCTCTGATTCCCCGCCTCTGATTCCCCACCTTTCATTCCCCGCCTCTCTTTCCCTGCCTCTATTTCCGCGCCTCTTTCTCTGCCTCTCTTTCCCCACATCTCTTTTCTTCCCTCTGATTCCCCGCCTCTGATTCCCCTCCTCTGATTCCCTGCCTCTGATTCCCTGCCTCTGATTCCCCGCCTCTGATTCCCCGCCTCTGATTCCCCTCCTCTGATTCCCTGCCTCTGATTCCCTGCCTCTTATTCCCTGCCTCTGATTCCCCGCCTCTGATTCCCTGCCTCTGATTCCCTGCCTCTGATTCCCTGCCTCTGATTCCGGTCCTCTGATTCCATGCCTCTCTTTCCGTGTCTCTGATTCCCCGCCTCTGATTCCCTGCCTCTGATACCCTGCCTCTCATTCCCTACCTCTATTTCCGTGCATCATTCTCTGCATCTTGTTTCCCACATCTCATTTCCCCCCTCTGATAACCCGCCTCTGATTCCATGCCTGTGATTCCCTGCCTCAGATTCCCCGCTTCAGATTCCCCTGCTCAGATTCCCCGCCTCAGATTTCCCGCCTCAGATTCCCTGCCTCAGATTCCCTGCCTCAGATTCCCTGCCTCAGATTCCCAGCCTCAGATTCCCTTCATCTGATTCCCTTCATTTGATTCCCTGCATCTGATTCCCGGCCTCTGATTCCCCGCCTCTGATTCCCCGCCTCTGATTCCCCACCTCTGATTCCCTGCCTCAGATTCCCTGGCTCAGATTCCCTGCTTCAGATTCCCTGCCTCAGATTCCCTGCCACTGATTCCCCGCATCTGATTACCCGCCTCTGATTCCCCGCTTCTGATTCCCGCCTCTGATTCCCTGCCTCTGATTCCCCGCCTCTGAATCCCCGCCTCTGATTCCTCGCCTCTGATTCCCTGCCTCAGATTCCCCGGCTCTGATTCCATGCCTCAGATTCCCTGCCTCAGATTCCCTGCCTCCGATTCCCCGCCTCTGATTCCCCGCCTATGATTCCCCGCCTCTGATTCCCAGCCTCTGAATCCCCACCTCTGAATCCCCGCCTCTGATTCCCCGCCTCTGATTCCCCGCCTCTGATTCCACGCCTCTGATTCCCCACCTCTGATTCCAGGCCTCTTATTCCCCGCCTCTGATTCCCCACCTCTGATTGCCTGCCACTGATTGCCCGCCTCTGATTCCCCGCCTCTGATTCCCCGCCTCTGATTCCCCACCTCTGTCTGTATGCCTCTCTTTCGCCTCCGCTTTTTCCCCTACACTTTTTCCGCGCCTCTCTTTCCCTCCCTCAATTTCAACAACTCTGTTTGATCTGTTCTGTGTACCTCATTTTCAACACACAATTTCCAACCACTATGTTTCACCCATCACTTTCCCCGCCTATATTTCTCCGCCTATGTTTACCCACCTCTGTTTACCCACCTGTTTCACCGCCTCTGATTCCCCGCCTATGATTCCCCACCTCTGTCTCTACGCCTCTCTTTCGCCTCCACTCTTTCCCCTCCACTCTTTCCGTGCCTGTCTTTCCCTCCCTCAATTTCAACAACACTGTTTGATCTGTTTTGTGTACCTGATTTTAAACACACAAGTTCCAACCACTATGTTTTGCCCGCCTCTTTCCCCGCCTCTGTTTATCCACCTATGTTTACCTGCCTCTGTTTACCCGCCTGTTTCCCCGCCTCTGATTCCCCACCTTTCATTCCCCGCCTCGCTTTCCCTGCCTCTATTTCCGCGCCTCTTTCACTGCCTCTCTTTCCCCACATCTCTTTTCCTCCCGCTGATTCCCCGCCTCTGATTCCCCGCCTCTGATTCCCTGCCTCTGATTCCCCGCCTCTGATTCCCTGCCTCAGATTCCCTGCCTCAGATTCCCTGCCTCAGATTCCCTGCCTCTGATTCCCCGCCTCTGATTCCCCGCCTCTTATTCCCCGCCTCTGATTCCCCGCCTCTGATTCCCCGCCTCTGATGCCCGGCCTCAGATTCCCCGGCTCTGATTCCCTGCATCAGCTTCCCTGCCTCATATTCCCTGCCTCTGATTCCCCGCCTCTGATTCCCTGCCTCTGATTCCCCGCCTCTGATTCCCTGCCTCAGATTCCCTGCCTCAGATTCCCTGCCTCAGATTCCCTGCCTCTGATTCCCCGCCTCTGATTCCCTGCCTCTGATTCCCTGCCTCAGATTCCCTGCCTCTGATTCCCCGCCTCTTATTCCCCACCTCATATTCCCCGCCTCAGATTCCCCGGCTCTGATTCCCTGCCTCAGATTCCCTGCCTCAGATTCCCTGCCTCAAATTCCCTGCCTCTGATTCCCCGCATCTGATTCCCCGCCTCTGATTCCCCGCCTCTGATTCCTCGCATCTGATTCCCCTCCTCTGATTCCCCACCTCTGATTCCACGCCTCTGATTCCCCGCCTCTGATTCCCCGCCTCAGATTCCCCAGCTCTGATTCCCTGCCTCAGATTCCCTGCCTCAGATTCCCTGCCTCAGATTCCCTGCCTCAAATTCCCTGCCTCTGATTCCCCGCATCTGATTCCCCGCCTCTGATTCCCCGCCTCTGATTCCTCGCATCTGATTCCCCGCCTCTGATTCCCCGCCTCTGTTTCCCCGCCTCGGATTCCCCGCCTCTGATTCCCCGCCTCTGATTCCCCGCATCTGATTCCCCGCCTCTGATTCCCAGCCTCTGAATCCCCACCTCTGAATCCCCGCCTCTGATTCCCCGCCTCTGTTTCCCCGCCTCTGATTCCCCGCCTCTGAATCCCTGCCTCAGATTCCCTGCCTCAGATTCCCTGCCTCAGATTCCCTGCCTCAGATTCCCTGCCTCAGATTCCCTGCCTCAGATTCCCTGCCTCAGATCCCTGCCTCCGATTCCCCGCCTCTGATTCCCCGCCTCTTATTCCCCGAATCTGATTCCCAGCCTCTGAATCCCCGCCTCTGAATCCCCGCCTCTGATTCCCCACCTCTGTTTCCCCGCCTCTGATTCCCCGCCTCTGATTCCCTGCCTCTGATTCCATGCCTCTGATTCCCCGCCTCTGATTCCCCACCTCTGATTGCCTGCCACTGATTGCCCGCCTCTGATTCCCCGCCTCTGATTCCCCACCTCTGTCTCGACGCCTCTCTTTCGCCTCCACTCTTTCCCCTCCACACTTTCCGTGCCTGTCTTTCCCACCCTCAATTTCAACAACACTGTTTGATCTGTTTTGTGTACCTCATTTTAAACACACAAGTTCCAACCACTATGTTTTGCCCGCCTCTTTCCCCGCCTCAATTTATCCACCTATGTTTACCTGCCTCTGTTTACCCGCCTGTTTCCCCTCCTCTGATTCCCCACCTTTCATTCCCCGCCTCTCTTTCCCTGCATCTATTTCCGCACCTCTTTCTCTGACTCTCTTTCCCCACATCTCTTTTCCTCCCCCTGATTCCCCGCCTCTGATTCCCCGCCTCTGATTCCCTGCCTCTGATTCCCCGCCTCTGATTCCCCGCCTCAGATTCCCCGCCTCAGATTCCCTGCCTCAGATTCCCTGCCTCTGATTGCCTGCCTCTGATTCCCTGCCTCTGATTCCCTGCCTCTGATTCCCTGCCTCTGATTCCCTGCCTCTCATTCCCTGCCTCTCATTCCCTGCCTCTGATTCCGAGCCTCTGATTCCCTGCCTCAGATTCCCTGCCTCAGATTCCCTGCCTCAGATTCCCTGTTCTGATTCCCCGCCTCTGATTCCCCGCCTCTTATTCCCCGCCTCTGATTCCCCGCTTCTGATTCCCCACCTCTGATTCCCTGCCTCAGATTCCCCGGCTCTGATTCCCCGCCTCAGATTCCCTGCCTCAGATTCCCTGCCTCAGATTGCCTGCCTCAGATTCCCCGTCTCGGATTTCCCACCTCTGATTGCCCGCCTCTGATTCCCCGTCTCTGATTACCCGCCTCTGATTCCCCAACTCTGTCTCTATGCCTCTCTTTCACCTCTGCTCTTTCCCCTCCACTCTTTCCGCGCCTTTCTTTCCCTCCCTCAATTTCAACAACTCTGTTTGATCTGTTCTGTGTACCTCATTTTCAACACACAATTTCCAACCACTATGTTTCACCCATCTCTTTCCCCGCCTCTATTTATCTGCCTATGTTTACCCACCTCTGTTTACCCGCCTGTTTCACCGCCTCTCATTCCCCACCTCAGATTCCCCGCCTCAGATTCCCCGCCTCTGATTCCCTGCCTCTGATTCCCTGCCTCTGATTCTCTGCCTCTGATTCCCTGCCACTGATATCCCGCCTCCGATTCCACACCAATGTTTCACCGCCTCTGTTTAACTGCCTCTTATTTCCCGGCTCAGATTCGCCGGCTCTGATTCCGCGCCTCTGATTCCACGCTTCTCGTTCCGTGTCTCTGATAGCCCGCCTCTGATTCCCCGCCTCTGATTCCCCACCTCAGATTCCCCGGCTCTGATTCCCTGCATCAGATTCCCTGCCTCAGATTCCCTGCCTCTGATTCCCTGCATCAGATTCCCTGCCTCTGATTCCCCGCCTCTGATTCCCCGCTTCTGATTCCCCGCCTCTGATTCCCCGCCTCAGATTCCCTGCCTATGATTCCCTGCCTCTGATTCCCTGCCTCTGATTCCGCGCCTCTGATTCCACGCTTCTCTTTCCGTGTCTCTGATAGCCCGCCTCTGATTCCCCGCCTCTGATTCCCCGCCTCAGATTTCCCGGCTCTGATTCCCTGCATCAGATTCCCTGCCTCAGATTCCCTGCCTCTGACTCCCTGCATCAGATTCCCTGCCTCTGATTCCCCGCCTCTGATTCCCCGCTTCTGATTCCCCGCCTCTGATTCCCCTCCTCAGATTCCTTGCCTATGATTCCCTGCCTCTGATTCCCTGCCTCTGATTCCCTGACTCTGATTCCCTGCCTCTGATTCCCTGCCCCTGATTCCCTGCCTCTGATTCCGCGCTTCTGATTCCACGCTTCTCTTTCCGTGTCTCTGATTCCGCGCCTCTGATTCCCTGCCTCTGATACCCTGCCTCTCTTTGCCTGCCTCTATATCCGTGCCTCTTTCTCTGCATCTCGTTTACCACATCTCATTTCCCCCCACTGATAACCCGCCTCTGATTCCCCGCCTCTGATTCCCCGCCTCTGATTCCCTGCCTCTAATTCCCCGCCTCTGATTCCCCACCTCTGATTCCCCACCTCTGATTCCCCGCCTCTGATTCCCCGCCTCTGATTCCCCACCTCAGATTTCCCGGCTCTGATTCCCTGCCTCAGATTCCCTGCGACAGATTCCCTGCCTCAGATTCCCTGCCTCTGATTCCCCGCCTCTTATTCCCCACCTCTTATTCCCCGCCTCAGATTCCCTTGCTCTGATTCCCCGCCTCAGATTCCCCGCCTCAGATTCCCCGCCTCAGATTCCCCGCCTCAGATTCCCTGCCTCAGATTCCCTGCCTCTGATTGCCTGCCTCTGATTCCCTGCCTCTGATTCCCTGCCTCTGATTCCCTGCCTCTGATTCCCTGCCTCTGATTCCCTGCCTCTCATTCCCTGCCTCTGATTCCGAGCCTCTGATTCCCTGCCTCAGATTCCCTGCCTCAGATTCCCTGCCTCAGATTCCCTGTTCTGATTCCCCGCCTCTGATTCCCCGCCTCTTATTCCCCGCCTCTGATTCCCCGCTTCTGATTCCCCACCTCTGATTCCCTGCCTCAGATTCCCCGGCTCTGATTCCCTGCATCAGATTCCCTGCCTCAGATTCCCTGCCTCTGATTCCCCGCCTCTGATTGCCTGCCTCTGATTCCCCGCCTCTGATTCCCTGCCTCAGATTCCCTGCCTCAGATTCCCTGCCTCAGATTCCCTGCCTCTGATTCCCCGCCTTTGATTCCCCAGCTCTTATTCCCCGCCTCTGCTTCCCCACCTCTGATTCCGCGCCTCTGATTCCCTGCCTCTCTTTCCCCGCCTCTGATTCCCCGCCTCTGATTCCCCGCCTCAGATTCCCCGGCTCTGATTCCCTGCCTGAGATTCCCTGCCTCAGCTACCCCGCCTCAGATTCCCCACCTCAGATTCCCCGCCTCAGATTCCCCGCCTCAGATTCCCCGCCTCAGATTCCCCGCCTCAGATTCCCCTCCTCAGATTCCCCGCCTCAGATTCCCAGCCTCAGATTCCCCGCCTCAGATTCCCCGCCTCAGATTCCCCGCCTCAGATTCCCCGCCTCAGATTCCCCGCCTCAGATTCCCTGCCTCAGATTCCCTGCCTCTGATTGCCTGCCTCTGATTCCCTGCCTCTGATTCCCTGCCTCTGATTCCCTGCCTCTGATTCCCTGCCTCTCATTCCCTGCCTCTCATTCCCTGCCTCTGATTCCGAGCCTCTGATTCCACGCCTCTCTTTCCGTATCTCTGATTCCCCGCCTCTAATTCCCCGCCTCAGATTCCCCGGCTCTGATTCCCTGCCTCAGATTCCCTGCCTCAGATTCCCCGTCTCGGATTTCCCACCTCTGATTGCACGCCTCTGATTCCCCGTCTCTGATTACCCGCCTCTGATTCCCCAACTCTGTCTCTATGCCTCTCTTTCACCTCTGCTCTTTCCCCTCCACTCTTTCCGCGCCTTTCTTTCCCTCCCTCAATTTCAACAACTCTGTTTGATCTGTTCTGTGTACCCCATTTTCAACACACAATTTCCAACCACTATGTTTCACCCATCTCTTTCCCCGCCTCTATTTATCTGCCTATGTTTACCCACCTCTGTTTACCCGCCTGTTTCACCGCCTCTCATTCCCCACCTCACATTCCCCGCCTCAGATTCCCCGCCTCTGATTCCCTGCCTCTGATTCCCTGCCTCTGATTCTCTGCCTCTGATTCCCTGCCACTGATATCCCGCCTCCGATTCCACACCAATGTTTCACCGCCTCTGTTTAACTGCCTCTTATTTCCCGGCTCAGATTCGCCAGCTCTGATTCCGCGCCTCTGATTCCACGCTTCTCGTTCCGTGTCTCTGATAGCCCGCCTCTGATTCCCCGCCTCTGATTCCCCACCTCAGATTCCCCGGCTCTGATTCCCTGCATCAGATTCCCTGCCTCAGATTCCCTGCCTCTGATTCCCTGCATCAGATTCCCTGCCTCTGATTCCCCGCCTCTGATTCCCCGCTTCTGATTCCCCGCCTCTGATTCCCCGCCTCAGATTCCCTGCCTATGATTCCCTGCCTCTGATTCCCTGCCTCTGATTCCGCGCCTCTGATTCCACGCTTCTCTTTCCGTGTCTCTGATAGCCCGCCTCTGATTCCCCGCCTCTGATTCCCCGCCTCAGATTTCCCGGCTCTGATTCCCTGCATCAGATTCCCTGCCTCAGATTCCCTGCCTCTGACTCCCTGCATCAGATTCCCTGCCTCTGATTCCCCGCCTCTGATTCCCCGCTTCTGATTCCCCGCCTCTGATTCCCCTCCTCAGATTCCTTGCCTATGATTCCCTGCCTCTGATTCCCTGCCTCTGATTCCCTGACTCTGATTCCCTGCCTCTGATTCCCTGCCCCTGATTCCCTGCCTCTGATTCCGCGCTTCTGATTCCACGCCTCTCTTTCCGTGTCTCTGATTCCGCGCCTCTGATTCCCTGCCTCTGATACCCTGCCTCTCCTTGCCTGCCTCTATATCCGTGCCTCTTTCTCTGCATCTCGTTTACCACATCTCATTTCCCCCCACTGATAACCCGCCTCTGATTCCCCGCCTCTGATTCCCCGCCTCAGATTCCCTGCCTCTAATTCCCCACCTCTGATTCCCCACCTCAGATTCCCCACCTCTGATTCCCCGCCTCTGATTCCCCGCCTCTGATTCCCCACCTCAGATTTCCCGGCTCTGATTCCCTGCCTCAGATTCCCTGCGACAGATTCCCTGCCTCAGATTCCCTGCCTCTGATTCCCCGCCTCTTATTCCCCACCTCTTATTCCCCGCCTCAGATTCCCTTGCTCTGATTCCCTGCCTCAGATTCCCTGCCTCAAATTCCCTGCCTCTGATTCCCCGCATCTGATTCCCCGCCTGTGATTCCCCGCCTCTGATTCCTCGCATCTGATTCCCAGCCTCTGATTCCCCACCTCTGATTCCACGCCTCTGATTCCCCGCCTCTGATTCCCTGCCTCAGATTCCCCAGCCCTGATTCCCTGCCTCAGATTCCCTGCCTCAGATTCCCTGCCTCCGATTCCCCACCTCTGATTCCCCGCCTCTGATTCCCCGCATCTGAATTCCAGCCTCTGAATCCCCGCCTCTGATTCCCCGCCTCTGTTTCCCCGCCTCGGATTCCCCGCCTCTGATTACCCGCCTCCCTTTCCGCGCAACTTTCCCGGCCTCCGTTTCCCCACATCTCTTTCCCTGCCTCAGATTCCACGCCTCTGATTCCCCGCCTCTGATTCCCCACCTTTCATTCCCCGCCTCTCTTTCCCTGCCTCTATTTCCGCGCCTCTTTCTCTGCCTCTCTTTCCCCACATCTCTTTTCTTCCCTCTGATTCCCCGCCTCTGATTCCCCTCCTCTGATTCCCTGCCTCTGATTCCCTGCCTCTGATTCCCCGCCTCTGATTCCCCGCCTCTGATTCCCCTCCTCTGATTCCCTGCCTCTGATTCCCTGCCTCTTATTCCCTGCCTCTGATTCCCCGCCTCTGATTCCCTGCCTCTGATTCCCTGCCTCTGATTCCCTGCCTCTGATTCCGGTCCTCTGATTCCAAGCCTCTCTTTCCGTGTCTCTGATTCCCCGCCTCTGATTCCCTGCCTCTGATACCCTGCCTCTCATTCCCTACCTCTATTTCCGTGCATCATTCTCTGCATCTTGTTTCCCACATCTCATTTCCCCCCTCTGATAACCCGCCTCTGATTCCATGCCTGTGATTCCCTGCCTCAGATTCCCCGCTTCAGATTCCCCTACTCAGATTCCCCGCCTCAGAATTCCCGCCTCAGATTCCCTGCCTCAGATTCCCTGCCTCAGATTCCCTGCCTCAGATTCCCAGCCTCAGATTCCCTTCATCTGATTCCCTTCATTTGATTCCCTGCATCTGATTCCCGGCCTCTGTTTCCCCACCTCTGATTCCCCGCCTCTGATTCCCCACCTCTGATTCCCTGCCTCAGATTCCCTGGCTCAGATTCCCTGCTTCAGATTCCCTGCCTCAGAATCCCTGCCACTGATTCCCCGCATCTGATTCCCCGCCTCTGATTCCCCGCTTCTGATTCCCGCCTCTGATTCCCTGCCTCTGATTCCCCGCCTCTGATTCCTCGCCTCTGATTCCCTGCCTCAGATTCCCCGGCTCTGATTCCATGCCTCAGATTCCCTGCCTCAGATTCCCTGCCTCCGATTCCCCGCCTCTGATTCCCCGCCTATGATTCCCCGCCTCTGATTCCCAGCCTCTGAATCCCCACCTCTGAATCCCCGCCTCTGATTCCACGCCTCTGATTCCCCGCCTCTGATTCCAGGCCTCTTATTCCCCGCCTCTGATTCCCCACCTCTGATTGCCTGCCACTGATTGCCCGCCTCTGATTCCCTGCCTCTGATTCCCCGCCTCTGATTCCCCACCTCTGTCTGTATGCCTCTCTTTCGCCTCCGCTTTTTCCCCTACACTTTTTCCGCGCCTCTCTTTCCCTCCCTCAATTTCAACAACTCTGTTTGATCTGTTCTGTGTACCTCATTTTCAACACACAATTTCCAACCACTATGTTTCACCCATCACTTTCCCCGCCTATATTTCTCCGCCTATGTTTACCCACCTCTGTTTAACCACCTGTTTCACCACCTCTGAATCCCCGCCTATGATTCCCCACCTCTGTCTCTACGCCTCTCTTTCGCCTCCAATCTTTCCCCTCCACTCTTTCCGTGCCTGTCTTTCCCTCCCTCAATTTCAACAACACTGTTTGATCTGTTTTGTG
This sequence comes from Narcine bancroftii, assembly GCF_036971445.1. NCBI lineage: Eukaryota > Metazoa > Chordata > Chondrichthyes > Torpediniformes > Narcinidae > Narcine > Narcine bancroftii. The sequence goes on along the minus strand of NW_027211879.1, from coordinate 446,097 downwards.
TACCTGATTTTAAACACACAAGTTCCAACCACTATGTTTTGCCCGCCTCTTTCCCCGCCTCTATTTATCCACCTATGTTTACCTGCCTCTGTTTACCCGCCTGTTTCCCCGCCTCTGATTCCCCACCTTTCATTCCCCGCCTCGCTTTCCCTGCCTCTATTTCCGCGCCTCTTTCACTGCCTCTCTTTCCCCACATCTCTTTTCCTCCCGCTGATTCCCCGCCTCTGATTCCCCGCCTCTGATTCCCTGCCTCTGATTCCCCACCTCTGATTCCCTGCCTCAGATTCCCTGCCTCAGATTCCCTGCCTCAGATTCCCTGCCTCTGATTCCCCGCCTCTGATTCCCCGCCTCTTATTCCCCGCGTCTGATTCCCCGCCTCTGATTCCCCGCCTCTGATGCCCGGCCTCAGATTCCCCGGCTCTGATTCCCTGCATCAGCTTCCCTGCCTCATATTCCCTGCCTCTGATTCCCCGCCTCTGATTCCCTGCCTCTGATTCCCCGCCTCTGATTCCCTGCCTCAGATTCCCTGCCTCAGATTCCCTGCCTCAGATTCCCTGCCTCTGATTCCCCGCCTCTGATTCCCTGCCTCTGATTCCCTGCCTCAGATTCCCTGCCTCTGATTCCCCGCCTCTTATTCCCCACCTCATATTCCCCGCCTCAGATTCCCCGGCTCTGATTCCCTGCCTCAGATTCCCTGCCTCAGATTCCCTGCCTCAAATTCCCTGCCTCTGATTCCCCGCATCTGATTCCCCGCCTCTGATTCCCCGCCTCTGATTCCTCGCATCTGATTCCCCGCCTCTGATTCCCCACCTCTGATTCCACGCCTCTGATTCCCCGCCTCTGATTCCCCGCCTCAGATTCCCCAGCTCTGATTCCCTGCCTCAGATTCCCTGCCTCAGATTCCCTGCCTCAGATTCCCTGCCTCAAATTCCCTGCCTCTCATTCCCCGCATCTGATTCCCCGCCTCTGATTCCCCGCCTCTGAGTCCTCGCATCTGATTCCCCGCCTCTGATTCCCCGCCTCTGTTTCCCCGCCTCGGATTCCCCGCCTCTGATTCCCCGCCTCTGATTCCCCGCATCTGATTCCCTGCCTCTGATTCCCAGCCTCTGAATCCCCACCTTTGAATCCCCGCCTCTGATTCCCCGCCTCTGTTTCCCCGCCTCTGATTCCCCGCCTCCGAATCCCTGCCTCAGATTCCCTGCCTCAGATTCCCTGCCTCAGATTCCCTGCCTCAGATTCCCTGCCTCAGATTCCCTGCCTCAGATCCCTGCCTCCGATTCCCCGCCTCTGATTCCCCGCCTCTTATTCCCCGCCTCTGATTCCCAGCCTCTGAATCCCCGCCTCTGAATCCCCGCCTCTGATTCCCCACCTCTGTTTCCCCGCCTCTGATTCCCCGCCTCTGATTCCCTGCCTCTGATTCCATGCCTCTGATTCCCCGCCTCTGATTCCCCACCTCTGATTGCCTGCCACTGATTGCCCGCCTCTGATTCCCCGCCTCTGATTCCCCACCTCTGTCTCGACGCCTCTCTTTCGCCTCCACTCTTTCCCCTCCACACTTTCCGTGCCTGTCTTTCCCACCCACAATTTCAACAACACTGTTTGATCTGTTTTGTGTACCTCATTTTAAACACACAAGTTCCAACCACTATGTTTTGCCCGCCTCTTTCCCCGCCTCAATTTATCCACCTATGTTTACCTGCCTCTGTTTACCCGCCTGTTTCCCCTCCTCTGATTCCCCACCTTTCATTCCCCGCCTCTCTTTCCCTGCCTCTATTTCCGCACCTCTTTCTCTGACTCTCTTTCCCCACATCTCTTTTCCTCCCCCTGATTCCCCGCCTCTGATTCCCCGCCTCTGATTCCCTGCCTCTGATTCCCCGCCTCTGATTCCCTGCCTCAGATTCCCTGCCTCAGATTCCCTGCCTCAGATTCCCTGTTCTGATTCCCCGCCTCTGATTCCCCGCCTCTTATTCCCCGCCTCTGATTCCCCGCTTCTGATTCCCCACCTCTGATTCCCTGCCTCAGATTCCCCGGCTCTGATTCCCTGCATCAGATTCCCTGCCTCAGATTCCCTGCCTCTGATTCCCCGCCTCTGATTGCCTGCCTCTGATTCCCCGCCTCTGATTCCCTGCCTCAGATTCCCTGCCTCAGATTCCCTGCCTCAGATTCCCTGCCTCTGATTCCCCGCCTTTGATTCCCCAGCTCTTATTCCCCGCCTCTGATTCCCCACCTCTGATTCCGCGCCTCAGATTCCCTGCCTCTCTTTCCCCGCCTCAGATTCCCCGCCTCAGATTCCCCGCCTCAGATTCCCCGCCTCAGATTCCCCGCCTCAGATTCCCCGCCTCAGATTCCCCTCCTCAGATTCCCCGCCTCAGATTCCCCGCCTCAGATTCCCCGCCTCAGATTCCCCGCCTCAGATTCCCCGCCTCAGATTCCCCTCCTCAGATTCCCCGCCTCAGATTCCCCGCCTCAGATTCCCCGCCTCAGATTCCCCGCCTCAGATTCCCCGCCTCAGATTCCCCGCCTCAGATTCCCCGCCTCAGATTCCCCGCCTCAGATTCCCCGCCTCAGATTCCCTGCCTCAGATTCCCTGCCTCTGATTGCCTGCCTCTGATTCCCTGCATCTGATTCCCTGCCTCTGATTCCCTGCCTCTGATTCCCTGCCTCTGATTCCCTGCCTCTCATTCCCTGCCTCTGATTCCGAGCCTCTGATTCCACGCCTCTCTTTCCGTATCTCTGATTCCCCGCCTCTGATTCCCTGCCTCTGATACCCTGCCTCTATTTGCCTGCCTCTATTTCGGTGCCACTTTCTCTGCATCTAGTTTCCCACATCTCATTTGCCCCCTCTGATTACCCGCCTCTGATTCCATGCCTCTGATTCCCCGCCTCTGATTCCCCGCCTCTGATTCCCTGCCTCTGATTCCCCACCTCTGATTCCCTGCCTCAGATTCCCTGCCTCATATTCCCTGCGTCCGATTCCCCGCCTCTGATTCCTCGCCTCTGATTCCCCGCCTCTGATTCCCCGCCTCTGAATCCCAGCCTCTGAATCCCCGCCTCTGATTCCCCGCCTCTGTTTCCCCGCCTCGGATTCCCCGCCTCTGATTCCCCTCCTCTGATTCCCTGCCTCTGATTACCCGCCTCCCTTTCCGCGCAACTTTCCCGGCCTCCGTTTCCCCACTTCTCTTTCCCCGCCTCAGATTCCCTGCCTCAGATTCCCTGCCCCCGATTCCCCGCCTCTGATTCCCCGCCTATGATTCCCCGCCTCTGATTCCCAGCCTCTGAATCCCCACCTCTGAATCCCCGCCTCTGATTCCCCGCCTCTGTTTCCCCGCCTCTGAATCCCTGCCTCAGATTCCCTGCCTCAGATTCCCTGCCTCAGATTCCCTGCCTCAGATTCCCTGCCTCAGATTCCCTGCCTCAGATCCCTGCCTCCGATTCCCCGCCTCTGATTCCCCGCCTCTTATTCCACGCCTCTGATTCCCAGCCTCTGAATCCCCGCCTATGATTCCCCGCCTCTGATTCCCAGCCTCTGAATCCCCACCTCTTAATCCCCGCCTCTGATTCCCCGCCTCTGTTTCCCCGCCTCTGATTCCCCGCCTCTGAATCCCTGCCTCAGATTCCCTGCCTCAGATTCCCTGCCTCAGATTCCCTGCCTCAGATTCCCTGCCTCAGATTCCCTGCATCAGATCCCTGCCTCCGATTCCCCGCCTCTGATTCCCCGCCTCTTATACCCCGCCTCTGATTTCCAGCCTCTGAATCCCCGCCTCTGAATCCCCGCCTCTGATTCCCCGCCTCTGTTTCCCCGCCTCTGATTCCCCGCCTCTGATTCCCTGCCTCTGATTCCATGCCTCTGATTCCCCGCCTCTGATTCCCCACCTCTGATTGCCTGCCACTGATTGCCCGCCTCTGATTCCCCGCCTCTGATTCCCCACCTCTGTCTCGACGCCTCTCTTTCGCCTCCACTCTTTCCCCTCCACACTTTCCGTGCCTGTCTTTCCCACCCTCAATTTCAACAACACTGTTTGATCTGTTTTGTGTACCTCATTTTAAACACACAAGTTCAAACCACTATGTTTTGCCCGCCTCTTTCCCCGCCTCAATTTATCCACCTATGTTTACCTGCCTCTGTTTACCCGCCTGTTTCCCCTCCTCTGATTCCCCACCTTTCATTCCCCGCCTCTATTTCCCTGCCTCTATTTCCGCGCCTCTTTCTCTGACTCTCTTTCCCCACATCTCTTTTCCTCCCCCTGATTCCCCGCCTCTGATTCCCCGCCTCTGATTCCCTGCCTCTGATTCCCCGCCTCTGATTCCCTGCCTCAGATTCCCTGCCTCAGATTCCCTTCATCTGATTCCCTTCATTTGATTCCCTGCATCTCATTCCCCGCCTCTGATTCCCCACCTGTGATTCCCTGCCTCTGATTCCCCACCTCTGATTCCCTGCCTCAGATTCCCTGGCTCAGATTCCCTGCTTCAGATTCCCTGCCTCAGATTTCCTGCCTCCGATTCCCCGCATCTGATTCACAGCCTCTGATTCCCCGCCTCTGATTCCCGCCTCTGATTCCCTGACTCTGATTCCCGCCTCTGAATCCTCGCCTCTGACTCCTCGCCTCTGATTCCCTGCCTCAGATTCCCCGCCTCTGATTCCCTGCCTCAGATTCCCTGCCTCAGATTCCCTGCCTCCGATTCCCCGCCTCTGATTCCCCGCCTATGATTCTCCGCCTCTGATTCCCAGCCTCTGAATCCCCACCTCTGAATCCCCGCCTCTGATTCCCCGCCTCTGTTTCCCCGTCTCTGAATCCCTGCCTCAGATTCCCTGCCTCAGATTCCCTGCCTCAGATTCCCTGCCTCAGATTCCCTGCCTCAGATTCCCTGCCTCAGATTCCCTGCCTCAGATCCCTGCCTCCGATTCCCCGCCTCTGATTCCCCGCCTCTTATTCCACGCCTCTGATTCCCAGCCTCTGAATCCCCGCCTATGATTCCCCGCCTCTGATTCCCAGCCTCTGAATCCCCACCTCTGAATCCCCGCCTCTGCCCCGCCTCTGTTTCCCCGCCTCTGATTCCCCGCCTCTGAATCACTGCCTCAGATTCCCTGCCTCAGATTCCCTGCCTCAGATTCCCTGCCTCAGATTCCCTGCCTCAGATTCCCTGCCTCAGATCCCTGCCTCCGATTCCCCGCCTCTGATTCCCCGCCTCTTATACCCCGCCTCTGATTCCCAGCCTCTGAATCCCCGCCTCTGAATCCCCGCCTCTGATTCCCCGCCTCTGTTTCCCCGCCTCTGATTCCCCGCCTCTGATTCCCTGCCTCTGATTCCATGCCTCTGATTCCCCGCCTCTGATTCCCCACCTCTGATTGCCTGCCACTGATTGCCCGCCTCTGATTCCCCGCCTCTGATTCCCCACCTCTGTCTCGACGCCTCTCTTTCGCCTCCACTCTTTCCCCTCCACACTTTCCGTGCCTGTCCTTCCCACCCTCAATTTCAACAACACTGTTTGATCTGTTTTGTGTACCTCATTTTAAACACACAAGTTTCAACCACTATGTTTTGCCCGCCTCTTTCCCCGCCTCAATTTATCCACCTATGTTTACCTGCCTCTGTTTACCCGCCTGTTTCCCCTCCTCTAATTCCCCATCTTTCATTCCCCGCCTCTCTTTCCCTGCCTCTATTTCCGCACCTCTTTCTCTGACTCTCTTTCCCCACATCTCTTTTCCTCCCCCTGATTCCCAGCCTCTTATTCCCCACCTCTGATTCCCTGCCTCAGATTCCCCGGCTCTGATTCCCTGCATCAGATTCCCTGCCTCAGATTCCCTGCCTCTGATTCCCCGCCTCTGATTGCCTGCCTCTGATTCCCCGCATCTGATTCCCTGCCTCAGATTCCCTGCCTCAGATTCCCTGCCTCAGATTCCCTGCCTCTGATTCCCCGCCTTTGATTCCCCAGCTCTTATTCCCCGCCTCTGATTCCCCACCTCTGATTCCGCGCCTCTGATTCCCTGCCTCTCTTTCCCCGCCTCTGATTCCCCGCCTCTGATTCCCCGCCTCAGATTCCCTGCCTCAGATCCCTGCCTCCGATTCCCCACCTCTGATTCCCCGCCTCTTATTCCCCGCCTCTGATTCCCAGCCTCTGAATCCCCGCCTATGATTCCCCGCCTCTGATTCCCAGCCTCTGAATCCCCACCTCTGAATCTCCTCCTCTGATTCCCCGCCTCTGTTTCCCCGCCTCTGATTCCCCGCCTCTGAATCCCTGCCTCAGATTCCCTGCCTCAGATTCCCTGCCTCAGATTCCATGCCTCAGATACCCTGCCTCAGATCCCTGCCTCCGATTCCCCGCCTCTGATTCCCCGCCTCTTATTCCCCACCTCTGATTCCGAGCCTCTGAATCCCCGCCTCTGAATCCCCGCCTCTGATTCCCCGCCTCTGTTTCCCCGCCTCTGATTCCCCGCCTCTGATTCCCTGCCTCTGATTCCATGCCTCTGATTCCCCGCCTCTGTTTCCCCGCCTCTGATTCCCCGCCTCTGATTCCCTGCCTCTGATTCCATGCCTCTGATTCCCCGCCTCTGATTCCCCACCTCTGATTGCCTGCCACTGATTGCCCGCCTCTGATTCCCCGCCTCTGATTCCACACCTCTGTCTCGACGCCTCTCTTTCGCCTCCACTCTTTCCCCTCCACACTTTCCGTGCCTGTCTTTCCCTCCCTCAATTTCAACAACACTGTTTGATCTGTTTTGTGTACCTCATTTTAAACACACAAGTTCCAACCACTATGTTTTGCCCGCCTCTTTCCCCGCCTCAATTTATCCACCTATGTTTACCTGCCTCTGTTTACCCGCCTGTTTCCCCTCCTCTGATTCCCCACCTTTCATTCCCCGCCTCTATTTCCCTGCCTCTATTTCCGCGCCTCTTTCTCTGACTCTCTTTCCCCACATCTCTTTTCCTCCCCCTGATTCCCCGCCTCTGATTCCCCGCCTCTGATTCCCTGCCTCTGATTCCCCGCCTCTGATTCCCTGCCTCAGATTCCCTGCCTCAGATTCCCTTCATCTGATTCCCTTCATTTGATTCCCTGCATCTCATTCCCCGCCTCTGATTCCCCACCTGTGATTCCCTGCCTCTGATTCCCCACCTCTGATTCCCTGCCTCAGATTCCCTGGCTCAGATTCCCTGCTTCAGATTCCCTGCCTCAGATTTCGTGCCTCTGATTCCCCGCATCTGATTCACCGCCTCTGATTCCCCGCCTCTGATTCCCGCCTCTGATTCCCTGCCTCTAATTCCCGCCTCTGAATCCCCGCCTCTGATTCCTCGCCTCTGATTCCCTGCCTCAGATTCCCCGCCTCTGATTCCCTGCCTCAGATTCCCTGCCTCAGATTCCCTGCCTCCGATTCCCCGCCTCTGATTCCCCGCCTATGATTCCCCGCCTCTGATTCCCAGCCTCTGAATCCCCACCTCTGAATCCCCGCCTCTGATTCCCCGCCTCTGTTTCCCTGCCTCTGAATCCCTGCCTCAGATTCCCTGCCTCAGATTCCCTGCCTCAGATTCCCTGCCTCAGATTCCCTGCCTCAGATTCCCTGCCTCAGATCCCTGCCTCCGATTCCCCGCCTATGATTCCCCGCCTCTTATTCCACGCCTCTGATTCCCAGCCTCTGAATCCCCGCCTATGATTCCCCGCCTCTGATTCCCAGCCTCTGAATCCCCACCTCTGAATCCCCGCCTCTGCCCCGCCTCTGTTTCCCCGCCTCTGATTCCCCGCCTCTGAATCCCTGCCTCAGATTCCCTGCCTCAGATTCCCTGCCTCAGATTCCCTGCCTCAGATTCCCTGCCTCAGATTCCCTGCCTCAGATCCCTGCCTCCGATTCCCCGCCTCTGATTCCCCGCCTCTTATACCCCGCCTCTGATTCCCAGCCTCTAAATCCCCGCCTCTGAATCCCCGCCTCTGATTCCCCGCCTCTGTTTCCCCGCCTCTGATTCCCCGCCTCTGATTCCCTGCCTCTGATTCCATGCCTCTGATTCCCCGCCTCTGATTCCCCACCTCTGATTGCCTGCCACTGATTGCCCGCCTCTGATTCCCCGCCTCTGATTCCCCACCTCTGTCTCGACGCCTCTCTTTCGCCTCCACTCTTTCCCCTCCACACTTTCCGTGCCTCTCTTTCCCACCCTCAATTTCAACAACACTGTTTGATCTGTTTTGTGTACCTCATTTTAAACACACAAGTTCCAACCACTATGTTTTGCCCGCCTCTTTCCCCGCCTCAATTTATCCACCTATGTTTACCTGCCTCTGTTTACCCGCCTGTTTCCCCTCCTCTGATTCCCCATCTTTCATTCCCCGCCTCTCTTTCCCTGCCTCTATTTCCGCACCTCTTTCTCTGACTCTCTTTCCCCACATCTCTTTTCCTCCCCCTGATTCCCAGCCTCTGATTCCCCACCTCTGATTCCCTGCCTCAGATTCCCCGGCTCTGATTCCCTGCATTAGATTCCCTGCCTCAGATTGCCTGCCTCTGATTCCCCGCATCTGATTCCCTGCCTCAGATTCCCTGCCTCAGATTCCCTGCCTCAGATTCCCTGCCTCAGATTGCCTGCCTCTGATTCCCCGCATCTGATTCCCTGCCTCAGATTCCCCACCTCTGATTCCCTGCCTCTGATTCCCCGCCTCTGATTGCCTGCCTCTGATTCCCCGCATCTGATTCCCTGCCTCAGATTCCCTGCCTCAGATTCCCTGCCTCAGATTCCCTGCCTCTGATTCCCCGCCTTTAATTCCCCAGCTCTTATTCCCCGCCTCTGATTCCCCACCTCTGATTCCGCGCCTCTGATTCCCTGCCTCTCTTTCCCCGCCTCTGATTCCCCGCCTCTGATTCCCCGCCTCAGATTCCCTGCCTCAGATCCCTGCCTCCGATTCCCCACCTCTGATTCCCCGCCTCTTATTCCCCGCCTCTGATTCCCAGCCTCTGAATCCCCGCCTATGATTCCCCGCCTCTGATTCCCAGCCTCTGAATCCCCACCTCTGAATCTCCGCCTCTGATTCCCCGCCTCTGTTTCCCCGCCTCAGATTCCCTGCCTCAGATCCCTGCCTCCGATTCCCCGCCTCTGATTCCCCGCCTCTTATTCCCCACATCTGATTCCCAGCCTCTGAATCCCCGCCTCTGAATCCCCGCCTCTGAATCCCCGCCTCTGTTTCCCCGCCTCTGATTCCCCGCCTCTGATTCCCTGCCTCTGATTCCATGCCTCTGATTCCCCGCCTCTGTTTCCCCGCCTCTGATTCCCCGCCTCTGATTCCCTGCCTCTGATTCCATGCCTCTGATTCCCCGCCTCTGATTCCCCACCTCAGATTCCCCGCCTCAGATTCCCCGCCTCAGATTCCCCGCCTCAGATTCCCCGCCTCAGATTCCCCGCCTCAGATTCCCCGCCTCAGATTCCCCGCCTCAGATTCCCCGCCTCAGATTCCCTGCCTCAGATTCCCTGCCTCTGATTGCCTGCCTCTGATTCCCTGCCTCTGATTCCCTGCCTCTGATTCCCTGCCTCTGATTCCCTGCCTCTCATTCCATGCCTCTCATTCCCTGCCTCTGATTCCGAGCCTCTGATTCCACGCCTCTCTTTCCGTATCTCTGATTCCCCGCCTCTGATTCCCTGCCTCTGATACCCTGCCTCTCTTTGCCTGCCTCTATTTCGGTGCCACTTTCTCTGCATCTAGTTTCCCACATCTCATTTGCCCCCGCTGATTACCCGCCTCTGATTCCATGCCTCAGATTCCCTGCCTCAGATTCCCTGCGTCCGATTCCCCGCCTCTGATTCCTCGCCTCTGATTCCCCGCCTCCGATTCCCCGCCTCTGAATCCCAGCCTCTGAATCCCCGCCTCTGATTCCACGCCTCTGTTTCCCCGCCTCGGATTCCCCGCCTCTGATTCCCCGCCTCTGATTCCCTGCCTCAGATTCCCTGCCTCAGATTCCCTGCGTCCGATTCCCCGCCTCTGATTCCTCGCCTCTGATTCCCCGCCTCCGATTCCCCGCCTCTGAATCCCAGCCTCTGAATCCCCGCCTCTGATTCCACGCCTCTGTTTCCCCGCCTCGGATTCCCCGCCTCTGATTCCCCGCCTATGATTCCCTGCCTCTGATTACCCGCCTCCCTTTCCACGCAACTTTCCCGGCCTCCGTTTCCCCACTTCTCTTTCCCCGCCTCAGATTCCCTGCCTCAGATTCCCTGCCTCCGATTCCCCGCCTCTGATTCCCCGCCTATGATTTTCCGCCTCTGATTCCCAGCCTCTGAATCCCCACCTCTGAATCCCCGCCTCTGATTCCCCGCCTCTGTTTCCCCGCCTCTGATTCCCCGCCTCTGAATCCCTGCCTCAGATTCCCTGCCTCAGATTCCCTGCCTCAGATTCCCTGCCTCAGATTCCCTGCCTCAGATTCCTTGCCTCAGATCCCTGCCTCCGATTCCCCGCCTCTGATTCCCCGCCTCTTTTTCCCCGCCTCTGATTCCCAGCCTCTGAATCCCCGCCTATGATTCCCCGCCTCTGATTCCCAGCCTCTGAATCCCCACCTCTGAATCCCCGCCTCTGATTCCCCGCCTCTGTTTCCCCGCCTCTGATTCCCCGCCTCTGAATCCCTGCCTCAGATTCCCTGCCTCAGATTCCCTGCCTCAGATTCCCTGCCTCAGATTCCATGCCTCAGATTCCCTGCCTCAGATCCCTGCCTCCGATTCCCCGCCTCTGATTCCCCGCCTCTTATTCCCCGCCTCTGATTCCCAGCCTCTGAATCCCCGCCTCTGAATCCCCGCCTCTGATTCCCCGCCTCTGTTTCCCCGCCTCTGATTCCCCGCCTCTGATTCCCTGCCTCTGATTCCATGCCTCTGATTCCCCGCCTCTGATTCCCCACCTCTGATTGCCTGCCACTGATTGCCCGCCTCTGATTCCCCGCCTCCGATTCCCCACCTCTGTCTCGACGCCTCTCTTTCGCCTGCACTCTTTCCCCTCCACACTTTCCGTGCCTGTCTTTCCCTCCCTCAATTTCAACAACACTGTTTGATCTGTTTTGTGTACCTCATTTTAAACACACAAGTTCCAACCACTAAGTTTTGCCCGCCTCTTTCCCCGCCTCAATTTATCCACCTATGTTTACCTGCCTCTGTTAACCCGCCTGTTTCCCCTCCTCTGATTCCCCACCTTTCATTCCCTGCCTCTCTTTCCCTGCCTCTATTTCCGCGCCTCTTTCTCTGCCTCTCTTTCCCCAAATCTCTTTTCCTCCCCCTGATTCCCCGCCTCTGATTCCCCGCCTCTGATTCCCTGCCTCTGATTCCCCGCCTCTGATTCCCTGCCTCAGATTCCCTGCCTCAGATTCCCTGCCTCAGATTCCCTGCCTCTGATTCCCCGCCTCTGATTCCCCGCCTCTTATTCCCCGCCTCTGATTCCCCGCTTCAGATTCCCCACCTCTGATTCCCTGCCTCAGATTCCCCGGCTCTGATTCCCTGCATCAGATTCCCTGCCTCAGATTCCCTGCCTCTGATTCCCCGCCTCTGATTGCCTGCCTCTGATTCCCTGCCTCTGATTCCCTGCCTCAGATTCCCTGCCTCAGATTCCCTGCCTCAGATTCCCTGCCTCTGATTCCCCGCCTTTGATTCCCCAGCTCTTATTCCCCGCCTCTGAATCCCCACCTCTGATTCCGCGCCTCTGATTCCCGGCCTCTCTTTCCCCGCCTCTGATTCCCTGCCTCTGATTCCCCGCCTCAGATTCCCCGGCTCTGATTCCCTGCCTGAGATTCCCTGCCTCAGATACCCCACCTCAGATTCCCCGCCTCAGATTCCCCGCCTCAGATTCCCCGCCTCAGATTCCCCGCCTCAGATTCCCCGCCTCAGATTCCCCGCCTCAGATTCCACTCCTCAGTTTCCCCGCCTCAGATTCCCCGCCTCATATTCCCCGCCTGATTCCCCGCCTCAGATTCCCCGCCTCAGATTCCCCGCCTCAGATTCCCCGCCTCAGATTCCCTGCCTCAGATTCCCTGCCTCTGATTGCCTGCCTCTGATTCCCTGCCTCTGATTCCCTGCCTCTGATTCCCTGCCTCTGATTCCGAGCCTCTGATTCCACGCCTCTCTTTCCGTATCTCTGATTCCCCGCCTCTGATTCCCTGGCTCTGATACCCTGCCTCTCTTTGCCTGCCTCTATTTCGGTGCCACTTTCTCTGCATCTAGTTTCCCACATCTCATTTGCCCCCTCTGATTACCCGCCTCTGATTCCATGCCTCTGATTCCCCGCCTCTGATTCCCCATCTCTGATTCCCTGCCTCTGATTCCCCACCTCTGATTACCTGCCTCAGATTCCCTGCCTCAGATTCCCTGCCTCAGATTCCCTACCTCAGATTCCCTGCCTCTGATTCCCCGCCTCTGATTCCCCGCCTCTTATTCCCTGCCTCTGATTCCCCGCCTCTGATTCCCCACCTCTGATTCCCTGCCTCTGTTTCCCCGCCTCTGATTCACCGCCTCTGATTCCCCGCCTCAGATTTCCCGGCTCTGATTTCCTGCCTGAGATTCCCTGCCTGAGATTCCCCGCCTCAGATTCCCTGCCTCAGATTCCCTGCCTCAGATTCCCCGCCTCAGATTCCCCGCCTCAGATTCCCCATCTCAGATTCCCCGCCTCAAATTCCCCGCCTCAGATTCCCTGCCTCAGATTCCCTGCCTCAGATTCCCTGCCTCTGATTGCCTTCCTCTGATTCCCTGCCTCTGATTCCCTGCCTCTCATTCCCTGCCTCTCATTCCCTGCCTCTGATTCCGCACCTCTGATTCCACGCCTCTATTTCCGTGTCTCTGATTCCCCGCCTCTGATTCCCTGCCTCTGATACCCTGCCTCTCTTTGCCTGCCTCTATTTCGGTGCCTTATTCTCTGCATCTAGTTTCCCACATCTCATTTTCCCCCACTGATAACCCGCCTCTGATTCCATGCCTCTGATTCCCCGCCTCTGATTCCCCGCCTCTGATTCCCCGCCTCTGATTCCCTGCCTCAGATTCCCTGCCTCAGATTCCTTGCCTCAGATTCCATGCTTCTGATTCCCCGCCTCTGAATCCCCACCTCTTATTCCCCGCCTCTGATTCCCCGCCTCTGATTCCCCGCCTCTGATTCCCTGCCTCTGTTTCCCCGCCTCTGATTCCCCGCGTCTGATTCCCCGCCTCAGATTCCCCGGCTCTGATTCCCTGCGTGAGATTCCATGCCTCAGAATCCCCGCCTCAGATTCCCTGCCTCAGATTCCCCGCCTCAGATTCCCTGCCTCAGATTCCCCGCATCAGATTCCCTGCCTCAGATTCCCTGCCTCAGATTCCCTTCATCTGATTCCCTTCATCTGATTCCCTGCCTCTGATTCTCTGCCTCTGATACCCTGCCTCTGATTCCCCACCTCTGCTTCCCCGCCTCAGATTCCCTGCCTCAGATTCCCTGCCTCAGATTCCCTGCCTCAGATTCCCTGCCTCAGATTCCCTGCCTCCGATTCCCCGCCTCTGATTCCCCGCCTCTGATTCCCCGCCTCTGATTCCCAGCCTCTGAATCCCCGCCTCTGAATCCCCGCCTCTGATTCCCCGCCTCTGTTTCCCCGCCTCTGATTCCCCGCCTCTGATTACCCGCCTCTGATTCCACGCCTCTGATTCCCCGCCTCTGATTCCAGGCCTCTTATTCCCCGCCTCTGATTCCCCACCTCTGATTGCCTGCCACTGATTGCCCGCCTCTGATTCCCCGCCTCTGATTCCCCGCCTCTGATTCCCCACCTCTGTCTGTATGCCTCTCTTTCGCCTCCGCTTTTTCCCCTACACTCTTTCCGCGCCTCTATTTCCATCCCTCAATTTCAACAACTCTGTTTGATCTGTTCTGTGTACCTCATTTTCAACACACAAGTTCCAACCACTATGTTTCACCCATCACTTTCCCCGCCTCTATTTTTCCGCCTATGTTTACCAGCCTCTGTTTATTCACCTGTTTCACCGCCTCTGATTCCCCGCCTCTGATTCCCCACCTCTGTCTCGACGCCTCTCTTTCGCCTCCACTCTTTCCCCTCCACTCTTTCCGTGCCTGTCTTTCCCTCCCTCAATTTCAACAACACTGTTTGATCTGTTTTGTGTACCTCATTTTAAACACACAAGTTCCAACCACTATGTTTTGCCCGCCTCTTTCCCGGCCTCTATTTATCCACCTATGTTTAACTGCCTCTGTTTACCCGCCTGTTTCCCCGCCTCTGATTCCCCACCTTTCATTCCCCGCCTCTCTTTCCCTGCCTCTATTTCCGCGCCTCTTTCCCTGCCTCTCTTTCCCCACATCTCTTTTCCTCCCGCTGATTCCCCGCCTCTGATTCCCCGCCTCTGATTCCCTGCCTCTGATTCCCCGCCTCTGATTCCCTGCCTCAGATTCCCTGCCTCAGATTCCCTGCCTCAGATTCCCTGCCTCTGATTCCCCACCTCTGATTCCCCGCCTCTTATTCCCCGCCTCTGATTCCCCGCCTCAGATTCCCCGCCTCAGATTCCCCGCCTCAGATTCCCCGCCTCAGATTCCCCGGCTCTGATTCCCTGCCTGAGATTCCATGCCTCAGAATCCCCGCCTCAGATTCCCTGCCTCAGATTCCCCGCCTCAGATTCCCCGCCTCAGATTCCCCGGCTCTGATTCCCTGCCTGAGATTCCATGCCTCAGAATCCCCGCCTCAGATTCCCTGCCTCAGATTCCCCGCCTCAGATTCCCTGCCTCTGTTTCCCCGCCTCTGATTCCCCGCCTCTGATTCCCCGCCTCAGATTCCCCGGCTCTGATTCCCTGCCTGAGATTCCCTGCCTCACATACCCCGCCTCAGATTCCCCGCCTCAGATTCCCCGCCTCAGATTCCCAGCCTCAGATTCCCCGCCTCAGATTGCCCGCCTCAGATTCCCTGCCTCAGATTCCCTGCCTCTGATGCCTGCCTCTGATTCCCTGCCTCTGATTCCCTGCCTCTGATTCCCTGCCTCTTATTCCCTGCCTCTGATTCCCTGCCTCTGATTCCCTGCCTCTGATTCCGAGCCTCTGATTCCACGCCTCTCTTTCGGTATCTCTGATTCCCCGCCTCTGATTCCCTGCCTCTGATACCCTGCCTCTCTTTGCCTGCCTCTATTTCGGTGCCTCTTTCTCTGCATCTAGTTTCCCACATCTCATTTGCCCCCTCTGATAACCCGCCTCTGATTCCATGCCTCTGATTCCCCGCCTCTGATTCCCCGCCTCTGATTCCCTGCCTCTGATTCCCCGCCTCTGATTCCCTGCCTCAGATTCCCTGCCTCAGATTCCCTGCCTCAGATTCCCTGCCTCAGATTCCCTGCCTCTGATTCCCCGCCTCTGATTCCCCGCCTCTTATTCCCCGCCTCTGATTCCCCGCCTCTGATTCCCCGCCTCTGATTCCCTGCCTCTGTTTCCCCGCCTCTGATTCCCCGCCTCTGATTCCCCGCATCAGATTTCCCGGCTCTAATTCCCTGCCTGAGATTCCCTGCCTGAGATTCCCCGCCTCAGATTCCCTGCCTCAGATTCCCCACCTCAGATTCCCCGCCTCATATTCCCCGCCTCAGATTCCCCATCTCAGATTCTCCGCCTCAGATTCCCCGCCTCAGATTCCCCGCCTCAGATTCCCTGCCTCAGATTCCCTGCCTCTGATTGCCTTCCTCTGATTCCCTGCCTCTGATTCCCTGCCTCTGATTCCCTGCCTCTGATTCCCTGCCTCTGATTCCCTGCCTCTAATTCCCTGCCTCTTATTCCGCACCTCTGATTCCACGCCTCTCTTTCCGTGTCTCTGATCCCCTGCCTCTGATACCCTGCCTCTCTTTGCCTGCCTCTATTTCCGTGCCTCTTTCTCTGCATCTAGTTTCCCACATCTCATTTGCCCCCTCTGATAACCCGCCTCTGATTCCATGCCTCTGATTCCCCGCCTCTGATTCCCCGCCTCTGATTCCCCGCCTCTGATTCCCTGCCTCAGATTCCCTTCCTCAGATTCCTTGCTTCAGATTCCCTGCCTCTGACTCCCCGCCTCTGATTCCCCACCTCTTATTCCCCGCCTCTAATTCCCCGCCTCTGATTCCCCGCCTCTGATTCCCTGCCTCTGTTTCCCCGCCTCTGATTCCCCGCGTCTGATTCCCTGCCTCAGATTCCCCGGCTCTGATTCCCTGCCTGAGATTCCATGCCTCAGAATCCCCGCCTCAGATTCCCTGCCTCAGATTCCCCGCCTCAGATTCCCCGCCTCAGATTCCCCGCCTCAGATTCCCTGACTCAGATTCCCCGCCTCAGATTCCCCGCCTCAGATTCCCCGCCTCAGATTCCCCGCCTCAGATTCCCTGCCTCAGATTCCCCGCCTCTGATTCCCCGCCTCAGATTCCTTGCCTCAGATTCCCTGCCTCAGATTCCCCGCCTCAGATTCCCTGCCTCAGATTCCCTGCCTATGATTGCCTTCCTCTGATTCCCTGCCTCTGATTTCCTGCCTCTGATTCCCTGCCTCTCATTCCCTGCCTCTCATTCCCTGCCTCTCATTCCCTGCCTCTGATTCCGCACCTCTGATTCCATGCCTCTCTTTCCGTGTCTCTGATTCCCCGCCTCTGATTCCCTGCCTCTGATCCCCTGCCTCTCTTTGCCTGCCTCTATTTCGGTGCCTCCTTCTCTGCATCTAGTTTCCCACATCTCATTTGCCCCCACTGATAACCCGCCTCTGATTCCATGCCTCTGATTCCCCGCCTCTGATTCCACGCCTCTGATTCCCCGCCTCTGATTCCCTGCCTCAGATTCCCTGCCTCAGATTCCTTGCCTCAGATTCCCTGCCTCTGATTCCCCGCCTCTGATTCCCCACCTCTTATTCCCCGCCTGTGATTCCCCGCCTCTGATTCCCTGCCTCTCATTCCCTGCCTCTGATTCCGCACCTCTGATTCCACGCCTCTCTTTCCGTGTCTCTGATTCCCCGCCTCTGATTCCCTGCCTCTGATCCCCTGCCTCTCTTAGCCTGCCTCTATTTCCGTGCCTCTTTCTCTGCATCTAGTTTCCCACATCTCATTTGCCCCCTCTGATAACCCGCCTCTGATTCCATGCCTCTGATTCACTGCCTCAGATTCCTTGCCTCAGATACCCCGACTCAGATTTACCACCTCAGATTCCCCGCCTCAGATTCCCTGCCTCAGATTCCCTGCCTCAGATTCCCTGCCTCAGATTCCCTGCCTCAGATTCCCTGCCTCCGATTCCCCGCCTCTGATTCCCCGCCTCTGATACCCCGCCTCTGATTCCCAGCCTCTGAATCCCCGCCTCTGAATCCCCACCTCTGATTCCCCGCCTCTGTTTCCCCGCCTCTGATTCCCCGCCTCTGATTCCCCGCCTCTGATTCCACGCCTCTGATTCCCCGCCTCTGATTCCAGGCCTCTTATTCCCCGCCTCTGATTCCCCACCTCTGATTGCCTGCCACTGATTGCCCGCCTCTGATTCCCTGCCTCTGATTCACCGCCTCTGATTCCCCGCCTCTGATTCCCCGCCTCTGATTCCCCACCTCTGTCTGTATGCCTCTCTTTCGCCTCCGCTTTTTCCCTACACTCTTTCCGCGCCTCTCTTTCCCTCCCTCAATTTCAACAACTCTGTTTGATCTGTTCTCTGTACCTCATTTTCAACACACAAGTTCCAACCACTATGTTTCACCCATCACTTTCCCCGCCTCTATTTTTCCGCCTATGTTTACCCGCCTCTGTTTATTCACCTGTTTCACCGCCTCTGATTCCCCGCCTCTGATTCCCCACCTCTGTCTCGACGCCTCTCTTTCGCTTCCACTCTTTCCCCTCCACTCTTTCCGTGTCTGTCTTTCCCTCCCTCAATTTCAACAACACTGTTTGATCTGTTTTGTGTACCTCATTTTAAACACACAAGTTCCAACCACTATGTTTTGCCCGCCTCTTTCCCCGCCTCTATTTATCCACCTATGTTTAACTGCCTCTGTTTACCCGCCTGTTTCCCCGCCTCTGATTCCCCACCTTTCATTCCCCGCCTCTCTTTCCCTGCCTCTATTTCCGCGCCTCTTTCTCTGCCTCTCTTTCCCCACATCTCTTTTCCTCCCGCTGATTCCCCGCCTCTGATTCCCCGCCTCTGATTCCCTGCCTCTGATGCCCCGCCTCAGATTCCCTGCCTCAGATTCCCTGCCTCAGATTCCCTGCCTCAGATTCCCTGCCTCTGATTCCCCGCCTCTGATTCCCCGCCTCTTATTCGCCGCCTCTGATTCCCCGCCTCTCATTCCCCGCCTCTGATTCCCTGCCTCAGATTCCCCGGCTCTGATTCCCTGCATCAGATTCCCTGCCTCAGATTCCCTGCCTCTGATTCCCCGCCTCTGATTCCCTGCCTCTGATTCCCCGCCTCTGATTCCCTGCCTCAGATTCCCTGCCTCAGATTCCCTGCCTCAGATTCCCCGCCTCTGATTCCCTGCCTCAGATTCCCTGCCTCAGATTCCCTGCCTCAGATTCCCCGCCTCTGAATCCCGGCCTCTGATTCCCTGTCTCTGTTTCCCCGCCTCTGATTCCCCGCCTCTGATTCCCCGCCTCAGATTCCCCGGCTCTGATTCCCTGCCTGAGATTCCCCGCCTCAGATTAAACGCCTCAGATTCCCCGCCTCAGATTCCCCGCCTCAGATTTCCCGCCTCAGATTCCCCGCCTCAGATTCCCCGCCTCAGATTCCCCGCCTCAGATTCCCCGCCTCAGATTCCCCGCATCAGGTTCCCCGCCTCAGATTCCCCGCCTCAGATTCCCCGCCTCAGATTCCCCGCCTCAGATTCCCTGCCTCAGATTCCCTGCCTCTGATTGCCTGCCTCTGATACCCTGCCTCTGATTCCCTGCCTCTGATTCACTGCCTCTGATTCCCTGCCTCTGACTCCCTGCCTCTGATTCCCTGCCTCTGATTCCGTGCCTCTGATTCCACGCCTCTCTTTCCGTATCTCTGATTCCCCGCCTCTGATTCCCTGCCTCTGATACCCTGCCTCTCTTTGCCTGCCTCTATTTCGGTGCCTCTTTCTCTGCATCTAGTTTCCCACATCTCATTTGCCCCCTCTGATAACCCGCCTCTGATTCCATGCCTCTGATTCCCCGCCTTTGATTCCCCACCTCTGATTCCCTGCCTTTGATTCCCCGCCTCTGATTCCCTGCCTCAGATTCCCTGCCTCAGATTCCCTGCCTCAGATTCCCTGCCTCAGATTCCCTGCCTCTGATTCCCCGCCTCTGATTCCCCGCCTCTTATTCCCCGCCTCTGATTCCCCGCCTCTGATTCCCCGTCTCTGAATCCCTGCCTCTGTTTCCCCGCCTCTGATTCCCCGCCTCTGATTCCCCGCCTCAGATTTCCCGGCTCTGATTCACTGCCTGAGATTCCCTGCCTGAGATTCCCCGCATCAGATTCCCTGCCTCAGATTCCCCGCCTCAGATTCCCCGCCTCAGATTCCCCGCCTCAGATTCCCCGTCTCAGATTCCCCGCCTCAGATTCCCCGCCTCAGATTCCCCGCCTCAGATTCCCTGCCTCAGATTCCCTGCCTCTGATTGCCTTCCTCTGATTCCCTGCCTCTGATTCCCTGCCTCTGATTCCCTGCCTCTGATTCCCTGCCTCTGATTCCCTGCCTCTGATTCCCTGCCTCTGATTCCGCACCTCTGATTCCACGCCTCTCTGAGCGTGTCTCTGATTCCCCGCCTCTGATTCCCTGCCTCTGATACCCTGCCTCTCTTTGCCTGCCTCTATTTCCGTGCCTCTTCCTCTGCATCTAGTTTCCCACATCTCATTTGCCCCCTCTGATAACCCACCTCTGATTCCATGCCTCTGATTCCCCTCCTCTGATTCCCCGCCTCTGATTCCCTGCCTCAGATTCCCTGCCTCAGATTCCTTGCCTCAGATTCCCTGCCTCTGATTCCCCGCCTCTGATACCCCGCCTCTTATTCCCCGCCTCAGATTCCCCGCCTCTGATTTCCCGCCTCTGATTCCCTGCCTCTGTTTCCCTGCCTCTGATTCCCCGTGTCTGATTCCCCGCCTCAGATTCCCCGGCTGTGATTCCCTGCCTGAGATTCCATGCCTCAGAATCCCCGCCTCAGATTCCCTGCCTCAGATTCCCCGCCTCAGATTCCCCGCCTCAGATTCCCCGCCTCAGATTCCCTGCCTCAGGTTCCCCGCCTCAGATTCCCCGCCTCAGATTCCCCGCCTCAGATTCCCCGCCTCAGATTCCCCGCCTCAGATTCCCTGCCTCAGATTCCCTGCCTCAGATTCCCTGCCTCAGATTCCCTTCATCTGATTCCCTTCATCTGATTCCCTGCCTCTGATTACCTGCCTCTGATTCCCTGCTTCTGATTCCCCGCCTCTGATTCCCTGCCTCTGATTCCCTGCCTCTGATTGCCTGCCTCTGATTCCCTGCCTCTGATTCCCTGCCTCTGATTCCCTGCCTCTGATTCCACGCCTCTGATTCCACGCCTCTCTTTCCTTGTCTCTGATTCCCCGCCTCTGATTCCCTGCCTCTGATACCCAGCCTCTCTTTGCCTGCCTCTATTTCCGTGCCTTTTTCTCTGCATCTAGTTTCCCACATCTCATTTGCCCCCTCTGATAACCCGCCTCTGATTCCATGCCTCTGATTCACTGCCTCAGATCCCCTGCCGCAGATACCCCGACTCAGATTTACCGCCTCAGATTCCCCGCCTCAGATTCCCTGCCTCAGATTCCCTGCCTCAGATTCACTGCCTCAGATTCCCTGCCTCAGATTCCCTGCCTCCGATTCCCCGCCTCTGATTCCCCGCCTCTGATTCCCTGCCTCTGATTCCCAGCCTCTGAATCCTCGCCTCTGAATCCCCGCCTCTGATTCCCCGCCTCTGTTTCCCCGCCTCTGATTCCCCGCCTCTGATACCCCGCCTCTGCTTCCATGCCTCTGATTCCTCGCGTCTGATTCCAGGCCTCCTATTCCCCGCCTCTGATTCCCCACCTCTGATTGCCTGCCACTGATTGCCCGCCTCTGATTCCATGCCTCTGATTCCACGCCTCTCTTTCCGTATCTCTGATTCCCTGCCTCTGATTCCGTGCCTCTGATACCCTGCCTCTCTTTGCCTGCCTCTATTTCGGTGCCTCTTTCTCTGCATCTAGTTTCCCACATCTCATTTGCCCCCTCTGATAACCCGCCTCTGATTCCATGCCTCTGATTCCCCACCTCTGATTCCCCGCCTCTGATTCCCTGCCTCTGATTCCCCGCCTCTGATTCCCTGCCTCAGATTCCCTGCCTCAGATTCCCCGCCTCAGATTCCCCGCCTCAGATTCCCTGCCTCAGATTCCCCGCCTCAGATTCCCCTCCTCAGATTCCCCGCCTCAGATTCCCCGCCTCAGATTCCTTGCCTCAGATTCCCTGCCTCAGATTCCCCGCCTCAGATTCCCTGCCTCAGATTCCCTGCCTCTGATTGCCTTCCTCTGATTCCCTGCCTCTGATTTCCTGCCTCTGATTCCCTGCCTCTCATTCCCTGCCTCTCATTCCCTGCCTCTCATTCCCTGCCTCTGATTCCGCACCTCTGATTCCACGCCTCTCTTTCCGTGTCTCTGATTCCCCGCCTCTGATTCCCTGCCTCTGATCCCCTGCCTCTCTTTGCCTGCCTCTATTTCGGTGCCTCCTTCTCTGCATCTAGTTTCCCACATCTCATTTGCCCCCACTGATAACCCGCCTCTGATTCCATGCCTCTGATTCCCCGCCTCTGATTCCACGCCTCTGATTCCCCGCCTCTGATTCCCTGCCTCAGATTCCCTGCCTCAGATTCCTTGCCTCAGATTCCCTGCCTCTGATTCCCCGCCTCTGATTCCCCACCTCTTATTCCCCGCCTGTGATTCCCCGCCTCTGATTCCCTGCCTCTCATTCCCTGCCTCTGATTCCGCACCTCTGATTCCACGCCTCTCTTTCCGTGTCTCTGATTCCCCGCCTCTGATTCCCTGCCTCTGATCCCCTGCCTCTCTTAGCCTGCCTCTATTTCCGTGCCTCTTTCTCTGAATCTAGTTTCCCACATCTCATTTGCCCCCTCTGATAACCCGCCTCTGATTCCATTCCTCTGATTCACTGCCTCAGATTCCCTGCCTCAGATACCCCGACTCAGATTTACCACCTCAGATTCCCCGCCTCAGATTCCCTGCCTCAGATTCCCTGCCTCAGATTCCCTGCCTCAGATTCCCTGCCTCAGATTCCCTGCCTCCGATTCCCCGCCTCTGATTCCCCGCCTCTGATACCCCGCCTCTGATTCCCAGCCTCTGAATCCCCGCCTCTGAATCCCCGCCTCTGATTCCCCGCCTCTGTTTCCCCGCCTCTGATTCCCCGCCTCTGATCCCAGCCTCTGATTCCACGCCTCTGATTCCCCGCCTCTGATTCCAGGCCTCTTATTCCCCGCCTCTGATTCCCCACCTCTGATTGCCTGCCACTGATTTCCCGCCTCTGATTCCCTGCATCTGATTCACCGCCTCTGATTCCCCGCCTCTGATTCCCCGCCTCTGATTCCCCACCTCTGTCTGTATGCCTCTCTTTCGCCTCCGCTTTTTCCCTACACTCTTTCCGTGCCTCTCTTTCCCTCCCTCAATTTCAACAACTCTGTTTGATCTGTTCTCTGTACCTCATTTTCAACACACAAGTTCCAACCACTATGTTTCACCCATCACTTTCCCCGCCTCTATTTTTCCGCCTATGTTTACCCGCCTCTGTTTATTCACCTGTTTCACCGCCTCTGATTCCCCGCCTCTGATTCCCCACCTCTGTCTCGACGCCTCTCTTTCGCCTCCACTCTTTCCCCTCCACTCTTTCCGTGTCTGTCTTTCCCTCCCTCAATTTCAACAACACTGTTTGATCTGTTTTGTGTACCTCATTTTAAACACACAAGTTCCAACCACTATGTTTTGCCCGCCTCTTTCCCCGCCTCTATTTATCCACCTATGTTTAACTGCCTCTGTTTACCCGCCTGTTTCCCCGCCTCTGATTCCCCACCTTTCATTCCCCGCCTCTCTTTCCCTGCCTCTATTTCCGCGCCTCTTTCTCTGCCTCTCTTTCCCCACATCTCTTTTCCTCCCGCTGATTCCCCGCCTCTGATTCCCCGCCTCTGATTCCCTGCCTCTGATGCCCCGCCTCTGATTCCCTGCCTCAGATTCCCTGCCTCAGATTCCCTGCCTCAGATTCCCTGCCTCTGATTCCCCGCCTCTGATTCCCCGCCTCTTATTCCCCGCCTCTGATTCCCCGCCTCTGATTCCCCGCCTCTGATTCCCTGCCTCAGATTCCCCGGCTCTGATTCCCTGCATCAGATTCCCTGCCTCAGATTCCCTGCCTCTGATTCCCCGCCTCTGATTCCCTGCCTCTGATTCCCCGCCTCTGATTCCCTGCCTCAGATTCCCTGCCTCAGATTCCCTGCCTCAGATTCCCCGCCTCTGATTCCCTGCCTCAGATTCCCTGCCTCAGATTCCCTGCCTCAGATTCCCCGCCTCTGAATCCCGGCCTCTGATTCCCTGTCTCTGTTTCCACGCCTCTGATTCCCCGCCTCTGATTCCCCGCCTCAGATTCCCCGGCTCTGATTCCCTGCCTGAGATTCCCCGCCTCAGATTAAACGCCTCAGATTCCCCGCCTCAGATTCCCCGCCTCAGATTTCCCGCCTCAGATTCCCCGCCTCAGATTCCCCGCCTCAGATTCCCCGCCTCAGATTCCCCGCCTCAGATTCCCCGCATCAGGTTCCCCGCCTCAGATTCCCCGCCTCAGATTCCCCGCCTCAGATTCCCCGCCTCAGATTCCCTGCCTCAGATTCCCTGCCTCTGATTGCCTGCCTCTGATACCCTGCCTCTGATTCCCTGCCTCTGATTCACTGCCTCTGATTCCCTGCCTCTGACTCCCTGCCTCTGATTCCCTGCCTCTGATTCCGTGCCTCTGATTCCACGCCTCTCTTTCCGTATCTCTGATTCCCCGCCTCTGATTCCCTGCCTCTGATACCCTGCCTCTCTTTGCCTGCCTCTATTTCGGTGCCTCTTTCTCTGCATCTAGTTTCCCACATCTCATTTGCCCCCTCTGATAACCCGCCTCTGATTCCATGCCTCTGATTCCCCGCCTTTGATTCCCCACCTCTGATTCCCTGCCTTTGATTCCCCGCCTCTGATTCCCTGCCTCAGATTCCCTGCCTCAGATTCCCTGCCTCAGATTCCCTGCCTCAGATACCCTGCCTCTGATTCCCCGCCTCTGATTCCCCGCCTCTTATTCCCCGCCTCTGATTCCCCGCCTCTGATTCCCCGTCTCTGAATCCCTGCCTCTGTTTCCCCACCTCTGATTCCCCGCCTCTGATTCCCCGCCTCAGATTTCCCGGCTCTGATTCACTGCCTGAGATTCCCTGCCTGAGATTCCCCGCATCAGATTCCCTGCCTCAGATTCCCCGCCTCAGATTCCCCGCCTCAGATTCCCCGCCTCAGATTCCCCGCCTCAGATTCCCCGCCTCAGATTCCCTGCCTCAGATTCCCTGCCTCTGATTGCCTTCCTCTGATTCCCTGCCTCTGATTCCCTGCCTCTGATTCCCTGCCTCTGATTCCCTGCCTCTGATTCCCTGCCTCTGATTCCGCACCTCTGATTCCACGCCTCTCTGACCGTGTCTCTGATTCCCCGCCTCTGATTCCCTGCCTCTGATACCCTGCCTCTCTTTGCCTGCCTCTATTTCCGTGCCTCTTCCTCTGCATCTAGTTTCCCACATCTCATTTGCCCCCTCTGATAACGCACCTCTGATTCCATGCCTCTGATTCCCCTCCTCTGATTCCCCGCCTCTGATTCCCTGCCTCAGATTCCCTGCCTCAGATTCCTTGCCTCAGATTCCCTGCCTCTGATTCCCCGCCTCTGATACCCCGCCTCTTATTCCCCGCCTCAGATTCCCCGCCTCTGATTTCCCGCCTCTGATTCCCTGCCTCTGTTTCCCTGCCTCTGATTCCCCGTGTCTGATTCCCCGCCTCAGATTCCCCGGCTGTGATTCCCTGCCTGAGATTCCATGCCTCAGAATCCCCGCCTCAGATTCCCTGCCTCAGATTCCCCGCCTCAGATTCCCCGCCTCAGATTCCCCGCCTCAGATTCCCTGCCTCAGGTTCCCCGCCTCAGATTCCCCGCCTCAGATTCCCCGCCTCAGATTCCCCGCCTCAGATTCCCCGCCTCAGATTCCCTGCCTCAGATTCCCTGCCTCAGATTCCCTGCCTCAGATTCCCTTCATCTGATTCCCTTCATCTGATTCCCTGCCTCTGATTACCTGCCTCTGATTCCCTGCCTCTGATTCCCCGCCTCTGATTCCCTGCCTCTGATTCCCTGCCTCTGATTGCCTGCCTCTGATTCCCTGCCTCTGATTCCCTGCCTCTGATTCCCTGCCTCTGATTCCGCGCCTCTGATTCCACGCCTCTCTTTCCTTGTCTCTGATTCCCCGCCTCTGATTCCATGCCTCTGATTCACTGCCTCAGATCCCCTGCCGCAGATACCCCGACTCAGATTTACCGCCTCAGATTCCCCGCCTCAGATTCCCTGCCTCAGATTCCATGCCTCAGATTCACTGCCTCAGATTCCCTGCCTCAGATTCCCTGCCTCCGATTCCCCGCCTCTGATTCCCCGCCTCTGATTCCCCGCCTCTGATTCCCAGGCTCTGAATCCTCGCCTCTGAATCCCCGCCTCTGATTCCCCGCCTCTGTTTCCCCGCCTCTG
Source organism: Narcine bancroftii (assembly GCF_036971445.1). Classification (NCBI taxonomy): domain Eukaryota; kingdom Metazoa; phylum Chordata; class Chondrichthyes; order Torpediniformes; family Narcinidae; genus Narcine; species Narcine bancroftii. The sequence continues at coordinate 420,446 of NW_027211879.1, read as the reverse complement.
ATTCCCCGCCTCTGATTCCCCGCCTCTGCTTCCATGCCTCTGATTCCTCGCGTCTGATTCCAGGCCTCCTATTCCAAGCCTCTGATTCCCCACCTCTGATTGCCTGCCACTGATTGCCCGCCTCTGATTCCCCGCCTCTCTTTCCGTATCTCTGATTCCCCGCCTCTGATTCCGTGCCTCTGATACCCTGCCTCTCTTTGCCTGCCTCTATTTCGGTGCCTCTTTCTCTGCATCTAGTTTCCCACATCTCATTTGCCCCCTCTGATAACCCGCCTCTGATTCCATGCCTCTGATTCCCCACCTCTGATTCCCCGCCTCTGATTCCCTGCCTCTGATTCCCCGCCTCTGATTCCCTGCCTCAGATTCCCTGCCTCAGATTCCCTGCCTCAGATTCCCTGCCTCAGATTCCCTGCCTCTGATTCCCCGCCTCTGATTCCCCGCCTCTTATTCCCCGCCTCTGATTCCCCGCCTCTGATTCCCCGCCTCTGATTCCCTGCCTCTGTTTCCCCGCCTCTGATTCCCCGCCTCTGATTCCCCGCATCAGATTTCCCGGCTCTAATTCCCTGCCTGAGATTCCCTGCCTGAGATTCCCCGCCTCAGATTCCCTGCCTCAGATTCCCCGCCTCAGATTCCCCGCCTCATATTCCCCGCCTCAGATTCCCCATCTCAGATTCCCCGCCTCAGATTCCCCGCCTCAGATTCCGCGCCTCAGATTCCCTGCCTCAGATTCCCTGCCTCTGATTGCCTTCCTCTGATTCCCTGCCTCTGATTCCCTGCCTCTGAATCCCTGCCTCTGATTCCCTGCCTCTGATTCCCTGCCTCTAATTCCCTGCCTCTGATTCCGCACCTCTGATTCCACGCCTCTCTTTCCGTGTCTCTGATTCCCCGCCTCTGATTCCCTGCCTCTGATACCCTGCCTCTCTTTGCCTGCCTCTATTTCCGTGCCTCTTTCTCTGCATCTAGTTTCCCACATCTCATTTGCCCCCTCTGATAACCCCCCTCTGATTCCATGCCTCTGATTCCCTGCCTCTGATTCCCCGCCTCTGATTCCCCGCCTCTGATTACCTGCCTCAGATTACCTGCCTCAGATTCCTTGCCTCAGATTCCCTGCCTCTGATTCCCCGCCTCTGATTCCCCACCTCTTATTCCCCGCCTCTGATTCCACGCCTCTGATTCCCCGCCTCTGATTCCCTGCCTCTGTTTCCCCGCCTCTGATTCCCCGCGTCTGATTCCCCGCCTCAGATTCCCCGGCTCTGATTCCCTGCCTGAGATTCCATGCCTCAGAATACCCGCCTCAGATTCCCTGCCTCAGATTCCCCGCCTCAGATTCCCCGCCTCAGATTCCCCGCCTCAGATTCCCCGCATGAGATTCCCCGCCTCAGATTCCCCGCCTCAGATTCCCCGCCTCAGATTCCCTGCCTCAGATTCCCTGCCTCAGATTCCCTGCCTCAGATTCCCTTCATCTGATTCCCTTCATCTGATTCCCTGCCTCTGATTCCCTGCCTCTGATTTCCTGCCTCTGATTTCCCACCTCTGATTCCCCGCCTCAGATTCCCTGCCTCAGATTCCCTGCCTCAGATTCCCTGCCTCTGATTCCCTGCCTCAGATTCCCTGCCTCAGATTCCCTGCCTCAGATTCCCTGCCTCTGATTGCCTGCCTCTGATTCCCTGCCTCTGATTCCCTGCCTCTTATTGCCTGCCACTGATTCCCTGCCTCTGATTCCCTGCCTCAGATTGCCTGCCTCAGATTCCCTGCCTCAGATTCCCCGCCTCTGATTCCCTGCCTCAGATTCCCTGCCTCAGATTCCCTGCCTCAGATTCCCCGCCTCTGAATCCCGGCCTCTGATTCCCTGTCTCTGTTTCCCCTCCTCTGATTCCCCGCCTCTGATTCCCCGCCTCAGATTCCCCGGCTCTGATTCCCTGCCTGAGATTCCCCGCACCAGATTAAACGCCTCAGATTCCCCGCCTCAGATTCCCCGCCTCAGATTCCCCGCCTCAGATTCCCAGCATCAGGTACCCCGCCTCAGATTCCCCGCCTCAGATTCCCCGCCTTTGATTCCCCACCTCTGATTCCCTGCCTTTGATTCCCCGCCTCTGATTCCCTGCCTCAGATTCCCTGCCTCAGATTCCCTGCCTCAGATTCCCTGCCTCAGATTCCCTGACTCTGATTCCCCGCCTCTGATTCCCCGCCTCTTATTCCCCGCCTCTGATTCCCCGCCTCTGATTCCCCGCCTCTGATTATCTGCCTCTGTTTCCCCGCCTCTGATTCCCCGCCTCTGATTCCCCGCCTCAGATTTCCCGGCTCTGATTCCCTGCCTGAGATTCCCTGCCTGAGATTCCCCGCATCAGATTCCCTGCCTCAGATTCCCCGCCTCAGATTCCCCGCCTCAGATTCCCCGCCTCAGATTCCCCGTCTCAGATTCCCCGACTCAGATTCCCTGCCTCAGATTCCCCGCCTCAGATTCCCTGCCTCAGATTCCCTGCCTCTGATGGCCTTCCTCTGATTCCCTGCCTCTGATTCCCTGCCTCTGATTCCCTGCCTCTGATTCCCTGCCTCTGATTCCCTGCCTCTGATTCCCTGCCTCTGATTCCGCACCTCTGATTCCACGCCTCTCTGACCGTGTCTCTGATTCCCCGCCTCTGATTCCCTGCCTCTGATACCCTGCCTCTGATTCCCTGCCTCTGATTCCCTGCCTCTGATTCCCTGCCTCTGATTCCGCACCTCTGATTCCACGCCTCTCTGACCGTGTCTCTGATTCCCCGCCTCTGATTCCCTGCCTCTGATACCCTGCCTCTCTTTGCCTGCCTCTATTTCGGTGCCTCTTTCTCTGCATCTAGTTTCCCACATCTCATTTGCCCCCTCTGATAACCCGCCTCTGATTCCATGCCTCTGATTCCCCGCCTTTGATTCCCCACCTCTGATTCCCTGCCTTTGATTCCCTGCCTCAGATTCCCTGCCTCAGATTCCCTGCCTCAGATTCCCTGCCTCTGATTCCCCGACTCTGATTCCACGCCTCTTATTCCCCGCCTCTGATTCCCCGCCTCTGATTCCCCGCCTCTGTTTCCCCGCCTCTGATTCCCCGCCTCTGATTCCCCGCCTCAGATTTCCCGGCTCTGATTCACTGCCTGAGATTCGTTGCCTGAGATTCCCCGCATCAGATTCCCTGCCTCAGATTCCCCGCCTCAGATTCCCCGCCTCAGATTCCCCGCCTCAGATTCCCCGTCTCAGATTCCCCGCCTCAGATTCCCCGCCTCAGATTCCCCGCCTCAGATTCCATGCCTCAGATTCCCTGCCTCTGATTGCCTTCCTCTGATTCCCTGCCTCTGATTCCCTGCCTCTGATTCCCTGCCTCTGATTCCCTGCCTCTGATTCCCTGCCTCTGATTCCGCACCTCTGATTCCCTGCCTCTCTTTGCCTGCCTCTATTTCCGTGCCTCTTCCTCTGCATCTAGTTTCCCACATCTCATTTGCCCCCTCTGATAACCCACCTCTGATTCCATGCCTCTGATTCCCCTCCTCTGATTCCCCGCCTCTGATTCCCTGCCTCAGATTCCCTGCCTCAGATTCCTTGCCTCACATTCCCTGCCTCTGATTCCCCGCCTCTGATACCCCACCTCTTATTCCCCGCCTCTGATTCCCCGCCTCTGATTCCCCGCCTCTGATTCCTTGCCTCTGTTTCCCTGCCTCTGATTCCCCGCGACTGATTCCCCGCATCAGATTCCCCGGCTGTGATTCCCTGCCTGAGATTCCATGCCTCAGAATCCCCGCCTCAGATTCCCCGCCTCAGATTCCCCGCCTCAGATTCCCCGCCTCAGATTCCCTGCCTCAGATTCCCTGCCTCAGATTCCCCGCCTCAGATTCCCCGCCTCAGATTCCCCGCCTCAGATTCCCTGCGTCAGATTCCCTGCCTCAGATTCCCTGCCTCAGATTCCCTTCATCTGATTCCCTTCATCTGATTCCCTGCCTCTGATTCCCTGCCTCTGATTCCCTGCCTCTGATTCCCCGCCTCTGATTCCCTGCCTCTGATTCCCTGCCTCTGATTGCCTGCCTCTGATTCCCTGCCTCTGATTCCCTGCCTCTGATTCCCTGCCTCTGATTCCGCGCCTCTGATTCCACGCCTCTCTTTCCTTGTCTCTGATTCCCCGCCTCTGATTCCCTGCCTCTGATACCCAGCCTCTCTTTGCCTGCCTCTATTTCCGTGCCTTTTTCTCTGCATCTAGTTTCCCACATCTCATTTGCCCACTCTGATAACCCGCCTCTGATTCCATGCGTCTGATTCACTGCCTCAGATCCCCTGCCTCAGATACCCCGACTCAGATTTACTGCCTCAGATTCCCCGCCTCAGATTCCCTGCCTCAGATTCCCTGCCTCAGATTCCCTGCCTCAGATTCCCTGCCTCAGATTCCCTGCCTCCGATTCCCCGCCTCTGATTCCCCGCCTCTGATTCCCCGCCTCTGATTCCCAGCCTCTGAATCCTCGCCTCTGAATCCCCGCCTCTGATTCCCCGCCTCTGTTTCCCCGCCTCTGATTCCCCGCCTCTAGTTCCCCGCCTCTGATTCCATGCCTCTGATACCTCGCCTCTGATTCCAGGCCTCCTATTCCCCGCCTCTGATTCCCCACCTCTGATTGCGCTCCACTGATTGCCCCCCTCTGATTCCATGCCTCTGATTCCACGCCTCTCTTTCCGTATCTCTGATTCCCCGCCTCTGATTCCCTGCCTCTGATACCCTGCCTCTCTTTGCCTGCCTCTATTTCGGTGCCTCTTTCTCTGCATCTAGTTTCCCACATCTCATTTGCCCCCTCTGATAACCCGCCTCTGATTCCATGCCTCTGATTCCCCGCCTCAGATTCCCCGCCTCTGATTCCCTGCCTCTGATTCCCCGCCTCTGATTCCCTGCCTCAGATTCCCTGCCTCAGATTCCCTGCCTCAGATTCCCTGCCTCAGATTCCCTGCCTCTGATTCCCCGCCTCTGATTCCCCGCCTCTTATTCCCCGCCTCTGATTCCCCGCCTCTGATTCCCCGCCTCTGATTCCCTGCCTCTGTTTCCCCGCCTCTGATTCCCCGCCTCTGATTCCCCGCATCAGATTTCCCGGCTCTAATTCGCTGCCTGAGATTCCCTGCCTGAGATTCCCCGCCTCAGATTCCCTGCCTCAGATTCCCCGCCTCAGATTCCCCGCCTCATATTCCCCGCCTCAGATTCCCCATCTCAGATTCCCCGCCTCAGATTCCCCGCCTCAGATTCCCCGCCTCAGATTCCCTGCCTCAGATTCCCTGCCTCTGATTGCCTTCCTCTGATTCCCTGCCTCTGATTCCCTGCCTCTGATTCCCTGCCTCTGATTCCCTGCCTCTGATTCCCTGCCTCTAATTCCCTGCCTCTGATTCCGCACCTCTGATTCCACGCCTCTCTTTCCGTGTCTCTTATTCCCCGCCTCTGATTCCCTGCCTCTGATACCCTGCCTCTCTTTGCCTGCCTCTATTTCCGTGCCTCTTTCTCTGCATCTAGTTTCCCACATCTCATTTGCCCCCTCTGATAACCCCCCTCTGATTCCATGCCTCTGATTCCCTGCCTCTGATTCCCCGCCTCTGATTCCCCGCCTCAGATTCCCTGCCTCAGATTACCTGCCTCAGATTCCTTGCCTCAGATTCCCTGCCTCTGATTCCCCGCCTCTGATTCCCACCCTCTTATTCCCCGCCTCTGATTCCCCGCCTCTGATTCCCCGCCTCTGATTCCCTGCCTCTGTTTCCCCGCCTCTGATTCCCCACGTCTGATTCCCCGCCTCAGATTCCCCGGCTCTGATTCCCTGCCTGAGATTCCATGCCTCTGAATCCCCGCCTCAGATTCCCTGCCTCAGATTCCCCGCCTCAGATTCCCCGCCTCAGATTCCCCGCCTCAGATTCCCTGCCTCTGATTCCCCGCCTCTGATTCCCCGCCTCTGATTCCCTGCCTCAGATTACCTGCCTCAGATTCCTTGCCTCAGATTCCCTGCCTCTGATTCCCCGCCTCTGATTCCCCAACTCTTATTCCCCGCCTCTGATTCCCCGCCTCTGATTCCCCGCCTCTGATTCCCTGCCTCTGTTTCCCCGCCACTGATTCCCCGCGTCTGATTCCCCGCCTCAGATTCCCCGGCTCTGATTCCCTGCCTGAGATTCCATGCCTCAGAATCCCCGCCTCAGATTCCCTGCCTCAGATTCCCCGGCTCAGATTCCCCGCCTCAGATTCCCCGCCTCAGATTCCCTGCCTCAGATTCCCCGCCTGAGATTCCCCGCCTCAGATTCCCCGCCTCAGATTCCCCGCCTCAGATTCCCTGCCTCAGATTCCCTGCCTCAGATTCCCTGCCTCAGATTCCCTTCATGTGATTCCCTTCATCTGATTCCCTGCCTCTGATTCCCTGCCTCTGATTTCCTGCCTCTGATTCCCCACCTCTGACTCCCCGCCTCAGATTCCCTGCCTCAGATTCCCTGCCTCAGATTCCCTGCCTCTGATTCCCTGCCTCAGATTCCCTGCCTCAGATTCCCTGCCTCAGATTCCCTGCCTCTGATTGCCTGCCTCTGATTCCTTGCCTCTTATTGCCTGCCTCTGATTCCCTGCCTCTGATTCCCTGCCTCAGATTCCCTGCCTCAGATTCCCTGCCTCAGATTCCCCGCCTCTGATTCCCTGCCTCAGATTCCCTGCCTCAGATTCCCTGCCTCAGATTCCCCGCCTCTGAATCCCGGCCTCTGATTCCCTGTCTCTGTTTCCCCGCCTCTGATTCCCCGCCTCTGATTCCCCGCCTCAGATTCCCTGGCTCTGATTCCCTGCCTGAGATTCCCCGCCTCAGATTAAACACCTCAGATTAAACGCCTCAGATTTCCCGCCTCAGATTCCCCGCCTCAGATTCCCCGCCTCAGATTCCCCGCCTCAGATGCCCCGCCTCAGATTCCCCGCCTCAGATTCCCAGCATCAGGTTCCCCGCCTCAGATTTCCCGCCTCAGATTCCCCGCCTCAGATTCCCCGCCTCAGATTCCCTGCCTCAGATTCCCTGCCTCTGATTGCCTGCCTCTGATACCCTGCCTCTGATTCCCTGCCTCTGATTCACTGCCTCTGATTCCCTGCCTCTGATTCCCTGCCTCTGATTCCCTGCCTCTGATTCCGCGCCTCTGATTCCACGCCTCTCTTTCCGTATCTCTGATTCCCCGCCTCTGATTCCCTGCCTCTGATACCCTGCCTCTCTTTGCTTGCCTCTATTTCGGTGCCTCTTTCTCTGCATCTAGTTTCCCACATCTCATTTGCCCCCTCTGATAACCCGCCTCTGATTCCATGCCTCTGATTCACCGCCTTTGATTCCCCACCTCTGATTTCCTGCCTTTGATTCCCCGCCTCTGATTCCCTGCCTCAGATTCCCTGCCTCAGATTCCCTGCCTCAGATTCCCTGCCTCAGATTCCCTGCCTCTGATTCCCCGCCTCTGATTCCCCGCCTCTTATTCCCCGCCTCTGATTCCCCGCCTCTGATTCCCTGCCTCTAATTCCCTGCCTCTGATTCCGCACCTCTGATTCCACGCCTCTCTTTCCGTGTCTCTTATTCCCCGCCTCTGATTCCCTGCCTCTGATACCCTGCCTCTCTTTGCCTGCCTCTATTTCCGTGCCTCTTTCTCTGCATCTAGTTTCCCACATCTCATTTGCCCCCTCTGATAACCCCCCTCTGATTCCATGCCTCTGATTCCCTGCCTCTGATTCCCCGCCTCTGATTCCCCGCCTCAGATTCCCTGCCTCAGATTACCTGCCTCAGATTCCTTGCCTCAGATTCCCTGCCTCTGATTCCCCGCCTCTGATTCCCCACCTCTTATTCCCCGCCTCTGATTCCCCGCCTCTGATTCCCTGCCTCTGTTTCCCCGCCTCTGATTCCCCACGTCTGATTCCCCGCCTCAGATTCCCCGGCTCTGATTCCCTGCCTGAGATTCCATGCCTCAGAATCCCCGCCTCAGATTCCCTGCCTCAGATTCCCCGCCTCAGATTCCCCGCCTCAGATTCCCCGCCTCAGATTCCCTGCCTCTGATTCCCCGCCTCTGATTCCCCGCCTCTGATTCCCTGCCTCAGATTACCTGCCTCAGATTCCTTGCCTCAGATTCCCTGCCTCTGATTCCCCGCCTCTGATTCCCCACCTCTTATTCCCCGCCTCTGATTCCCCGCCTCTGATTCCCCGCCTCTGATTCCCTGCCTCTGTTTCCCCGCCACTGATTCCCCGCGTCTGATTCCCCGCCTCAGATTCCCCGGCTCTGATTCCCTGCCTGAGATTCCATGCCTCAGAATCCCCGCCTCAGATTCCCTGCCTCAGATTCCCCGGCTCAGATTCCCCGCCTCAGATTCCCCGCCTCAGATTCCCTGCCTCAGATTCCCCGCCTGAGATTCCCCGCCTCAGATTCCCCGCCTCAGATTCCCCGCCTCAGATTCCCTGCCTCAGATTCCCTGCCTCAGATTCCCTGCCTCAGATTCCCTTCATGTGATTCCCTTCATCTGATTCCCTGCCTCTGATTCCCTGCCTCTGATTTCCTGCCTCTGATTCCCCACCTCTGACTCCCCGCCTCAGATTCCCTGCCTCAGATTCCCTGCCTCAGATTCCCTGCCTCAGATTCCCTGCCTCAGATTCCCTGCCTCAGATTCCCTGCCTCAGATTCCCTGCCTCTGATTGCCTGCCTCTGATTCCTTGCCTCTTATTGCCTGCCTCTGATTCCCTGCCTCTGATTCCCTGCCTCAGATTCCCTGCCTCAGATTCCCTGCCTCAGATTCCCCGCCTCTGATTCCCTGCCTCAGATTCCCTGCCTCAGATTCTCTGCCTCAGATTCCCCGCCTCTGAATCCCGGCCTCTGATTCCCTGTCTCTGTTTCCCCGCCTCTGATTCCCCGCCTCTGATTCCCCGCCTCAGATTCCCTGGCTCTGATTCCCTGCCTGAGATTCCCCGCCTCAGATTAAACACCTCAGATTAAACGCCTCAGATTCCCCGCCTCAGATTCCCCGCCTCAGATTCCCCGCCTCAGATTCCCCGCCTCAGATGCCCCGCCTCAGATTCCCCGCCTCAGATTCCCAGCATCAGGTTCCCCGCCTCAGATTTCCCGCCTCAGATTCCCCGCCTCAGATTCCCCGCCTCAGATTCCCTGCCTCAGATTCCCTGCCTCTGATTGCCTGCCTCTGATACCCTGCCTCTGATTCCCTGCCTCTGATTCACTGCCTCTGATTCCCTGCCTCTGATTCCCTGCCTCTGATTCCCTGCCTCTGATTCCGCGCCTCTGATTCCACGCCTCTCTTTCCGTATCTCTGATTCCCCGCCTCTGATTCCCTGCCTCTGATACCCTGCCTCTCTTTGCTTGCCTCTATTTCGGTGCCTCTTTCTCTGCATCTAGTTTCCCACATCTCATTTGCCCCCTCTGATAACCCGCCTCTGATTCCATGCCTCTGATTCACCGCCTTTGATTCCCCACCTCTGATTTCCTGCCTTTGATTCCCCGCCTCTGATTCCCTGCCTCAGATTCCCTGCCTCAGATTCCCTGCCTCAGATTCCCTGCCTCAGATTCCCTGCCTCTGATTCCCCGCCTCTGATTCCCCGCCTCTTATTCCCCGCCTCTGATTCCCCGCCTCTGATTCCCCGCCTCTGATTCCCTGCCTCTGTTTCCCCGCCTCTGATTCCACGCCTCTGATTCCCCGCCTCTTATTCCCCACCTCTGATTCCCCGCCTCTGATTCCCCGCCTCTGATTCCCTGCCTCAGATTCCCCGGCTCTGATTCCCTGCATCAGATTCCCTGCCTCAGATTCCCTGCCTCTGATTCCCCGCCTCTGATTCCCTGCCTCAGATTCCCTGCCTCAGATTCCCCGCCTCTGATTCCCCGCCTCAGATTCCCCGCCTCAGATTCCCCGACTCTGATTCCCTGGCTGAGATTCCCTGCCTCAGATACCCCTCCTCAGATACCCCGCCTCAGAATCCCCGCCTCAGATTCCCCGCCTCAGATTCCCCGCCTCAGATTCCCCGCCTCAGATTCCCCGCCTAAGATTCATCGCCTCAGATTCCCCGCCTCAGATTCCCCGCCTCAGATTCCCCGCCTCAGATTCCCCGCCTCCGATTCCCCGCCTCAGATTCCCCGCCTCAGATTCCCCGCCTCAGATTCCCCGCCTCAGATTCCCTGCCTCAGATTCCCTGCCTCTGATTGCCTGCCTCTGATTCCCTGCCTCTGATTCCCTGCCTCTGATTCCCTGCCTCTGATTCCCTGCCTCTGATTCCCTGCCTCAGATTCCCTGCCTCTGATTCCGCGCCTCTGATTCCACGCCTCTCTTTACGTATCTCTGATTCCCCGCCTCTGATTCCCTGCCTCTGATGCCCTGCCTCTCTTTGCCTGCCTCTATTTCGGTGCCTCTTTCTCTGCATCTAGTTTCCCACATCTCATTTGCCCCCTCTGATATCCCGCCTCTGATTCCATGCCTCTGATTCCCCGCCTTTGATTCCCCGCCTCTGATTCCCTGCCTTTGATTCCCTGCCTCTGATTCCCTGCCTCAGATCCCCTGCCTCAGATTCCCTGCCTCAGATTCCCTACCTCAGATTCCATGCCTTTGATTCCCCGCCTCTGATTCCCCGCCTCTTATTCCCCGCCTCTGATTCCCCGCCTCTGATTCCCCACCTCTGATTCCCTGCCTCTGTTTCCCCGCCTCTGATTTCCCGCCTCTGATTCCCCGCCTCAGATTTCCCGGCTCTGATTCCCTGCCTGAGATTCCCTGCCTGAGATTCCCCGCCTCAGATTCCCTGCCTCAGATTCCCAGCCTCAGATTCCCATCATCTGATTCCCTTTATCTGATTCCCTGCCTCAGATTCCCTGCCTCAGATTCCCTGCCTCTGATTGCCTTCCTCTGATTCCCTGCCTCTGATTCCCTCCCTCTGATTCCCTGCCTCTGATTCCCTGCCTCTGATTCCCTGCCTCTGATTCCCCACCTCTGATTCCCGGCCTCTGATTCCCTGCCTCTGATTCCCCGCCTCTGATTCCCCGCCTGCCTTTCCGCACAACTTTCACGGCCTCTGTTTCCGAACATCTCTTTCCCCGCCTCTAATTCCCCGCCTCAGATTCCCCGGCTCTGATTCCCTGCCTCAGATTCCCTGCCTCAGATTCCCCCTCTCTGATTTCCCACCACTGATTGCCCGCCTCTGATTCCCCGCCTCTGATTCCCCGCCTCTGATTCCCCAACTCTGTCTCTATGCCTCTCTTTCACCTCTGCTCTTTCCCCTCCACTCTTTCCGCGCCTCTCTTTCCCTCCCTCAATTTCAACAACTCTGTTTGATCTGTTCTGTGTACCTCATTTTCAACACACAATTTCCAACCACTATGTTTCACCCATCTCTTTCCCCGCCTCTATTTATCTGCCTATGTTTACCCACCTCTGTTTACCCGCCCGTTTCACCGCCTCTGATTCCCCACCTCAGATTCCCCGCCTCAGATTCCCTGCCTCTGATTCCCTGCCTCTGATTCCCTGCCTCTGATTCCCTGCCACTGATACCCCGCCTCCGATTCCACACCAATGTTTCATCGCCTCTGTTTAACTGCCTCTTATTTCCCGGCTCAGATTCGCCGGCTCTGATTCCCCGCCTCTGCTTCCTCGCCTCAGATTCCCCGGCTCTGATTCGCTGCATCAGATTCCCTGCCTCAGATTCCCTGCCTCTGATTCCCTGCATCAGATTCCCTGCCTCTGATTCCCCGCCTCTGATTCCCCGCTTCTGATTCCCCGCCTCTGATTCCCCGCCTCAGATTCCCTGCCTATGATTCCCTGCCTCTGATTCCCTGCCTCTGATTCCGAGCCTCTGATTCCACGCTTCTCTTTCCGTGTCTCTGATAGCCCACCTCTGATTCCCTACCTCTGATTCCCCACCTCAGATTCCCCGGCTCTGATTCCCTGCATCAGATTCCCTGCCTCAGATTCCCTGCCTCTGATTCCCTGCATCAGATTCCCTGCCTCTGATTCCCCGCCTCTGATTCCCCGCTTCTGATTCCCCGCCTCTGATTCACCGCCTCAGATTCCCTGCCTATGATTCCCTGCCTCTGATTCCCTGCCTCTGATTCCCTACCTCTGATTCCCTGACTCTGATTCCCTGCCTCTGATTCCCTGCCCCTGATTCCCTGCCTCTGATTCCGCGCCTCTGATTCGACGCCTCGCTTTCCGTGTCTCTGATTCCGCGCCTCTGATTCCCTGCCTCTGATACCCTGCCTCTCTTTGCCTGCCTCTATTTCCGTGCCTCTTTCTCTGCATCTTGTTTACCACATCTCATTTCCCCCCTCTGATAACCCGCCTCTGATTCCCTGCCTCTGATTCCCCGCCTCAGATTCCCCGGCTCTGATTCCCTGCCTCAGATTCCCCGCCTCTGATTCCCTGACTCTGATTCCCCGCCTCTGATTCCCCACCTCTGATTCCCCACCTCTGATTCCCCGCCTCTGATTCCCCGCCTCTGATTCCCCACCTCAGATTTCCCGGCTCTGATTCCCTGCGACAGATTCCCTGCCTCAGATTCCCTGCCTCTGATTCCCCGCCTCTTATTCCCCACCTCTTATTCCCCGCCTCAGATTCCCCGGCTCTGAGTCCCTGCCTCAGATTCCCTGCCTCAAATTCCCTGCCTCTGATTCCCCGCATCTGATACCCCGCCTCTGATTCCCCGCCTCTGATTCCTCGCATCTGATTCCCAGCCTCTGATTCCACGCCTCTGATTCCACGCCTCTGATTCCCCGCCTCTGATTCCACGCCTCTGATTCCCCGCCTCTGATTCCCTGCCTAAGATTCCCCAGCTCTGATTCCCTGCCTCAGATTCCCTTCCTCAGATTCCCTGCCTCCGATTCCCCGCCACTGATTCCCCGCCTCTGATTCCCCGCCTTTGAATCCCCGCCTCTGAATCCCAGCCTCTGAATCCCCGCCTCTGATTCCCCGCCTCTGTTTCCCCGCCTCGGATTCCCCACCTCTGATTACCCGCCTCCTTTTCCGCGCAACTTTCCCGGCCTCCGTTTCCCCACATCTCTTTCCCCGCGTCGGATTCCACGCCTCTGATTCCCCGCCTCTGATTTCCCACCTTTCATTCCCCGCCTCCCTTTCCCTGCCTCTATTTCCGCGCCTCTTTCTCTGCCTCTCTTTCCCCACATAGCTTTTCCTCCCTCTGATTCCCCTCCTCTGATTCCAGGCCTCTGATTCCCTGCCTCTGATTCCCCGCCTCTGATTCCCCGCCTCTGATTCCCCTCCTCTGATTCCCTGCCTCTGATTCCCTGCCTCTGATTCCCCGCCTCCGATTCCCTGCCTCTGATTCCCTGCCTCTGATTCCCTGCCTCTGATTCCGGGCCTCTGATTCTACGCCTCTCTTTCCGTGTCTCTGATTCCCCGCCTCTGATTCCCTGCCTCTGATACCCTGCCTCTCATTCCCTGCCTCTATTTCCGTGCATCTTTCTCTGCATCTTGTTTCCCACATCTCATTTCCCCCCTCTGATAACCCACCTCTGATTCCATGCCTGTGATTCCCTGCCTCAGAATCCCCGCTTCAGATTCCCCGACTCAGATTCCCCGCCTCAGATTCCCCGCCTCAGATTCCCTGCCTCAGATTCCCTGCCTCAGATTCCCTGCGTCTGATTCCCCGCCTCTGATTCCCCGCCTCTGATTCCCCGCCTCTGATTCCCCACCTCTGCTTCCCTGCCTCAGATTCCCTGGCTCAGATTCCCTGCTTCAGATTCCCTGCCTCAGATTCCCTGCCACTGATTCACCGCATCTGATTCCCCGCCTCTGATTCCCCGCTTCTGATTCCCGCCTCTGATTCCCTGCCTCTGATTCCCCGCCTCTGAATCCCGGCCTCTGATTCCCCTCCTCTGATTCCCTGCCTCTGATTCCCTGCCTCTAATTCCCCGCCTCTGTTTCCCCAATTCTAATTCCCCACCTCTGATGCCCCAACTCTGATTCCCCGCCTCTGATTCCCCAGCTCTGATTCGCCACCTCTGATTCTCCGCATCCGATTCCCCATGTCTGATTCCCCGCCTCTGATTCCCCGCGTCTGATTCCCTGCCTCTGATTCCCCGCCTCTGATTCCCCTCCTCTGATTCCCTGCCTCTGATTCCCTGCCTCTGATTCCCTGCCTCTGATTCCCCGCCTCTATTTCTCTGCATATGTTTACCCGCCTCTTTTTACCCACCTGTTTCACCGCCTCTGATTCCCCGCCTCTGATTCCCCACCTCTGTCTCGACGCCTCTCTTTCGCCTCCACTCTTTCCCCTCCACTCTTTCCGTGCCTGTCTTTCCCTCCCTCAATTTAAACAACACTGTTTGATCTGTTTTGTGTACCTCATTTTAAACACACAAGTTCCAACCACTATGTTTTGCCCGCCTCTTTCCGCGCCTCTATTTATCCACCTATGTTTACCTGCCTCTGTTTACCCGCCTGTTTCCCCGCCTCTGATTCCCCACCATTCATTCCCCGCCTCTCTTTCCCTGCCTCTATTTCCGCGCCTCTTTCACTGCCTCTCTTTCCCCACATCTCTTTTCCTCCCGCTGATTCCCCGCCTCTGATTCCCCGCCTCTGATTCCCTGCCTCTGATACCCCGCCTCTGATTCCCCGCCTCCGATTCCCTGCCTCTGATTCCCTGCCTCTGATTCCCTGCCTCTGATTCCGGGCCTCTGATTCTACGCCTCTCTTTCCGTGTCTCTGATTCCCCGCCTCTGATTCCCTGCCTCTGATACACTGCCTCTCATTCCCTGCCTCTATTTCCGTGCATCTTTCTCTGCATCTTGTTTGCAACATCTCATTTCCCCCCTCTGATAACCCACCTCTGATTCCACGCCTCAGATTCCCTGCCTCAGATTCCCTGCCTGTGATTCCCTGCCTCAGAATCCCCGCTTCAGATTCCCCGACTCAGATTCCCCGCCTCAGATTCCCCGCCTCAGATTCCCTGCCTCAGATTCCCTGCCTCAGATTCCCTGCGTCTGATTCCCCGCCTCTGATTCCCCGCCTCTGATTCCCCGCTTCTGATTCCCCACCTCTGCTTCCCTGCCTCAGATTCCCTGGCTCAGATTCCCTGCTTCAGATTCCCTGCCTCAGATTCCCTGCCACTGATTCCCCGCATCTGATTCCCCGCCTCTGATTCCCCGCTTCTGATTCCCGCCTCTGATTCCCTGCCTCTGATTCCCCGCCTCTGAATCCCCGCCTCTGATTCCTCGCCTCTGATTCCCTGCTTCAGATTCCCCGCTCTGATTCCCTGCCTCAGATTCCCTGCCTCAGATTCCCTGCCTCCGATTCCCCGCCTCTGATTCCCCGCCTATGATTCCCCACCTCTGATTCCCAGCCTCTGAATCCCCACCTCTGAATCACCGCCTCTGATTCCCCGCGTCTGTTTCCCCGCCTCTGATTCCCCTCCTCTGATTCCCCGCCTCTGATTCCCCACCTCTGATTGCCTGCCACTGATTGCCCGCCTCTGATTCCCCGCCTCTGATTCCCCGCCTCTGATTCCCCACCTCTGTCTCTATGCCTCTCTTTCGCCTCCGCTTTTTCCCCTACACTCTTTCCGCGCCTCTCTTTCCCTCCATCAATTTCAACAACTCTGTTTGATCTGTTCTGTGTACCTCATTTTCAACACACAAGTTCCAACCACTATGTTTCACCCATCACTTTCCCCGCCTCTATTTCTCCGCCTATGTTTACCCGCCTCTTTTTACCCACCTGTTTCACCGCCTCTGATTCCCCGCCTCTGATTCCCCACCTCTGTCTCGACGCCTCTCTTTCGCCTCCACTCTTTCCCCTCCACTCTTTCCGTGCCTGTCTTTCCCTCCCTCAATTTAAACAACACTGTTTGATCTGTTTTGTGTACCTCATTTTAAACACACAAGTTCCAACCACTATGTTTTGCCCGCCTCTTTCCGCGCCTCTATTTATCCACCTATGTTTACCTGCCTCTGTTTACCCGCCTGTTTCCCCGCCTCTGATTCCCCACCATTCATTCCCCGCCTCTCTTTCCCTGCCTCTATTTCCGCGCCTCTTTCACTGCCTCTCTTTCCCCACATCTCTTTTCCTCCCGCTGATTCCCCGCCTCTGATTCCCCGCCTCTGATTCCCTGCCTCTGATTCCCCGCCTCTGATTCCCTGCCTCAGATTCCCTGCCTCAGATTCCCTGCCTCAGATTCCCTGCCTCTGATTCCCCGCCTCTGATTCCCCGCCTCTTATTCCCCGCCTCTGATTCCCCGCCTCTGATTCCCCGCCTCTGATTCCCTGCCTCAGATTCCCCGGCTCTGATTCCCTTCATCAGCTCCCCTGCCTCAGATTCCCTGCCTCTGATTCCCCGCCTCTGATTCCCTGCCTCTGATTCCCCGCCTCTGATTCCCTGCCTCAGATTCCCTGCCTCAGATTCCCTGCCTCAGATTCCCTGCCTCTGATTCCCCGCCTCTGATTCCGCGCCGCTGATTCCCTGCCTCAGATTCCCTGCCTCTGATTCCCCGCCTCTTATTCCCCACCTCTTATTCCCCGCCTCAGATTCCCCGGCTCTGATTCCCTGCCTCAGATTCACTGCCTCAAATTCCCTGCCTCTGATTCCCCGCATCTGATTCCCCGCCTCTGATTCCCCGCCTCTGATTGCCCGCCTCTGATTCCCCGCCTCTGATTCCCCGCCTCTGATTCCCCACCTCTGTCTCTATGCCTCTCTTTCGCATCCGCTTTTTCCCCTACACTCTTTCCGCGCCTCTCTTTCCCTCCCTCAATTTCAACAACTCTGTTTGATCTGTTCTGTGTACCTCATTTTCAACACACAAGTTCCAACCACTATGTTTCACCCATCACTTTCCCCGCCTCTATTTCTCCGCCTATGTTTACCGGCCTCTTTTTACCCACCTGTTTCACCGCCTCTGATTCCCCGCCTCTGATTCCCCACCTCTGTCTCGACGCCTCTCTTTCGCCTCCACTCTTTCCCCTCCACTCTTTCC
The DNA here is from genome assembly GCF_036971445.1 of Narcine bancroftii. Taxonomy (NCBI): domain Eukaryota; kingdom Metazoa; phylum Chordata; class Chondrichthyes; order Torpediniformes; family Narcinidae; genus Narcine; species Narcine bancroftii. The sequence goes on along the minus strand of NW_027211879.1, from coordinate 403,509 downwards.
GTGCCTGTCTTTCCCTCCCTCAATTTAAACAACACTGTTTGATCTGTTTTGTGTACCTCATTTTAAACACACAAGTTCCAACCACTATGTTTTGCCCGCCTCTTTCCGCGCCTCTATTTATCCACCTATGTTTACCTGCCTCTGTTTACCCGCCTGTTTCCCCGCCTCTGATTCCCCACCATTCATTCCCCGCCTCTCTTTCCCTGCCTCTATTTCTGTGCCTCTTTCACTGCCTCTCTTTCCCCACATCTCTTTTCCTCCCGCTGATTCCCCGCCTCTGATTCCCCGCCTCTGATTCCCTGCCTCTGATTCCCCGCCTCTGATTCCCTGCCTCAGATTCCCTGCCTCAGATTCCCTGCCTCAGATTCCCTGCCTCTGATTCCCCGCCTCTGATTCCCCGCCTCTTATTCCCCGCCTCTGATTCCCCGCCTCTGATTCCCCGCCTCTGATTCCCTGCCTCAGATTCCCCGGCTCTGATTCCCTTCATCAGCTCCCCTGCCTCAGATTCCCTGCGTCTGATTCCCCGTCTCTGATTCCCTGCCTCTGATTCCCCGCCTCTGATTCCCTGCCTCAGATTCCCTGCCTCAGATTCCCTGCCTCAGATTCCCTGCCTCTGATTTCCCGCCTCTGATTCCGCGCCGCTGATTCCCTGCCTCAGATTCCCTGCCTCTGATTCCCCGCCTCTTATTCCCCACCTCTTATTCCCCGCCTCAGATTCCCCGGTTCTGATTCCCTGCCTCAGATTCCCTGCCTCAAATTCCCTGCCTCTGATTCCCCGCATCTGATTCCCCGCCTCTGATTCCCCGCCTCTGATTCCTCGCATCTGATTCCCCGCCTCAGATTCCCTGCCTCTGATTCCACGCCTCTGATTCCCTGTCTCAGATTCCCCAGCTCTGATTCCCTGCCTCAGATTCCCTGCCTCAGATTCCCTGCCTCCGATTCCCCGCCTCTGATTCCCCACATCAGATTCCCCGGCTCTGATTCCCCGCATCTGATTCCCTGCCTCTAATTCCCCAACTCTCTCTCTATGCCTCACTTTCACCTCTGCTCTTTCCCCTCCACTCTTTCCGCGCCTCTCTTTCCCTCCCTCAATTTCAACAACTCTGTTTGATCTGTTCTGTGTACCTCATTTTCAACACACAATTTCCAACCACTATGTTTCACCCATCTCTTTCCCCGCCTCTATTTATCTGCCTATGTTTACCCACCTCTGTTTACCCGCCCGTTTCACCGCCTCTGATTCCCCACCTCAGATTCCCCGCCTCAGATTCCCTGCCTCTGATTCCCTGCCTCTGATTCCCTGCATCTGATTCCCTGCCTCTGATTCCCTGCCTCTGATTCCCTGCCACTGATACCCCGCCTCCGATTCCACACCAATGTTTCATCGCCTCTGTTTAACTGCCTCTTATTTCCCGGCTCAGATTCGCCGGCTCTGATTCCGCGCCTCTGATTCCACGCTTCTCTTTCCGTGTCTCTGATAGTCCGCCTCTGATTCCCCGCCTCTGCTTCCCCGCCTCAGATTCCCCGGCTCTGATTCCCTGCATCAGATTCCCTGCCTCAGATTCCCTGCCTCTGATTCCCCGCATCTGATTCCCCGCCTCTGATTCCCCGCCTCTGATTGCCCGCCTCTGATTCCCCGCCTCTGATTCCCCGCCTCTGATTCCCCACCTCTGTCTCTATGCCTCTCTTTCGCATCCGCTTTTTCCCCTACACTCTTTCCGCGCCTCTCTTTCCCTCCCTCAATTTCAACAACTCTGTTTGATCTGTTCTGTGTACCTCATTTTCAACACACAAGTTCCAACCACTATGTTTCACCCATCACTTTCCCCGCCTCTACTTCTCCGCCTATGTTTACCGGCCTCTTTTTACCCACCTGTTTCACCGCCTCTGATTCCCCGCCTCTGATTCCCCACCTCTGTCTCGACGCCTCTCTTTCGCCTCCACTCTTTCCCCTCCACTCTTTCCGTGCCTGTCTTTCCCTCCCTCAATTTAAACAACACTGTTTGATCTGTTTTGTGTACCTCATTTTAAACACACAAGTTCCAACCACTATGTTTTGCCCGCCTCTTTCCGCGCCTCTATTTATCCACCTATGTTTACCTGCCTCTGTTTACCCGCCTGTTTCCCCGCCTCTGATTCCCCACCATTCATTCCCCGCCTCTCTTTCCCTGCCTCTATTTCTGTGCCTCTTTCACTGCCTCTCTTTCCCCACATCTCTTTTCCTCCCGCTGATTCCCCGCCTCTGATTCCCCGCCTCTGATTCCCTGCCTCTGATTCCCCGCCTCTGATTCCCTGCCTCAGATTCCCTGCCTCAGATTCCCTGCCTCAGATTCCCTGCCTCTGATTCCCCGCCTCTGATTCCCCGCCTCTTATTCCCCGCCTCTGATTCCCCGCCTCTGATTCCCCGCCTCTGATTCCCTGCCTCAGATTCCCCGGCTCTGATTCCCTTCATCAGCTCCCCTGCCTCAGATTCCCTGCGTCTGATTCCCCGTCTCTGATTCCCTGCCTCTGATTCCCCGCCTCTGATTCCCTGCCTCAGATTCCCTGCCTCAGATTCCCTGCCTCAGATTCCCTGCCTCTGATTTCCCGCCTCTGATTCCGCGCCGCTGATTCCCTGCCTCAGATTCCCTGCCTCTGATTCCCCGCCTCTTATTCCCCACCTCTTATTCCCCGCCTCAGATTCCCCGGTTCTGATTCCCTGCCTCAGATTCCCTGCCTCAAATTCCCTGCCTCTGATTCCCCGCATCTGATTCCCCGCCTCTGATTCCCCGCCTCTGATTCCTCGCATCTGATTCCCCGCCTCAGATTCCCTGCCTCTGATTCCACGCCTCTGATTCCCTGTCTCAGATTCCCCAGCTCTGATTCCCTGCCTCAGATTCCCTGCCTCAGATTCCCTGCCTCCGATTCCCCGCCTCTGATTCCCCACATCAGATTCCCCGGCTCTGATTCCCCGCATCTGATTCCCTGCCTCTAATTCCCCAACTCTCTCTCTATGCCTCACTTTCACCTCTGCTCTTTCCCCTCCACTCTTTCCGCGCCTCTCTTTCCCTCCCTCAATTTCAACAACTCTGTTTGATCTGTTCTGTGTACCTCATTTTCAACACACAATTTCCAACCACTATGTTTCACCCATCTCTTTCCCCGCCTCTATTTATCTGCCTATGTTTACCCACCTCTGTTTACCCGCCCGTTTCACCGCCTCTGATTCCCCACCTCAGATTCCCCGCCTCAGATTCCCTGCCTCTGATTCCCTGCCTCTGATTCCCTGCATCTGATTCCCTGCCTCTGATTCCCTGCCTCTGATTCCCTGCCACTGATACCCCGCCTCCGATTCCACACCAATGTTTCATCGCCTCTGTTTAACTGCCTCTTATTTCCCGGCTCAGATTCGCCGGCTCTGATTCCGCGCCTCTGATTCCACGCTTCTCTTTCCGTGTCTCTGATAGTCCGCCTCTGATTCCCCGCCTCTGCTTCCCCGCCTCAGATTCCCCGGCTCTGATTCCCTGCATCAGATTCCCTGCCTCAGATTCCCTGCCTCTGATTCCCTGCATCAGATTCCCTGCCTCTGATTCCCCGCCTCTGATTCCCCGCTTCTGATTCCCCGCCTCTGATTCCCCGCCTCAGATTCCCTGCCTATGATTCCCTGCCTCTGATTCCCTGCCTCTGATTCCGAGCCTCTGATTCCACGCTTCTCTTTCCGTGTCTCTGATAGCCCGCCTCTGATTCCCCGCCTCTGATTCCCCACCTCAGATTCCCCGGCTCTGATTCCCTGCATCAGATTCCCTGCCTCAGATTCCCTGCCTCTGATTCCCTGCATCAGATTCCCTGCCTCTGATTCCCCGCCTCTGATTCCCCGCTTCTGATTCCCTGCCTCTGATTCACCGCCTCAGATTCCCTGCCTATGATTCCCTGCCTCTGATTCCCTGCCTCTGATTCCCTGCCTCTGATTCCCTGACTCTGATTCCCTGCCTCTGATTCCCTGCACCTGATTCCCTGCCTCTGATTCCGCACCTCTGATTCCACGCCTCTCTTTCCGTGTCTCTGATTCCGCACCTCTGATTCCCTGCCTCTGATACCCTGCCTCTCTTTGCCTGCCTCTATTTCCGTGCCTCTTTCTCTGCATCTCGTTTACCACATCTCATTTCCCTCCACTGATAACCCGCCTCTGATTCCCCGCCTCTGATTCCCCGCCTCAGATTCCCCGGCTCTGATTCCCTGCCTCAGATTCCCCGCCTCTGATTCCCTGCCTCTGATTCCCCGCCTCTGATTCCCCACCTCTGATTCTCCACCTCTGATTCCCCGCCTCTGATTCCCCGCCTCTGATTCCCCACCTCAGATTTCCCGGCTCTGATTCCCTGCCTCAGATTCCCTGCGACAGATTCCCTGCCTCAGATTCCCTGCCTCAGATTCCCCGCCTCTTATTCCCCACCTCTTATTCCCCGCCTCTATTTCCGTGCATCTTTCTCTGCATCTTGTTTCCCACATCTCATTTCCCCCCTCTGATAACCCGCCTCTGATTCCATGCCTGTGATTCCCTGCCTCAGATTCCACGCTTCAGATTCCCCGACTCAGATTCCCGGCCTCAGATTCCCCGCCTCAGATTCCCTGCCTCAGATTCCCTGCCTCAGATTCCCTGCCTCAGATTCCCTGCCTCAGATTCCCTTCATCTGATTCCCTTCATTTGATTCCCTGCGTCTGATTCCCCGCCTCTGATTCCCCGCCTCTGATTCCCCGCCTCTGATTCCCCGCCTCTGATTCCCCACCTCTCATTCCCTGCCTCAGATTCCCTGGCTCAGATTCCCTGCTTCAGATTCCCTGCCTCAGATTCCCTGCCACTGATTCCCTGCATCTGATTCCCCGCCTCTGATTCCCCGCTTCTGATTCCCGCCTCTGATTCCCTGCCTCTGATTCCCCGCCTCTGAATCCCCGCCTCTGATTCCCCGCTTCTGATTCCCGCCTCTGATTCCCTGCCTTTGATTCCCTGCCTCTGATTCCCTGCCTCAGATCCCCTGCCTCAGATTCCCTGCCTCAGATTCCCTACCTCAGATTCCATGCCTTTGATTCCCCGCCTCTGATTCCCCGCATCTTATTCCCCGCCTCTGATTCCCCGCCTCTGATTCCCCGCCTCTGATTCCCTGCCTCTGTTTCCCCGCCTCTGATTTCCCGCCTCTGATTCCCCGCCTCAGATTTCCCGGCTCTGATTCCCTGCCTGAGATTCCCTGCCTGAGATTCCCCGCCTCAGATTCCCTGCCTCAGATTCCCAGCCTCAGATTCCCATCATCTGATTCCCTTTATCTGATTCCCTGCCTCAGATTCCCTGCCTCAGATTCCCTGCCTCTGATTGCCTTCCTCTGATTCCCTGCCTCTGATTCCCTCCCTCTGATTCCCTGCCTCTGATTCCCTGCCTCTGATTCCCTGCCTCTGATTCCCCACCTCTGATTCCCGGCCTCTGATTCCCTGCCTCTGATACCCCGCCTCTGATTCCCCGCCTGCCTTTCCGCACAACTTTCACGGCCTCTGTTTCCGAACATCTCTTTCCCCGCCTCTAATTCCCCGCCTCAGATTCCCCGGCTCTGATTCCCTGCCTCAGATTCCCTGCCTCAGATTCCCCCTCTCTGATTTCCCACCACTGATTGCCCGCCTCTGATTCCCCGCCTCTGATTCCCCGCCTCTGATTCCCCACCTCAGATTCCCCGCCTCAGATTCCCTGCCTCTGATTCCCTGCCTCTGATTCCCTGCATCTGATTCCCTGCCTCTGATTCCCTGCCTCTGATTCCCTGCCATTGATACCCCGCCTCCGATTCCACACCAATGTTTCATCGCCTCTGTTTAACTGCCTCTTATTTCCCGGCTCAGATTCGCCGGCTCTGATTCCGCGCCTCTGATTCCACGCTTCTCTTTCCGTGTCTCTGATAGTCCGCCTCTGATTCCCCGCCTCTGCTTCCTCGCCTCAGATTCCCCGGCTCTGATTCGCTGCATCAGATTCCCTGCCTCAGATTCCCTGCCTCTGATTCCCTGCATCAGATTCCCTGCCTCTGATTCCCCGCCTCTGATTCCCCGCTTCTGATTCCCCGCCTCTGATTCCCCGCCTCAGATTCCCTGCCTATGATTCCCTGCCTCTGATTCCCTGCCTCTGATTCCGAGCCTCTGATTCCACGCTTCTCTTTCCGTGTCTCTGATAGCCCGCCTCTGATTCCCTACCTCTGATTCCCCACCTCAGATTCCCCGGCTCTGATTCCCTGCATCAGATTCCCTGCCTCAGATTCCCTGCCTCTGATTCCCTGCATCAGATTCCCTGCCTCTGATTCCCCGCCTCTGATTCCCCGCTTCTGATTCCCCGCCTCTGATTCACCGCCTCAGATTCCCTGCCTATGATTCCCTGCCTCTGATTCCCTGCCTCTGATTCCCTACCTCTGATTCCCTGACTCTGATTCCCTGCCTCTGATTCCCTGCCCCTGATTCCCTGCCTCTGATTCCGCGCCTCTGATTCGACGCCTCTCTTTCCGTGTCTCTGATTCCGCGCCTCTGATTCCCTGCCTCTGATACCCTGCCTCTCTTTGCCTGCCTCTATTTCCGTGCCTCTTTCTCTGCATCTTGTTTACCACATCTCATTTCCCCCCTCTGATAACCCGCCTCTGATTCCCTGCCTCTGATTCCCCGCCCCAGATTCCCCGGCTCTGATTCCCTGCCTCAGATTCCCCGCCTCTGATTCCCTGACTCTGATTCCCCGCCTCTGATTCCCCACCTCTGATTCCCCACCTCTGATTCCCCGCCTCTGATTCCCCGCCTCTGATTCCCCACCTCAGATTTCCCGGCTCTGATTCCCTGCGACAGATTCCCTGCCTCAGATTCCCTGCCTCTGATTCCCCGCCTCTTATTCCCCACCTCTTATTCCCCGCCTCAGATTCCCCGGCTCTGAGTCCCTGCCTCAGATTCCCTGCCTCAAATTCCCTGCCTCTGATTCCCCGCATCTGATACCCCGCCTCTGATTCCCCGCCTCTGATTCCTCGCATCTGATTCCCAGCCTCTGATTCCACGCCTCTGATTCCACGCCTCTGATTCCCCGCCTCTGATTCCACGCCTCTGATTCCCCGCCTCTGATTCCCTGCCTAAGATTCCCCAGCTCTGATTCCCTGCCTCAGATTCCCTTCCTCAGATTCCCTGCCTCCGATTCCCCGCCACTGATTCCCCGCCTCTGATTCCCCGCCTTTGAATCCCCGCCTCTGAATCCCAGCCTCTGAATCCCCGCCTCTGATTCCCCGCCTCTGTTTCCCCGCCTCGGATTCCCCACCTCTGATTACCCGCCTCCTTTTCCGCGCAACTTTCCCGGCCTCCGTTTCCCCACATCTCTTTCCCCGCGTCGGATTCCACGCCTCTGATTCCCCGCCTCTGATTTCCCACCTTTCATTCCCCGCCTCCCTTTCCCTGCCTCTATTTCCGCGCCTCTTTCTCTGCCTCTCTTTCCCCACATAGCTTTTCCTCCCTCTGATTCCCCTCCTCTGATTCCCGGCCTCTGATTCCCTGCCTCTGATTCCCCGCCTCTGATTCCCCGCCTCTGATTCCCCTCCTCTGATTCCCTGCCTCTGATTCCCTGCCTCTGATTCCCTGCCTCTGATTCCCCGCCTCCGATTCCCTGCCTCTGATTCCCTGCCTCTGATTCCCTGCCTCTGATTCCGGGCCTCTGATTCTACGCCTCTCTTTCCGTGTCTCTGATTCCCCGCCTCTGATTCCCTGCCTCTGATACCCTGCCTCTCATTCCCTGCCTCTATTTCCGTGCATCTTTCTCTGCATCTTGTTTCCCACATCTCATTTCCCCCCTCTGATAACCCACCTCTGATTCCATGCCTGTGATTCCCTGCCTCAGAATCCCCGCTTCAGATTCCCCGACTCAGATTCCCCGCCTCAGATTCCCCGCCTCAGATTCCCTGCCTCAGATTCCCTGCCTCAGATTCCCTGCGTCTGATTCCCCGCCTCTGATTCCCCGCCTCTGATTCCCCGCCTCTGATTCCCCACCTCTGCTTCCCTGCCTCAGATTCCCTGGCTCAGATTCCCTGCTTCAGATTCCCTGCCTCAGATTCCCTGCCACTGATTCCCCGCATCTGATTCCCCGCCTCTGATTCCCCGCTTCTGATTCCCGCCTCTGATTCCCTGCCTCTGATTCCCCGCCTCTGAATCCCCGCCTCTGATTCCCCTCCTCTGATTCCCTGCCTCTGATTCCCTGCCTCTAATTCCCCGCCTCTGTTTCCCCAATTCTAATTCCCCACCTCTGATGCCCCAACTCTGATTCCCCGCCTCTGATTCCCCAGCTCTGATTCCCCACCTCTGATTCTCCGCATCCGATTCCCCATGTCTGATTCCCCGCCTCTGATTCCCCGCGTCTGATTCCCTGCCTCTGATTCCCCGCCTCTGATTCCCCTCCTCTGATTCCCTGCCTCTGATTCCCTGCCTCTGATTCCCTGCCTCTGATTCCCCGCCTCCGATTCCCTGCCTCTGATTCCCTGCCTCTGATTCCCTGCCTCTGATTCCGGGCCTCTGATTCTACGCCTCTCTTTCCGTGTCTCTGATTCCCCGCCTCTGATTCCCTGCCTCTGATACCCTGCCTCTCATTCCCTGCCTCTATTTCCGTGCATCTTTCTCTGCATCTTGTTTCCCACATCTCATTTCTCCCCTCTGATAACCCACCTCTGATTCCACGCCTCAGATTCCCTGCCTCAGATTCCCTGCCTGTGATTCCCTGCCTCAGAATCCCCGCTTCAGATTCCCCGACTCAGATTCCCCGCCTCAGATTCCCCGCCTCAGATTCCCTGCCTCAGATTCCCTGCCTCAGATTCCCTGCGTCTGATTCCCCGCCTCTGATTCCCCGCCTCTGATTCCCCGCCTCTGATTCCCCACCTCTGCTTCCCTGCCTCAGATTCCCTGGCTCAGATTCCCTGCTTCAGATTCCCTGCCTCAGATTCCCTGCCACTGATTCCCCGCATCTGATTCCCCGCCTCTGATTCCCCGCTTCTGATTCCCGCCTCTGATTCCCTGCCTCTGATTCCCCGCCTCTGAATCCCCGCCTCTGATTCCTCGCCTCTGATTCCCTGCTTCAGATTCCCCGCTCTGATTCCCTGCCTCAGATTCCCTGCCTCAGATTCCCTGCCTCCGATTCCCCGCCTCTGATTCCCCGCCTATGATTCCCCACCTCTGATTCCCAGCCTCTGAATCCCCACCTCTGAATCACCGCCTCTGATTCCCCGCGTCTGTTTCCCCGCCTCTGATTCCCCTCCTCTGATTCCCCGCCTCTGATTCCCCACCTCTGATTGCCTGCCACTGATTGCCCGCCTCTGATTCCCCGCCTCTGATTCCTTGCCTCTGATTCCCCACCTCTGTCTCTATGCCTCTCTTTCGCCTCCGCTTTTTCCCCTACACTCTTTCCGCGCCTCTCTTTCCCTCCCTCAATTTCAACAACTCTGTTTGATCTGTTCTGTGTACCTCATTTTCAACACACAAGTTCCAACCACTATGTTTCACCCATCACTTTCCCCGCCTCTATTTCTCCGCCTATGTTTACCCGCCTCTTTTTACCCACCTGTTTCACCGCCTCTGATTCCCCGCCTCTGATTCCCCACCTCTGTCTCGACGCCTCTCTTTCGCCTCCACTCTTTCCCCTCCACTCTTTCCGTGCCTGTCTTTCCCTCCCTCAATTTAAACAACACTGTTTGATCTGTTTTGTGTACCTCATTTTAAACACACAAGTTCCAACCACTATGTTTTGCCCGCCTCTTTCCGCGCCTCTATTTATCCACCTATGTTTACCTGCCTCTGTTTACCCGCCTGTTTCCCCGCCTCTGATTCCCCACCATTCATTCCCCGCCTCTCTTTCCCTGCCTCTATTTCCGCGCCTCTTTCACTGCCTCTCTTTCCCCACATCTCTTTTCCTCCCGCTGATTCCCCGCCTCTGATTCCCCGCCTCTGATTCCCTGCCTCTGATTCCCCGCCTCTGATTCCCTGCCTCAGATTCCCTGCCTCAGATTCCCTGCCTCAGATTCCCTGCCTCTGATTCCCCGCCTCTGATTCCCCGCCTCTTATTCCCCGCCTCTGATTCCCCGCCTCTGATTCCCCGCCTCTGATTCCCTGCCTCAGATTCCCCGGCTCTGATTCCCTTCATCAGCTCCCCTGCCTCAGATTCCCTGCCTCTGATTCCCCGCCTCTGATTCCCTGCCTCTGATTCCCCGCCTCTGATTCCCTGCCTCAGATTCCCTGCCTCAGATTCCCTGCCTCAGATTCCCTGCCTCTGATTCCCCGCCTCTGATTCCGCGCCGCTGATTCCCTGCCTCAGATTCCCTGCCTCTGATTCCCCGCCTCTTATTCCCCACCTCTTATTCCCCGCCTCAGATTCCCCGGCTCTGATTCCCTGCCTCAGATTCCCTGCCTCAAATTCCCTGCCTCTGATTCCCCGCATCTGATTCCCCGCCTCTGATTCCCCGCCTCTGATTGCCCGCCTCTGATTCCCCGCCTCTGATTCCCCGCCTCTGATTCCCCACCTCTGTCTCTATGCCTCTCTTTCGCATCCGCTTTTTCCCCTACACTCTTTCCGCGCCTCTCTTTCCCTCCCTCAATTTCAACAACTCTGTTTGATCTGTTCTGTGTACCTCATTTTCAACACACAAGTTCCAACCACTATGTTTCACCCATCACTTTCCCCGCCTCTATTTCTCCGCCTATGTTTACCCGCCTCTTTTTACCCACCTGTTTCACCGCCTCTGATTCCCCACCTCTGATTCCCCACCTCTGTCTCGACGCCTCTCTTTCGCCTCCACTCTTTCCCCTCCACTCTTTCCGTGCCTGTCTTTCCCTCCCTCAATTTAAACAACACTGTTTGATCTGTTTTGTGTACCTCATTTTAAACACACAAGTTCCAACCACTATGTTTTGCCCGCCTCTTTCCGCACCTCTATTTATCCACCTATGTTTACCTGCCTCTGTTTACCCGCCTGTTTCCCCGCCTCTGATTCCCCACCATTCATTCCCCGCCTCTCTTTCCCTGCCTCTATTTCTGCGCCTCTTTCACTGCCTCTCTTTCCCCACATCTCTTTTCCTCCCGCTGATTCCCCGCCTCTGATTCCCCGCCTCTGATTCCCTGCCTCTGATTCCCCGCCTCTGATTCCCTGCCTCAGATTCCCTGCCTCAGATTCCCTGCCTCAGATTCCCTGCCTCTGATTTCCCGCCTCTGATTCCGCGCCGCTGATTCCCTGCCTCAGATTCCCTGCCTCTGATTCCCCGCCTCTTATTCCCCACCTCTTATTCCCCGCCTCAGATTCCCCGGTTCTGATTCCCTGCCTCAGATTCCCTGCCTCAAATTCCCTGCCTCTGATTCCCCGCATCTGATTCCCCGCCTCTGATTCCCCGCCTCTGATTCCTCGCATCTGATTCCCCGCCTCAGATTCCCTGCCTCTGATTCCACGCCTCTGATTCCCTGTCTCAGATTCCCCAGCTCTGATTCCCTGCCTCAGATTCCCTGCCTCAGATTCCCTGCCTCCGATTCCCCGCCTCTGATTCCCCACATCAGATTCCCCGGCTCTGATTCCCCGCATCAGATTCCCTGCCTCTAATTCCCCAACTCTCTCTCTATGCCTCTCTTTCACCTCTGCTCTTTCCCCTCCACTCTTTCCGCGCCTCTCTTTCCCTCCCTCAATTTCAACAACTCTGTTTGATCTGTTCTGTGTACCTCATTTTCAACACACAATTTCCAACCACTATGTTTCACCCATCTCTTTCCCCGCCTCTATTTATCTGCCTATGTTTACCCACCTCTGTTTACCCGCCCGTTTCACCGCCTCTGATTCCCCACCTCAGATTCCCCGCCTCAGATTCCCTGCCTCTGATTCCCTGCCTCTGATTCCCTGCATCTGATTCCCTGCCTCTGATTCCCTGCCTCTGATTCCCTGCCACTGATACCCCGCCTCCGATTCCACACCAATGTTTCATCGCCTCTGTTTAACTGCCTCTTATTTCCCGGCTCAGATTCGCCGGCTCTGATTCCGCGCCTCTGATTCCACGCTTCTCTTTCCGTGTCTCTGATAGTCCGCCTCTGATTCCCCGCCTCTGCTTCCCCGCCTCAGATTCCCCGGCTCTGATTCCCTGCATCAGATTCCCTGCCTCAGATTCCCTGCCTCTGATTCCCTGCATCAGATTCCCTGCCTCTGATTCCCCGCATCTGATTCCCCGCTTCTGATTCCCCGCCTCTGATTCCCCGCCTCAGATTCCCTGCCTATGATTCCCTGCCTCTGATTCCCTGCCTCTGATTCCGAGCCTCTGATTCCACGCTTCTCTTTCCGTGTCTCTGATAGCCCGCCTCTGATTCCCCGCCTCTGATTCCCCACCTCAGATTCCCCGGCTCTGATTCCCTGCATCAGATTCCCTGCCTCAGATTCCCTGCCTCTGATTCCCTGCATCAGATTCCCTGCCTCTGATTCCCCGCCTCTGATTCCCCGCTTCTGATTCCCTGCCTCTGATTCACCGCCTCAGATTCCCTGCCTATGATTCCCTGCCTCTGATTCCCTGCCTCTGATTCCCTGCCTCTGATTCCCTGACTCTGATTCCCTGCCTCTGATTCCCAGCACCTGATTCCCTGCCTCTGATTCCGCGCCTCTGATTCCACGCCTCTCTTTCCGTGTCTCTGATTCCGCACCTCTGATTCCCTGCCTCTGATACCCTGCCTCTCTTTGCCTGCCTCTATTTCCGTGCCTCTTTCTCTGCATCTCGTTTACCACATCTCATTTCCCCCCACTGATAACCCGCCTCTGATTCCCCGCCTCTGATTCCCCGCCTCAGATTCCCCGGCTCTGATTCCCTGCCTCAGATTCCCCGCCTCTGATTCCCTGCCTCTGATTCCCCGCCTCTGATTCCCCACCTCTGATTCTCCACCTCTGATTCCCCGCCTCTGATTCCCCGCCTCTGATTCCCCACCTCAGATTTCCCGGCTCTGATTCCCTGCCTCAGATTCCCTGCGACAGATTCCCTGCCTCAGATTCCCTGCCTCAGATTCCCCGCCTCTTATTCCCCACCTCTTATTCCCCGCCTCTATTTCCGTGCATCTTTCTCTGCATCTTGTTTCCCACATCTCATTTCCCCCCTCTGATAACCCGCCTCTGATTCCATGCCTGTGATTCCCTGCCTCAGATTCCACGCTTCAGATTCCCCGACTCAGATTCCCGGCCTCAGATTCCCCGCCTCAGATTCCCTGCCTCAGATTCCCTGCCTCAGATTCCCTGCCTCAGATTCCCTGCCTCCGATTCCCTTCATCTGATTCCCTTCATTTGATTCCCTGCGTCTGATTCCCCGCCTCTGATTCCCCGCCTCTGATTCCCCGCCTCTGATTCCCCGCCTCTGATTCCCCACCTCTGATTCCCTGCCTCAGATTCATTGGCTCAGATTCCCTGCTTCAGATTCCCTGCCTCAGATTCCCTGCCACTGATTCCCTGCATCTGATTCCCCGCCTCTGATTCCCCGCTTCTGATTCCCGCCTCTGATTCCCTGCCTCTGATTCCCCGCCTCTGAATCCCCGCCTCTGATTCCTCGCCTCTGATTCCCTGCCTCAGATTCCCCGCTCTGATTCCCTGCCTCAGATTCCCTGCCTCAGATTCCCTGCCTCCGATTCCCCGCCTCTGATTCCCCGCCTATGATTCCCCGCCTCTGATTCCCAGCCTCTGAATCCCCACCTCTGAATCACCACCTCTGTTTCCCCGCCTCTGTTTCCCCGCCTCTGATTCCCCGCCTCTGATTCCCCGCCTCTGATTCCACGCCTCTGATTCCCCGCCTCTGATTCCAGGCCTCTTATTCGCCCCCTCTGATTCCCCACCTCTGATTGCCTGCCACTGATTGCCCGCCTCTGATTCCCCGCCTCTGATTCCCCGCCTCTGATTCCCCACCTCTGTCTCTATGCCTCTCTTTCGCCTCCGCTTTTTCCCCTACACTCTTTCCGCGCCTCTCTTTCCCTCCCTCAATTTCAACAACTCTGTTTGATCTGTTCTGTGTACCTCATTTTCAACACACAAGTTCCAACCACTATGTTTCACCCATCACTTTCCCCGCCTCTATTTCTCCGCCTATGTTTACCCACCTCTTTTTACCCACCTGTTTCACCACCTCTGATTCCCCGCCTCTGATTCCCCACCTCTGTCTCGACGCCTCTCTTTCGCCTCCACTCTTTCCCCTCCACTCATTCCGTGCCTGTCTTTCCCTCCCTCAATTTAAACAACACTGTTTGATCTGTTTTGTGTACCTCATTTTAAACACACAAGTTCCAACCACTATGTTTTGCCCGCCTCTTTCCCCGCCTCTATTTATCCACCTATGTTTACCTGCCTCTGTTTACCCGCCTGTTTCCCCGCCTCTGATTCCCCACCTTTCATTCCCCGCCTCTCTTTCCCTGCCTCTATTTCCACGCCTCTTTCACTGCCTCTCTTTCCCCACATCTCTTTTCCTCCCGCTGATTCCCCGCCTCTGATTCCCCGCCTCTGATTCCCTGCCTCTGATTCCCCGCCTCTGATTCCCTGCCTCAGATTCCCTGCCTCAGATTCCCTGCCTCTGATTCCCCGCCTCTGATTCCCCGCCTCTTATTCCCCGCCTCTGATTCCCCGCCTCTGATTCCCCGCCTCTGATTCCCTGTCTCAGATTCCCCGGCTCTGATTCCCTTCATCAGCTCCCCTGCCTCAGATTCCCTGCCTCTGATTCCCCGCCTCTTATTCCCCGCCTCTGTCTCTATGCCTCTCTTTCGCCTCCGCTTTTTCCCCTACACTCTTTCCGCGCCTCTCTTTCCCTCCCTCAATTTCAACAACTCTGTTTGATCTGTTCTGTGTACCTCATTTTCAACACACAAGTTCCAACCACTATGTTTCACCCATCACTTTCCCCGCCTCTATTTCTCCGCCTATGTTTACCCGCCTCTTTTTTCCCACCTGTTTCACCGCCTCTGATTCCCCGCCTCTGATTCCCCACCTCTGTCTCGACGCCTCTCTTTCGCCTCCACTCTTTCCCCTCCACTCTTTCCGTGCCTGTCTTTCCCTCCCTCAATTTAAACAACACTGTTTGATCTGTTTTGTGTACCTCATTTTAAACACACAAGTTCCAACCACTATGTTTTGCCCGCCTCTTTCCGCGCCTCTATTTATCCACCTATGTTTACCTGCCTCTGTTTACCCGCCTGTTTCCCCGCCTCTGATTCCCCACCATTCATTCCCCGCCTCTCTTTCCCTGCCTCTATTTCCGCGCCTCTTTCACTGCCTCTCTTTCCCCACATCTCTTTTCCTCCCGCTGATTCCCCGCCTCTGATTCCCCGCCTCTGATTCCCTGCCTCTGATACCCTGCCTCTCATTCCCTGCCTCTATTTCCGTGCATCTTTCTCTGCATCTTGTTTCCCACATCTCATTTCTCCCCTCTGATAACCCACCTCTGATTCCACGCCTCAGATTCCCTGCCTCAGATTCCCTGCCTGTGATTCCCTGCCTCAGAATCCCCGCTTCAGATTCCCCGACTCAGATTCCCCGCCTCAGATTCCCCGCCTCAGATTCCCTGCCTCAGATTCCCTGCCTCAGATTCCCTGCGTCTGATTCCCCGCCTCTGATTCCCCGCCTCTGATTCCCCGCCTCTGATTCCCCACCTCTGCTTCCCTGCCTCAGATTCCCTGGCTCAGATTCCCTGCTTCAGATTCCCTGCCTCAGATTCCCTGCCACTGATTCCCCGCATCTGATTCCCCGCCTCTGATTCCCCGCTTCTGATTCCCGCCTCTGATTCCCTGCCTCTGATTCCCCGCCTCTGAATCCCCGCCTCTGATTCCTCGCCTCTGATTCCCTGCTTCAGATTCCCCGCTCTGATTCCCTGCCTCAGATTCCCTGCCTCAGATTCCCTGCCTCCGATTCCCCGCCTCTGATTCCCCGCCTATGATTCCCCACCTCTGATTCCCAGCCTCTGAATCCCCACCTCTGAATCACCGCCTCTGATTCCCCGCGTCTGTTTCCCCGCCTCTGATTCCCCTCCTCTGATTCCCCGCCTCTGATTCCCCACCTCTGATTGCCTGCCACTGATTGCCCGCCTCTGATTCCCCGCCTCTGATTCCTTGCCTCTGATTCCCCACCTCTGTCTCTATGCCTCTCTTTCGCCTCCGCTTTTTCCCCTACACTCTTTCCGCGCCTCTCTTTCCCTCCCTCAATTTCAACAACTCTGTTTGATCTGTTCTGTGTACCTCATTTTCAACACACAAGTTCCAACCACTATGTTTCACCCATCACTTTCCCCGCCTCTATTTCTCCGCCTATGTTTACCCGCCTCTTTTTACCCACCTGTTTCACCGCCTCTGATTCCCCGCCTCTGATTCCCCACCTCTGTCTCGACGCCTCTCTTTCGCCTCCACTCTTTCCCCTCCACTCTTTCCGTGCCTGTCTTTCCCTCCCTCAATTTAAACAACACTGTTTGATCTGTTTTGTGTACCTCATTTTAAACACACAAGTTCCAACCACTATGTTTTGCCCGCCTCTTTCCGCGCCTCTATTTATCCACCTATGTTTACCTGCCTCTGTTTACCCGCCTGTTTCCCCGCCTCTGATTCCCCACCATTCATTCCCCGCCTCTCTTTCCCTGCCTCTATTTCCGCGCCTCTTTCACTGCCTCTCTTTCCCCACATCTCTTTTCCTCCCGCTGATTCCCCGCCTCTGATTCCCCGCCTCTGATTCCCTGCCTCTGATTCCCCGCCTCTGATTCCCTGCCTCAGATTCCCTGCCTCAGATTCCCTGCCTCAGATTCCCTGCCTCTGATTCCCCGCCTCTGATTCCCCGCCTCTTATTCCCCGCCTCTGATTCCCCGCCTCTGATTCCCCGCCTCTGATTCCCTGCCTCAGATTCCCCGGCTCTGATTCCCTTCATCAGCTCCCCTGCCTCAGATTCCCTGCCTCTGATTCCCCGCCTCTGATTCCCTGCCTCTGATTCCCCGCCTCTGATTCCCTGCCTCAGATTCCCTGCCTCAGATTCCCTGCCTCAGATTCCCTGCCTCTGATTCCCCGCCTCTGATTCCGCGCCGCTGATTCCCTGCCTCAGATTCCCTGCCTCTGATTCCCCGCCTCTTATTCCCCACCTCTTATTCCCCGCCTCAGATTCCCCGGCTCTGATTCCCTGCCTCAGATTCCCTGCCTCAAATTCCCTGCCTCTGATTCCCCGCATCTGATTCCCCGCCTCTGATTCCCCGCCTCTGATTGCCCGCCTCTGATTCCCCGCCTCTGATTCCCCGCCTCTGATTCCCCACCTCTGTCTCTATGCCTCTCTTTCGCATCCGCTTTTTCCCCTACACTCTTTCCGCGCCTCTCTTTCCCTCCCTCAATTTCAACAACTCTGTTTGATCTGTTCTGTGTACCTCATTTTCAACACACAAGTTCCAACCACTATGTTTCACCCATCACTTTCCCCGCCTCTATTTCTCCGCCTATGTTTACCCGCCTCTTTTTACCCACCTGTTTCACCGCCTCTGATTCCCCACCTCTGATTCCCCACCTCTGTCTCGACGCCTCTCTTTCGCCTCCACTCTTTCCCCTCCACTCTTTCCGTGCCTGTCTTTCCCTCCCTCAATTTAAACAACACTGTTTGATCTGTTTTGTGTACCTCATTTTAAACACACAAGTTCCAACCACTATGTTTTGCCCGCCTCTTTCCGCACCTCTATTTATCCACCTATGTTTACCTGCCTCTGTTTACCCGCCTGTTTCCCCGCCTCTGATTCCCCACCATTCATTCCCCGCCTCTCTTTCCCTGCCTCTATTTCTGCGCCTCTTTCACTGCCTCTCTTTCCCCACATCTCTTTTCCTCCCGCTGATTCCCCGCCTCTGATTCCCCGCCTCTGATTCCCTGCCTCTGATTCCCCGCCTCTGATTCCCTGCCTCAGATTCCCTGCCTCAGATTCCCTGCCTCAGATTCCCTGCCTCTGATTCCCCGCCTCTGATTCCCCGCCTCTTATTCCCCGCCTCTGATTCCCCGCCTCTGATTCCCCGCCTCTGATTCCCTGCCTCAGATTCCCCGGCTCTGATTCCCTTCATCAGCTCCCCTGCCTCAGATTCCCTGCCTCTGATTCCCCGCCTCTGATTCCCTGCCTCTGATTCCCCGCCTCTGATTCCCTGCCTCAGATTCCCTGCCTCAGATTCCCTGCCTCTGATTTCCCGCCTCTGATTCCGCGCCGCTGATTCCCTGCCTCAGATTCCCTGCCTCTGATTCCCCGCCTCTTATTCCCCACCTCTTATTCCCCGCCTCAGATTCCCCGGTTCTGATTCCCTGCCTCAGATTCCCTGCCTCAAATTCCCTGCCTCTGATTCCCCGCATCTGATTCCCCGCCTCTGATTCCCCGCCTCTGATTCCTCGCGTCTGATTCCCCGCCTCAGATTCCCTGCCTCTGATTCCACGCCTCTGATTCCCTGTCTCAGATTCCCCAGCTCTGATTCCCTGCCTCAGATTCCCTGCCTCAGATTCCCTGCCTCCGATTCCCCGCCTCTGATTCCCCACATCAGATTCCCCGGCTCTGATTCCCCGCATCTGATTCCCTGCCTCTAATTCCCCAACTCTCTCTCTATGCCTCTCTTTCACCTCTGCTCTTTCCCCTCCACTCTTTCCGCGCCTCTCTTTCCCTCCCTCAATTTCAACAACTCTGTTTGATCTGTTCTGTGTACCTCATTTTCAACACACAATTTCCAACCACTATGTTTCACCCATCTCTTTCCCCGCCTCTATTTATCTGCCTATGTTTACCCACCTCTGTTTACCCGCCCGTTTCACCGCCTCTGATTCCCCACCTCAGATTCCCCGCCTCAGATTCCCTGCCTCTGATTCCCTGCCTCTGATTCCCTGCATCTGATTCCCTGCCTCTGATTCCCTGCCTCTGATTCCCTGCCACTGATACCCCGCCTCCGATTCCACACCAATGTTTCATCGCCTCTGTTTAACTGCCTCTTATTTCCCGGCTCAGATTCGCCGGCTCTGATTCCGCGCCTCTGATTCCACGCTTCTCTTTCCGTGTCTCTGATAGTCCGCCTCTGATTCCCCGCCTCTGCTTCCCCGCCTCAGATTCCCCGGCTCTGATTCCCTGCATCAGATTCCCTGCCTCAGATTCCCTGCCTCTGATTCCCTGCATCAGATTCCCTGCCTCTGATTCCCCGCATCTGATTCCCCGCTTCTGATTCCCCGCCTCTGATTCCCCGCCTCAGATTCCCTGCCTATGATTCCCTGCCTCTGATTCCCTGCCTCTGATTCCGAGCCTCTGATTCCACGCTTCTCTTTCCGTGTCTCTGATAGCCCGCCTCTGATTCCCCGCCTCTGATTCCCCACCTCAGATTCCCCGGCTCTGATTCCCTGCATCAGATTCCCTGCCTCAGATTCCCTGCCTCTGATTCCCTGCATCAGATTCCCTGCCTCTGATTCCCCGCCTCTGATTCCCCGCTTCTGATTCCCTGCCTCTGATTCACCGCCTCAGATTCCCTGCCTATGATTCCCTGCCTCTGATTCCCTGCCTCTGATTCCCTGCCTCTGATTCCCTGACTCTGATTCCCTGCCTCTGATTCCCTGCACCTGATTCCCTGCCTCTGATTCCGCGCCTCTGATTCCACGCCTCTCTTTCCGTGTCTCTGATTCCGCACCTCTGATTCCCTGCCTCTGATACCCTGCCTCTCTTTGCCTGCCTCTATTTCCGTGCCTCTTTCTCTGCATCTCGTTTACCACATCTCATTTCCCCCCACTGATAACCCGCCTCTGATTCCCCGCCTCTGATTCCCCGCCTCAGATTCCCCGGCTCTGATTCCCTGCCTCAGATTCCCCGCCTCTGATTCCCTGCCTCTGATTCCCCGCCTCTGATTCCCCACCTCTGATTCTCCACCTCTGATTCCCCGCCTCTGATTCCCCGCCTCTGATTCCCCACCTCAGATTTCCCGGCTCTGATTCCCTGCCTCAGATTCCCTGCGACAGATTCCCTGCCTCAGATTCCCTGCCTCAGATTCCCCGCCTCTTATTCCCCACCTCTTATTCCCCGCCTCTATTTCCGTGCATCTTTCTCTGCATCTTGTTTCCCACATCTCATTTCCCCCCTCTGATAACCCGCCTCTGATTCCATGCCTGTGATTCCCTGCCTCAGATTCCACGCTTCAGATTCCCCGACTCAGATTCCCGGCCTCAGATTCCCCGCCTCAGATTCCCTGCCTCAGATTCCCTGCCTCAGATTCCCTGCCTCAGATTCCCTGCCTCAGATTCCCTTCATCTGATTCCCTTCATTTGATTCCCTGCGTCTGATTCCCCGCCTCTGATTCCCCGCCTCTGATTCCCCGCCTCTGATTCCCCGCCTCTGATTCCCCACCTCTGATTCCCTGCCTCAGATTCCCTGGCTCAGATTCCCTGCTTCAGATTCCCTGCCTCAGATTCCCTGCCACTGATTCCCTGCATCTGATTCCCCGCCTCTGATTCCCCGCTTCTGATTCCCGCCTCTGATTCCCTGCCTCTGATTCCCCGCCTCTGAATCCCCGCCTCTGATTCCTCGCCTCTGATTCCCTGCCTCAGATTCCCCGCTCTGATTCCCTGCCTCAGATTCCCTGCCTCAGATTCCCTGCCTCCGATTCCCCGCCTCTGATTCCCCGCCTATGATTCCCCGCCTCTGATTCCCAGCCTCTGAATCCCCACCTCTGAATCACCACCTCTGTTTCCCCGCCTCTGTTTCCCCGCCTCTGATTCCCCGCCTCTGATTCCCCGCCTCTGATTCCACGCCTCTGATTCCCCGCCTCTGATTCCAGGCCTCTTATTCGCCCCCTCTGATTCCCCACCTCTGATTGCCTGCCACTGATTGCCCGCCTCTGATTCCCCGCCTCTGATTCCCCGCCTCTGATTCCCCACCTCTGTCTCTATGCCTCTCTTTCGCCTCCGCTTTTTCCCCTACACTCTTTCCGCGCCTCTCTTTCCCTCCCTCAATTTCAACAACTCTGTTTGATCTGTTCTGTGTACCTCATTTTCAACACACAAGTTCCAACCACTATGTTTCACCCATCACTTTCCCCGCCTCTATTTCTCCGCCTATGTTTACCCACCTCTTTTTACCCACCTGTTTCACCACCTCTGATTCCCCGCCTCTGATTCCCCACCTCTGTCTCGACGCCTCTCTTTCGCCTCCACTCTTTCCCCTCCACTCATTCCGTGCCTGTCTTTCCCTCCCTCAATTTAAACAACACTGTTTGATCTGTTTTGTGTACCTCATTTTAAACACACAAGTTCCAACCACTATGTTTTGCCCGCCTCTTTCCCCGCCTCTATTTATCCACCTATGTTTACCTGCCTCTGTTTACCCGCCTGTTTCCCCGCCTCTGATTCCCCACCTTTCATTCCCCGCCTCTCTTTCCCTGCCTCTATTTCCACGCCTCTTTCACTGCCTCTCTTTCCCCACATCTCTTTTCCTCCCGCTGATTCCCCGCCTCTGATTCCCCGCCTCAGATTCCCTGCCTCTGATTCCCCGCCTCTGATTCCCTGCCTCAGATTCCCTGCCTCAGATTCCCTGCCTCTGATTCCCCGCCTCTGATTCCCCGCCTCTTATTCCCCGCCTCTGATTCCCCGCCTCTGATTCCCCGCCTCTGATTCCCTGTCTCAGATTCCCCGGCTCTGATTCCCTTCATCAGCTCCCCTGCCTCAGATTCCCTGCCTCTGATTCCCCGCCTCTTATTCCCCGCCTCTGTCTCTATGCCTCTCTTTCGCCTCCGCTTTTTCCCCTACACTCTTTCCGCGCCTCTCTTTCCCTCCCTCAATTTCAACAACTCTGTTTGATCTGTTCTGTGTACCTCATTTTCAACACACAAGTTCCAACCACTATGTTTCACCCATCACTTTCCCCGCCTCTATTTCTCCGCCTATGTTTACCCGCCTCTTTTTTCCCACCTGTTTCACCGCCTCTGATTCCCCGCCTCTGATTCCCCACCTCTGTCTCGACGCCTCTCTTTCGCCTCCACTCTTTCCCCTCCACTCTTTCCGTGCCTGTCTTTCCCTCCCTCAATTTAAACAACACTGTTTGATCTGTTTTGTGTACCTCATTTTAAACACACAAGTTCCAACCACTATGTTTTGCCCGCCTCTTTCCGCGCCTCTATTTATCCACCTATGTTTACCTGCCTCTGTTTACCCGCCTGTTTCCCCGCCTCTGATTCCCCACCATTCATTCCCCGCCTCTCTTTCCCTGCCTCTATTTCCGCGCCTCTTTCACTGCCTCTCTTTCCCCACATCTCTTTTCCTCCCGCTGATTCCCCGCCTCTGATTCCCCGCCTCTGATTCCCTGCCTCTGATTCCCCGCCTCTGATTCCCTGCCTCAGATTCCCTGCCTCAGATTCCCTGCCTCAGATTCCCTGCCTCTGATTCCCCGCCTCTGATTCCCCGCCTCTTATTCCCCGCCTCTGATTCCCCGCCTCTGATTTCCCGCCTCTGATTCCCTGCCTCAGATTCCCCGGCTCTGATTCCCTTCATCAGCTCCCCTGCCTCAGATTCCCTGCCTCTGATTCCCCGCCTCTGATTCCCTGCCTCTGATTCCCCGCCTCTGATTCCCTGCCTCAGATTCCCTGCCTCAGATTCCCTGCCTCAGATTCCCTGCCTCTGATTCCCCGCCTCTGATTCCGCGCCGCTGATTCCCTGCCTCAGATTCCCTGCCTCTGATTCCCCGCCTCTTATTCCCCACCTCTTATTCCCCGCCTCAGATTCCCCGGCTCTGATTCCCTGCCTCAGATTCCCTGCCTCAAATTCCCTGCCTCTGATTCCCCGCATCTGATTCCCCGCCTCTGATTCCCCGCCTCTGATTGCCCGCCTCTGATTCCCCGCCTCTGATTCCCCGCCTCTGATTCCCCACCTCTGTCTCTATGCCTCTCTTTCGCATCCGCTTTTTCCCCTACACTCTTTCCGCGCCTCTCTTTCCCTCCCTCAATTTCAACAACTCTGTTTGATCTGTTCTGTGTACCTCATTTTCAACACACAAGTTCCAACCACTATGTTTCACCCATCACTTTCCCCGCCTCTATTTCTCCGCCTATGTTTACCCGCCTCTTTTTACCCACCTGTTTCACCGCCTCTGATTCCCCGCCTCTGATTCCCCACCTCTGTCTCGACGCCTCTCTTTCGCCTCCACACTTTCCCCTCCACTCTTTCCGTGCCTGTCTTTCCCTCCCTCAATTTAAACAACACTGTTTGATCTGTTTTGTGTACCTCATTTTAAACACACAAGTTCCAACCACTATGTTTTGCCCGCCTCTTTCCGCGCCTCTATTTATCCACCTATGTTTACCTGCCTCTGTTTACCCGCCTGTTTCCCCGCCTCTGATTACCCACCATTCATTCCCCGCCTCTCTTTCCCTGCCTCTATTTCTGCGCCTCTTTCACTGCCTCTCTTTCCCCACATCTCTTTTCCTCCCGCTGATTCCCCGCCTCTGATTCCCCGCCTCTGATTCCCTGCCTCTGATTCCCCGCCTCTGATTCCCTGCCTCAGATTCCCTGCCTCAGATTCCCTGCCTCAGATTCCCTGCCTCTGATTCCCCGCCTCTGATTCCCCGCCTCTTATTCCCCGCCTCTGATTCCCCGCCTCTGATTCCCCGCCTCTGATTCCCTGTCTCAGATTCCCCGGCTCTGATTCCCTTCATCAGCTCCCCTGCCTCAGATTCCCTGCCTCTGATTCCCCGCCTCTTATTCCCCGCCTCTGTCTCTATGCCTCTCTTTCGCCTCCGCTTTTTCCCCTACACTCTTTCCGCGCCTCTCTTTCCCTCCCTCAATTTCAACAACTCTGTTTGATCTGTTCTGTGTACCTCATTTTCAACACACAAGTTCCAACCACTATGTTTCACCCATCACTTTCCCCGCCTCTATTTCTCCGCCTATGTTTACCCGCCTCTTTTTTCCCACCTGTTTCACCGCCTCTGATTCCCCGCCTCTGATTCCCCACCTCTGTCTCGACGCCTCTCTTTCGCCTCCACTCTTTCCCCTCCACTCTTTCCGTGCCTGTCTTTCCCTCCCTCAATTTAAACAACACTGTTTGATCTGTTTTGTGTACCTCATTTTAAACACACAAGTTCCAACCACTATGTTTTGCCCGCCTCTTTCCGCGCCTCTATTTATCCACCTATGTTTACCTGCCTCTGTTTACCCGCCTGTTTCCCCGCCTCTGATTCCCCACCATTCATTCCCCGCCTCTCTTTCCCTGCCTCTATTTCCGCGCCTCTTTCACTGCCTCTCTTTCCCCACATCTCTTTTCCTCCCGCTGATTCCCCGCCTCTGATTCCCCGCCTCTGATTCCCTGCCTCTGATTCCCCGCCTCTGATTCCCTGCCTCAGATTCCCTGCCTCAGATTCCCTGCCTCAGATTCCCTGCCTCTGATTCCCCGCCTCTGATTCCCCGCCTCTTATTCCCCGCCTCTGATTCCCCGCCTCTGATTTCCCGCCTCTGATTCCCTGCCTCAGATTCCCCGGCTCTGATTCCCTTCATCAGCTCCCCTGCCTCAGATTCCCTGCCTCTGATTCCCCGCCTCTGATTCCCTGCCTCTGATTCCCCGCCTCTGATTCCCTGCCTCAGATTCCCTGCCTCAGATTCCCTGCCTCAGATTCCCTGCCTCTGATTCCCCGCCTCTGATTCCGCGCCGCTGATTCCCTGCCTCAGATTCCCTGCCTCTGATTCCCCGCCTCTTATTCCCCACCTCTTATTCCCCGCCTCAGATTCCCCGGCTCTGATTCCCTGCCTCAGATTCCCTGCCTCAAATTCCCTGCCTCTGATTCCCCGCATCTGATTCCCCGCCTCTGATTCCCCGCCTCTGATTGCCCGCCTCTGATTCCCCGCCTCTGATTCCCCGCCTCTGATTCCCCACCTCTGTCTCTATGCCTCTCTTTCGCATCCGCTTTTTCCCCTACACTCTTTCCGCGCCTCTCTTTCCCTCCCTCAATTTCAACAACTCTGTTTGATCTGTTCTGTGTACCTCATTTTCAACACACAAGTTCCAACCACTATGTTTCACCCATCACTTTCCCCGCCTCTATTTCTCCGCCTATGTTTACCCGCCTCTTTTTACCCACCTGTTTCACCGCCTCTGATTCCCCGCCTCTGATTCCCCACCTCTGTCTCGACGCCTCTCTTTCGCCTCCACTCTTTCCCCTCCACTCTTTCCGTGCCTGTCTTTCCCTCCCTCAATTTAAACAACACTGTTTGATCTGTTTTGTGTACCTCATTTTAAACACACAAGTTCCAACCACTATGTTTTGCCCGCCTCTTTCCGCGCCTCTATTTATCCACCTATGTTTACCTGCCTCTGTTTACCCGCCTGTTTCCCCGCCTCTGATTACCCACCATTCATTCCCCGCCTCTCTTTCCCTGCCTCTATTTCTGCGCCTCTTTCACTGCCTCTCTTTCCCCACATCTCTTTTCCTCCCGCTGATTCCCCGCCTCTGATTCCCCGCCTCTGATTCCCTGCCTCTGATTCCCCGCCTCTGATTCCCTGCCTCAGATTCCCTGCCTCAGATTCCCTGCCTCAGATTCCCTGCCTCTGATTCCCCGCCTCTGATTCCCCGCCTCTTATTCCCCGCCTCTGATTCCCCGCCTCTGATTCCCCGCCTCTGATTCCCTGCCTCAGATTCCCCGGCTCTGATTCCCTTCATCAGCTCCCCTGCCTCAGATTCCCTGCCTCTGATTCCCCGCCTCTGATTCCCTGCCTCTGATTCCCCGCCTCTGATTCCCTGCCTCAGATTCCCTGCCTCAGATTCCCTGCCTCAGATTCCCTGCCTCTGATTTCCCGCCTCTGATTCCGCGCCGCTGATTCCCTGCCTCAGATTCCCTGCCTCTGATTCCCCGCCTCTTATTCCCCACCTCTTATTCCCTGCCTCAGATTCCCCGGCTCTGATTCCCTGCCTCAGATTCCCTGCCTCAAATTCCCTGCCTCTGATTCCCCGCATCTGATTCCCCGCCTCTGATTCCCCGCCTCTGATTCCTCGCATCTGATTCCCCGCCTCAGATTCCCTGCCTCTGATTTCACGCCTCTGATTCCCTGTCTCAGATTCCCCAGCTCTGAT
Organism: Narcine bancroftii; assembly: GCF_036971445.1. Classification (NCBI taxonomy): domain Eukaryota; kingdom Metazoa; phylum Chordata; class Chondrichthyes; order Torpediniformes; family Narcinidae; genus Narcine; species Narcine bancroftii. The sequence continues at coordinate 377,444 of NW_027211879.1, read as the reverse complement.
TCCCTGCCTCAGATTCCCTGCCTCAGATTCCCTGCCTCCGATTCCCCGCCTCTGATTCCCCACATCAGATTCCCCGGCTCTGATTCCCCGCATCTGATTCCCTGCCTCTAATTCCCCAACTCTGTCTCTATGCCTCTCTTTCACCTCTGCTCTTTCCCCTCCACTCTTTCCGCGCCTCTCTTTCCCTCCCTCAATTTCAACAACTCTGTTTGATCTGTTCTGTGTACCTCATTTTCAACACACAATTTCCAACCACTATGTTTCACCCATCTCTTTCCCCGCCTCTATTTATCTGCCTATGTTTACCCACCTCTGTTTACCCGCCCGTTTCACCGCCTCTGATTCCCCACCTCAGATTCCCCGCCTCAGATTCCCTGCCTCTGATTCCCTGCCTCTGATTCCCTGCATCTGATTCCCTGCCTCTGATTCCCTGCCTCTGATTCCCTGCCACTGATACCCCGCCTCCGATTCCACACCAATGTTTCATCGCCTCTGTTTAACTGCCTCTTATTTCCCGGCTCAGATTCGCCGGCTCTGATTCCGCGCCTCTGATTCCACGCTTCTCTTTCCGTGTCTCTGATAGTCCGCCTCTGATTCCCCGCCTCTGCTTCCCCGCCTCAGATTCCCCGGCTCTGATTCCCTGCATCAGATTCCCTGCCTCAGATTCCCTGCCTCTGATTCCCTGCATCAGATTCCCTGCCTCTGATTCCCCGCCTCTGATTCCCCGCTTCTGATTCCCCGCCTCTGATTCCCCGCCTCAGATTCCCTGCCTATGATTCCCTGCCTCTGATTCCCTGCCTCTGATTCCAAGCCTCTGATTCCACGCTTCTCTTTCCGTGTCTCTGATAGCCCGCCTCTGATTCCCCGCCTCTGATTCCCCACCTCAGATTCCCCGGCTCTGATTCCCTGCATCAGATTCCCTGCCTCAGATTCCCTGCCTCTGATTCCCTGCATCAGATTCCCTGCCTCTGATTCCCCGCCTCTGATTCCCCGCTTCTGATTCCCTGCCTCTGATTCACCGCCTCAGATTCCCTGCCTATGATTCCCTGCCTCTGATTCCCTGCCTCTGATTCCCTGCCTCTGATTCCCTGACTCTGATTCCCTGCCTCTGATTCCCTGCACCTGATTCCCTGCCTCTGATTCCGCGCCTCTGATTCCACGCCTCTCTTTCCGTGTCTCTGATTCCGCACCTCTGATTCCCTGCCTCTGATACCCTGCCTCTCTTTGCCTGCCTCTATTTCCGTGCCTCTTTCTCTGCATCTCGTTTACCACATCTCATTTCCCCCCACTGATAACCCGCCTCTGATTCCCAGCCTCTGATTCCCCGCCTCAGATTCCCCGGCTCTGATTCCCTGCCTCAGATTCCCCGCCTCTGATTCCCTGCCTCTGATTCCCCGCCTCTGATTCCCCACCTCTGATTCTCCACCTCTGATTCCCCGCCTCTGATTCCCCGCCTCTGATTCCCCACCTCAGATTTCCCGGCTCTGATTCCCTGCCTCAGATTCCCTGCGACAGATTCCCTGCCTCAGATTCCCTGCCTCAGATTCCCCGCCTCTTATTCCCCACCTCTTATTCCCCGCCTCTATTTCCGTGCATCTTTCTCTGCATCTTGTTTCCCACATCTCATTTCCCCCCTCTGATAACCCGCCTCTGATTCCATGCCTGTGATTCCCTGCCTCAGATTCCACGCTTCAGATTCCCCGACTCAGATTCCCGGCCTCAGATTCCCCGCCTCAGATTCCCTGCCTCAGATTCCCTGCCTCAGATTCCCTGCCTCAGATTCCCTGCCTCAGATTCCCTTCATCTGATTCCCTTCATTTGATTCCCTGCGTCTGATTCCCCGCCTCTGATTCCCCGCCTCTGATTCCCCGCCTCTGATTCCCCGCCTCTGATTCCCCACCTCTCATTCCCTGCCTCAGATTCCCTGGCTCAGATTCCCTGCTTCAGATTCCCTGCCTCAGATTCCCTGCCACTGATTCCCCGCATCTGATTCCCCGCCTCTGATTCCCCGCTTCTGATTCCCGCCTCTGATTCCCTGCCTCTGATTCCCCGCCTCTGAATCCCCGCCTCTGATTCCTCGCCTCTGATTCCCTGCCTCAGATTCCCCGCTCTGATTCCCTGCCTCAGATTCCCTGCCTCAGATTCCCTGCCTCCGATTCCCCGCCTCTGATTCCCCGCCTATGATTCCCCGCCTCTGATTCCCAGCCTCTGAATCCCCACCTCTGAATCACCACCTCTGTTTCCCCGCCTCTGTTTCCCCGCCTCTGATTCCCCGCCTCTGATTCCCCGCCTCTGATTCCACGCCTCTGATTCCCCGCCTCTGATTCCAGGCCTCTTATTCGCCCCCTCTGATTCCCCACCTCTGATTGCCTGCCACTGATTGCCCGCCTCTGATTCCCCGCCTCTGATTCCCCGCCTCTGATTCCCCACCTCTGTCTCTATGCCTCTCTTTCGCCTCCGCTTTTTCCCCTACACTCTTTCCGCGCCTCTCTTTCCCTCCCTCAATTTCAACAACTCTGTTTGATCTGTTCTGTGTACCTCATTTTCAACACACAAGTTCCAACCACTATGTTTCACCCATCACTTTCCCCGCCTCTATTTCTCCGCCTATGTTTACCCGCCTCTTTTTTCCCACCTGTTTCACCGCCTCTGATTCCCCGCCTCTGATTCCCCACCTCTGTCTCGACGCCTCTCTTTCGCCTCCACTCTTTCCCCTCCACTCTTTCCGTGCCTGTCTTTCCCTCCCTCAATTTAAACAACACTGTTTGATCTGTTTTGTGTACCTCATTTTAAACACACAAGTTCCAACCACTATGTTTTGCCCGCCTCTTTCCGCGCCTCTATTTATCCACCTATGTTTACCTGCCTCTGTTTACCCGCCTGTTTCCCCGCCTCTGATTCCCCACCATTCATTCCCCGCCTCTCTTTCCCTGCCTCTATTTCCGCGCCTCTTTCACTGCCTCTCTTTCCCCACATCTCTTTTCCTCCCGCTGATTCCCCGCCTCTGATTCCCCGCCTCTGATTCCCTGCCTCTGATTCCCCGCCTCTGATTCCCTGCCTCAGATTCCCTGCCTCAGATTCCCTGCCTCAGATTCCCTGCCTCTGATTCCCCGCCTCTGATTCCCCGCCTCTTATTCCCCGCCTCTGATTCCCCGCCTCTGATTTCCCGCCTCTGATTCCCTGCCTCAGATTCCCCGGCTCTGATTCCCTTCATCAGCTCCCCTGCCTCAGATTCCCTGCCTCTGATTCCCCGCCTCTGATTCCCTGCCTCTGATTCCCCGCCTCTGATTCCCTGCCTCAGATTCCCTGCCTCAGATTCCCTGCCTCAGATTCCCTGCCTCTGATTCCCCGCCTCTGATTCCGCGCCGCTGATTCCCTGCCTCAGATTCCCTGCCTCTGATTCCCCGCCTCTTATTCCCCACCTCTTATTCCCCGCCTCAGATTCCCCGGCTCTGATTCCCTGCCTCAGATTCCCTGCCTCAAATTCCCTGCCTCTGATTCCCCGCATCTGATTCCCCGCCTCTGATTCCCCGCCTCTGATTGCCCGCCTCTGATTCCCCGCCTCTGATTCCCCGCCTCTGATTCCCCACCTCTGTCTCTATGCCTCTCTTTCGCATCCGCTTTTTCCCCTACACTCTTTCCGCGCCTCTCTTTCCCTCCCTCAATTTCAACAACTCTGTTTGATCTGTTCTGTGTACCTCATTTTCAACACACAAGTTCCAACCACTATGTTTCACCCATCACTTTCCCCGCCTCTATTTCTCCGCCTATGTTTACCCGCCTCTTTTTACCCACCTGTTTCACCGCCTCTGATTCCCCGCCTCTGATTCCCCACCTCTGTCTCGACGCCTCTCTTTCGCCTCCACTCTTTCCCCTCCACTCTTTCCGTGCCTGTCTTTCCCTCCCTCAATTTAAACAACACTGTTTGATCTGTTTTGTGTACCTCATTTTAAACACACAAGTTCCAACCACTATGTTTTGCCCGCCTCTTTCCGCGCCTCTATTTATCCACCTATGTTTACCTGCCTCTGTTTACCCGCCTGTTTCCCCGCCTCTGATTACCCACCATTCATTCCCCGCCTCTCTTTCCCTGCCTCTATTTCTGCGCCTCTTTCACTGCCTCTCTTTCCCCACATCTCTTTTCCTCCCGCTGATTCCCCGCCTCTGATTCCCCGCCACTGATTCCCTGCCTCTGATTCCCCGCCTCTGATTCCCTGCCTCAGATTCCCTGCCTCAGATTCCCTGCCTCAGATTCCCTGCCTCTGATTCCCCGCCTCTGATTCCCCGCCTCTTATTCCCCGCCTCTGATTCCCCGCCTCTGATTCCCCGCCTCTGATTCCCTGCCTCAGATTCCCCGGCTCTGATTCCCTTCATCAGCTCCCCTGCCTCAGATTCCCTGCCTCTGATTCCCCGCCTCTGATTCCCTGCCTCTGATTCCCCGCCTCTGATTCCCTGCCTCAGATTCCCTGCCTCAGATTCCCTGCCTCAGATTCCCTGCCTCTGATTTCCCGCCTCTGATTCCGCGCCGCTGATTCCCTGCCTCAGATTCCCTGCCTCTGATTCCCCGCCTCTTATTCCCCACCTCTTATTCCCTGCCTCAGATTCCCCGGCTCTGATTCCCTGCCTCAGATTCCCTGCCTCAAATTCCCTGCCTCTGATTCCCCGCATCTGATTCCCCGCCTCTGATTCCCCGCCTCTGATTCCTCGCATCTGATTCCCCGCCTCAGATTCCCTGCCTCTGATTCCACGCCTCTGATTCCCTGTCTCAGATTCCCCAGCTCTGATTCCCTGCCTCAGATTCCCTGCCTCAGATTCCCTGCCTCCGATTCCCCGCCTCTGATTCCCCACATCAGATTCCCCGGCTCTGATTCCCCGCATCTGATTCCCTGCCTCTAATTCCCCAACTCTGTCTCTATGCCTCTCTTTCACCTCTGCTCTTTCCCCTCCACTCTTTCCGCGCCTCTCTTTCCCTCCCTCAATTTCAACAACTCTGTTTGATCTGTTCTGTGTACCTCATTTTCAACACACAATTTCCAACCACTATGTTTCACCCATCTCTTTCCCCGCCTCTATTTATCTGCCTATGTTTACCCACCTCTGTTTACCCGCCCGTTTCACCGCCTCTGATTCCCCACCTCAGATTCCCCGCCTCAGATTCCCTGCCTCTGATTCCCTGCCTCTGATTCCCTGCATCTGATTCCCTGCCTCTGATTCCCTGCCTCTGATTCCCTGCCACTGATACCCCGCCTCCGATTCCACACCAATGTTTCATCGCCTCTGTTTAACTGCCTCTTATTTCCCGGCTCAGATTCGCCGGCTCTGATTCCGCGCCTCTGATTCCACGCTTCTCTTTCCGTGTCTCTGATAGTCCGCCTCTGATTCCCCGCCTCTGCTTCCCCGCCTCAGATTCCCCGGCTCTGATTCCCTGCATCAGATTCCCTGCCTCAGATTCCCTGCCTCTGATTCCCTGCATCAGATTCCCTGCCTCTGATTCCCCGCCTCTGATTCCCCGCTTCTGATTCCCCGCCTCTGATTCCCCGCCTCAGATTCCCTGCCTATGATTCCCTGCCTCTGATTCCCTGCCTCTGATTCCAAGCCTCTGATTCCACGCTTCTCTTTCCGTGTCTCTGATAGCCCGCCTCTGATTCCCCGCCTCTGATTCCCCACCTCAGATTCCCCGGCTCTGATTCCCTGCATCAGATTCCCTGCCTCAGATTCCCTGCCTCTGATTCCCTGCATCAGATTCCCTGCCTCTGATTCCCCGCCTCTGATTCCCCGCTTCTGATTCCCTGCCTCTGATTCACCGCCTCAGATTCCCTGCCTATGATTCCCTGCCTCTGATTCCCTGCCTCTGATTCCCTGCCTCTGATTCCCTGACTCTGATTCCCTGCCTCTGATTCCCTGCACCTGATTCCCTGCCTCTGATTCCGCGCCTCTGATTCCACGCCTCTCTTTCCGTGTCTCTGATTCCGCACCTCTGATTCCCTGCCTCTGATACCCTGCCTCTCTTTGCCTGCCTCTATTTCCGTGCCTCTTTCTCTGCATCTCGTTTACCACATCTCATTTCCCCCCACTGATAACCCGCCTCTGATTCCCCGCCTCTGATTCCCCACCTCAGATTCCCCGGCTCTGATTCCCTGCCTCAGATTCCCCGCCTCTGATTCCCTGCCTCTGATTCCCCGCCTCTGATTCCCCACCTCTGATTCTCCACCTCTGATTCCCCGCCTCTGATTCCCCGCCTCTGATTCCCCACCTCAGATTTCCCGGCTCTGATTCCCTGCCTCAGATTCCCTGCGACAGATTCCCTGCCTCAGATTCCCTGCCTCAGATTCCCCGCCTCTTATTCCCCACCTCTTATTCCCCGCCTCTATTTCCGTGCATCTTTCTCTGCATCTTGTTTCCCACATCTCATTTCCCCCCTCTGATAACCCGCCTCTGATTCCATGCCTGTGATTCCCTGCCTCAGATTCCACGCTTCAGATTCCCCGACTCAGATTCCCGGCCTCAGATTCCCCGCCTCAGATTCCCTGCCTCAGATTCCCTGCCTCAGATTCCCTGCCTCAGATTCCCTGCCTCAGATTCCCTTCATCTGATTCCCTTCATTTGATTCCCTGCGTCTGATTCCCCGCCTCTGATTCCCCGCCTCTGATTCCCCGCCTCTGATTCCCCGCCTCTGATTCCCCACCTCTCATTCCCTGCCTCAGATTCCCTGGCTCAGATTCCCTGCTTCAGATTCCCTGCCTCAGATTCCCTGCCACTGATTCCCCGCATCTGATTCCCCGCCTCTGATTCCCCGCTTCTGATTCCCGCCTCTGATTCCCTGCCTCTGATTCCCCGCCTCTGAATCCCCGCCTCTGATTCCTCGCCTCTGATTCCCTGCCTCAGATTCCCCGCTCTGATTCCCTGCCTCAGATTCCCTGCCTCAGATTCCCTGCCTCCGATTCCCCGCCTCTGATTCCCCGCCTATGATTCCCCGCCTCTGATTCCCAGCCTCTGAATCCCCACCTCTGAATCACCACCTCTGTTTCCCCGCCTCTGTTTCCCCGCCTCTGATTCCCCGCCTCTGATTCCCCGCCTCTGATTCCACGCCTCTGATTCCCCGCCTCTGATTCCAGGCCTCTTATTCGCCCCCTCTGATTCCCCACCTCTGATTGCCTGCCACTGATTGCCCGCCTCTGATTCCCCGCCTCTGATTCCCCGCCTCTGATTCCCCACCTCTGTCTCTATGCCTCTCTTTCGCCTCCGCTTTTTCCCCTACACTCTTTCCGCGCCTCTCTTTCCCTCCCTCAATTTCAACAACTCTGTTTGATCTGTTCTGTGTACCTCATTTTCAACACACAAGTTCCAACCACTATGTTTCACCCATCACTTTCCCCGCCTCTATTTCTCCGCCTATGTTTACCCGCCTCTTTTTTCCCACCTGTTTCACCGCCTCTGATTCCCCGCCTCTGATTCCCCACCTCTGTCTCGACGCCTCTCTTTCGCCTCCACTCTTTCCCCTCCACTCTTTCCGTGCCTGTCTTTCCCTCCCTCAATTTAAACAACACTGTTTGATCTGTTTTGTGTACCTCATTTTAAACACACAAGTTCCAACCACTATGTTTTGCCCGCCTCTTTCCGCGCCTCTATTTATCCACCTATGTTTACCTGCCTCTGTTTACCCGCCTGTTTCCCCGCCTCTGATTCCCCACCATTCATTCCCCGCCTCTCTTTCCCTGCCTCTATTTCCGCGCCTCTTTCACTGCCTCTCTTTCCCCACATCTCTTTTCCTCCCGCTGATTCCCCGCCTCTGATTCCCCGCCTCTGATTCCCTGCCTCTGATTCCCCGCCTCTGATTCCCTGCCTCAGATTCCCTGCCTCAGATTCCCTGCCTCAGATTCCCTGCCTCTGATTCCCCGCCTCTGATTCCCCGCCTCTTATTCCCCGCCTCTGATTCCCCGCCTCTGATTTCCCGCCTCTGATTCCCTGCCTCAGATTCCCCGGCTCTGATTCCCTTCATCAGCTCCCCTGCCTCAGATTCCCTGCCTCTGATTCCCCGCCTCTGATTCCCTGCCTCTGATTCCCCGCCTCTGATTCCCTGCCTCAGATTCCCTGCCTCAGATTCCCTGCCTCAGATTCCCTGCCTCTGATTCCCCGCCTCTGATTCCGCGCCGCTGATTCCCTGCCTCAGATTCCCTGCCTCTGATTCCCCGCCTCTTATTCCCCACCTCTTATTCCCCGCCTCAGATTCCCCGGCTCTGATTCCCTGCCTCAGATTCCCTGCCTCAAATTCCCTGCCTCTGATTCCCCGCATCTGATTCCCCGCCTCTGATTCCCCGCCTCTGATTGCCCGCCTCTGATTCCCCGCCTCTGATTCCCCGCCTCTGATTCCCCACCTCTGTCTCTATGCCTCTCTTTCGCATCCGCTTTTTCCCCTACACTCTTTCCGCGCCTCTCTTTCCCTCCCTCAATTTCAACAACTCTGTTTGATCTGTTCTGTGTACCTCATTTTCAACACACAAGTTCCAACCACTATGTTTCACCCATCACTTTCCCCGCCTCTATTTCTCCGCCTATGTTTACCCGCCTCTTTTTACCCACCTGTTTCACCGCCTCTGATTCCCCGCCTCTGATTCCCCACCTCTGTCTCGACGCCTCTCTTTCGCCTCCACTCTTTCCCCTCCACTCTTTCCGTGCCTGTCTTTCCCTCCCTCAATTTAAACAACACTGTTTGATCTGTTTTGTGTACCTCATTTTAAACACACAAGTTCCAACCACTATGTTTTGCCCGCCTCTTTCCGCGCCTCTATTTATCCACCTATGTTTACCTGCCTCTGTTTACCCGCCTGTTTCCCCGCCTCTGATTACCCACCATTCATTCCCCGCCTCTCTTTCCCTGCCTCTATTTCTGCGCCTCTTTCACTGCCTCTCTTTCCCCACATCTCTTTTCCTCCCGCTGATTCCCCGCCTCTGATTCCCCGCCACTGATTCCCTGCCTCTGATTCCCCGCCTCTGATTCCCTGCCTCAGATTCCCTGCCTCAGATTCCCTGCCTCAGATTCCCTGCCTCTGATTCCCCGCCTCTGATTCCCCGCCTCTTATTCCCCGCCTCTGATTCCCCGCCTCTGATTCCCCGCCTCTGATTCCCTGCCTCAGATTCCCCGGCTCTGATTCCCTTCATCAGCTCCCCTGCCTCAGATTCCCTGCCTCTGATTCCCCGCCTCTGATTCCCTGCCTCTGATTCCCCGCCTCTGATTCCCTGCCTCAGATTCCCTGCCTCAGATTCCCTGCCTCAGATTCCCTGCCTCTGATTTCCCGCCTCTGATTCCGCGCCGCTGATTCCCTGCCTCAGATTCCCTGCCTCTGATTCCCCGCCTCTTATTCCCCACCTCTTATTCCCTGCCTCAGATTCCCCGGCTCTGATTCCCTGCCTCAGATTCCCTGCCTCAAATTCCCTGCCTCTGATTCCCCGCATCTGATTCCCCGCCTCTGATTCCCCGCCTCTGATTCCTCGCATCTGATTCCCCGCCTCAGATTCCCTGCCTCTGATTCCACGCCTCTGATTCCCTGTCTCAGATTCCCCAGCTCTGATTCCCTGCCTCAGATTCCCTGCCTCAGATTCCCTGCCTCCGATTCCCCGCCTCTGATTCCCCACATCAGATTCCCCGGCTCTGATTCCCCGCATCTGATTCCCTGCCTCTAATTCCCCAACTCTGTCTCTATGCCTCTCTTTCACCTCTGCTCTTTCCCCTCCACTCTTTCCGCGCCTCTCTTTCCCTCCCTCAATTTCAACAACTCTGTTTGATCTGTTCTGTGTACCTCATTTTCAACACACAATTTCCAACCACTATGTTTCACCCATCTCTTTCCCCGCCTCTATTTATCTGCCTATGTTTACCCAC